>NW_008351346.1:1614825-1627703 GCF_000622305.1 Nannospalax galili | reverse complement strand
CAATAATGAGAATAGCTATAATTTATTGTTTTCTGTAGCTGGATACTCTAGTCAAGGAACTTTGTGTAGTCACCACAACCACCTCATCTCAATTTTTATGCTTTTAAACACACTCTATAGTGTTGCCCCATTTCGTTTCAATATAAAATAAACCATACAGAGCCAAGCGTGGTGGTGCACACCTTTAATCTCAGCACTCAGGAGGCAGAGGCAAGCAGACCTCTGTGCTATCCAGGTCTCCAGGTTTACACAGCAAGTTCCAGGCTAGCTGTGGCTGAAGGGAGACCCTGTCTCAAAAGGGCAAAAAAATAAGCAAAATAAAATAAATTGTACAGAAGTCACAGCACACACTAGAGATCCCATAAGAGAAGAGGGAAAGCAGAAAGCTGATAAGACGAAAGAGAAGGCGGGGTTAAGGAAAGGCACAGAGTATTTCTTTGGACACAGTGGAAATGGTATTCAGAAGGTATGGCTAGATTGACACTGACCAGTAGCTTTTGTGCTTTCTCTGGTGGACACTGAGGTCAGATGTGTGATTGTTTATAATAAGGGAGCAGGAGGCATGTTTCAAGAAGATTTATAGAGTTGGCCAATCCAATGAGCAACAGTTGTCCTCTTGTCCAAATCATTAGAGAAGCGAAGATAAAACTAGGAAAATAAATTAGGAAGAGGGCAGTAGAAAGAAGAAGGAAAAGACAGTTGGAGAAACACTTCAGCATGGAGTCAACGGGATTTGAGAATTTTATGTGAGACTAGAGGACATGGCTTCCAGCTTGGGTGAGACCAATGCAGTGGTATTGATGTATAATAATTATAACTATCCATACAACTTACCAAGTACTGAGTTTATTTTACACCTTTGCAATGTAATACCACTTAATTTTAATAATTTAACAGCCTGTTTTAACACTTCCTGTTTGCAGGTAAAGAAGCCAGAGTTCCTGGAATTACTAGACAAAGTGCAGTCTGGCATTACTCAGTGACTACGACATGTTCTGAAAAACGCTTTCTTGGGTGGCTATTTCGTTGTATGGATATAGAGTGTATTTGCACAAGCTAAGCTACTCAGTCACCAGTTGATATAAGCTTGTGAGACCACCACCACATACTGTCAACTGACTTAAACATTGTTCTGTAGGCACAATTGTATGTATGATGCAAATGCTCTTATTTCTAATGAGAATAAAGGAAGTCAAAGGGAGAAAACACCATAGGTGAGAAGAAGTAACCAAGATCTTTTTAATTTTTTAAAAAATATTTTATTCATTATTGTTTTTGTATGTATGAGTATATTGCCAGCCTATATGTGAGTGCACCCTTGCTGTGCAATGCCCGAGGTGAGGGCATCACAGTCCCCTGGAACCAGAGTTAATGGTGGTTGTTAACCACCACGTGGGTGTTGGGAATTAAATCTCAGTTCTCTGAAAGAACAGCCAGTGCCCCTTAACCACTGAACCTCCAGCCCCTTTTTAATTTATATCTATCTCTATCTCTATCTATCTATCTATCTATCTATCTATCTATCTATCTATCTATCTATCATCCCCTATTGTGTGTGTTTTGCCTACATGTTAAGTGCACCCTTGTGATGCAATGCTTTCAGAGGCCAGAAGAGGGCATCAGATCCCCTGAAACTGAAGTAAAGAATGGTTGTTAACTGCCATGTAGGTGCTGAGCTCTGAACCTGGGTCCTCTGTAAAAGCAACCAGTGCTCTTAACCACTGAGCTATCTTTCCAGGCTCAGGAGTAACTCCAGCTCCAGGGGATTCTGGCCTCTGCTGGCATTGAACTCACAGATGCACTTTTGTTCATGCAGGCAAAACACTCATGCACATGGAAGAAAAGGAAGGAAGGGAGGGAGGGAAGGAGAGAAGGAGGGAAGGAGGGAGGGCAGGAAGGAAAAGAAGGTTCTGAGGAGAAACTTCTACATGCAAATTTCCCAACTTTATGGACTGTGAGAAAAAATGGGTAATGTGTGTGTGTGTGTGTGTGTGTGTGTGCCTTCCATACCTGGCCAGTGCTTTGCTTGTAATAGGTAGGGGTTTTGCTATGGTTTTATTTAGATTTGAGACATAGTCTCACTATGTAACACTGGCTGGCCTGAAACTCTACCGTAGACCAGGCTGGCCTCAAACTCACAGAGATCCACCTGCCTCTACTTCCAGAGCTGGGATTAAAGGTGTGACCACCATGGCTGGCACTTGTAATAGGTGTTTTACCAATATGTGCTGGAAGAACTAATAACACTGGTAATCGTGCTGAGCTTCTTCAGAAGGGCTGGAACTCGCCCAGTCACACTTTCCGGATGTGAGTCACTATTAAAATTTGGCCAAGTAACAAAGCTCTTCTCAGTATAACCTCATTCTAATGTGTTCATAAAGTCATCTCACCTCTGTGATAAGACTGGATGTCACTGAGGATTCTTTCAAACGTCTTCAAAGCCCTGCAGAACATTCTCTCATCTTCACTGATGGAAAAAGAACAGTGTGAGGAGTGCTTGAAAGGACTCCAGTCTGTCCTCTAGCAAGCCAGTGCATGGCTTCCTTGCATGGTCAGAGATAAATTCATTATCGCATGGTGTTATATCATCTAAGAAGACACTAATTTATGCATAGTCATAATTATATTTTAATTGGCCTCCAGGTTTTTATAACTCTGTCTCCCGATTGGCTGGTTCCTCCAATGGGCGGGGTCTGACAGGAGCGGGAAGTAGGAAGGGAAGCCGGGAGCCCTCTTGGGATGGAAGCCAGGAGCCGCCGGTAGAACATGATGGTGTAGGAAAATTCTCAGCCAGCGCAGCAACTCAAAGACAGAATGGACTGAACAAGATCGCTGGCCCCGGAGGCGTGAGCGAATGCGGGGCTATGGGCGTGGCACAGTCTGATAAGGCCTGCTCTGAGTGGCGGTGGCAGGGGGCTAGGCACTGGGCATTCATTCCTTTGTAGGTTAATAAATAAACATAAAATATATTATATGGTTTATCTGATCGTACAGGAGACCCAGAGAGAATTCAGGCCACACTCTCTTATCAGTGTGAGGAAAGAAATATTCTCTGCCCTAGAGATTCATATCTAAAGTGAGGAATCAAAAAACAGTCCTTGAGACATCTGATAGAGTCCGTTTTTCTGTCCAAGGCTTCTAGTCTGTTTGCTTATTGCCTGTTCTTTTCTTTTTGAAAATTTCTTTTATTTTATTTATTTTTATTTTATGTATATGACTGTTATGCCTGCATGTGTATAAAGGCATCCATGTTGTGCAATGCCCACAGAGGTCAGAAGAGGGCGTTGGATCCCCTGGAACTGGAGTTACAGACAGTTGTTAGCTGCCATGTGGGTGCTGGGAACCAAACCTGGGCCTTCTGCAAAAACAGCTAGTGCTCTTAATCGGTGAGCCATCCCTCTAGTTGCTATTTGCTTTTCTTGAATTTCTCTACTCACTTACCTTTAGGTAACTCCTCACTCCCCTGCCAGTATGAGGCATGTTTTTTCCCTTTTGCCTGTTCAGCCTTCACTGATCTGTTTGCAGAACATAGCTGGGATCACTCCCTGAATGTGCCAATGAAGTAATATATTAGAGCAAGAAAAGTCTAGAGAAAGTTTCCTGTTTATTTTATTTTTAATCGTGTGTGTGTGTGTGTGTGTGTACACACACACACACACACATGGGAATATAGGTGCTTGCATAGGCCAGAGGTATCAGAGCCTCTGGATCTGGAGTTACAGGTGGTTGTTGGCTGCCTGATTTGGGTGCTGGGAATTGAACTTGGGACCTCTGAAAGAGCTTTACCCACTCTCTTTAACTGGTGAGCCAGCTTCTAGGAAAAAAGGATTCTTATCCCAGGTCCATAATAAGAGCGTCAGAAGGTCTACAGATTCCTGGAAATTGTGTACAAAAGCTGGTGGCATATGCTAGCTCATATTACTTAGAGAGGGTCCATTATATTTACCAGGGCCTCAAGAGACTTCAAGATTCCTGCAAAGTAGCAACTACTAGTCTTAGATATCAAGCTCTAAATGGTTCAAATTTACCCTGGTATCCTGAGGAAACCATATGCTCTAAGCAGATGAGATTTTCTAGGAAATACTTGATTCCACTTCCTAAGCAAAATAAGTTCACAGACTGTCAACAGCTTATTACGACTGGCTATTGAATGATAGTCAATACAGTATCAAAGTCAGAGCTAAAAGCCAACAATGCAAACCCTTGAAAGCAAATCAAAGGCAGAGAGAGGGTTGCTTTTTAACACTCATATTGTCATTGTCACGGTCTTTAAAGCACTGGGAACATAGTGGAGAAAAAATGAGCTGGATTCCTATGATTCATGCTGCTTGCCTTTAGTATATGAAATGACACACAAATGCATAAGCTGACACTCAAAAATGTGTGGGTAACACAAATGATGTGGAATCAGGGAGGCAGAGTCAGACAAAATGGTCAAGAAAGGCCATTCTCAAAGCTGATACTAGGTTTGGTCTTGAATGATGAGAAGACATGGAGACACATATGCAGAAATCCTGGGAAAGGGCAATTAGGAAGGAGACGGGGGACTGAGGAAGTAGCCAAAGCCAAGAGCCTGAGCTGGGATAAGCTGCAGGAAGGAAAGCCAGCGAGAGGGGGGGTATAAGAAATAGAAGGAAAAGTATGTGAAAAGCAAATCGGAGTGAGAAACAGATGAAACAGAATTTGGGGCTGTGTTACAGAGTTGGGGTTTTAGTCTAACTGTATTTGAAGTCTGATGGAAGATGCTAAGCAGGGATATGACATGAAACTTTGACCTGGCAAATGTTTATTGGCAGGATATTATATGGTATAGGCAGTTTCTAGACAGCAGAGAATATGCTAGTGGTAAGCATGTAAGACACAGTACACTTAACAGCTGAGCCATCTCTCCAGCCCCTTAACTTCTTTCGTAACTCTCCTGTGAATACGCTCCTATCTGACTCAGTAAACTAAGTATCAAATGCTGCCTCTCATGTACCCAATTCCCTCATAATGCCTGTCCTTCCATTACTTTCTTTAGGTGCTTCATAGTCATGGGAACTTCAACCAGAGATAACCAATTGTCCCTAATGACTCACATGAGCCCGTCTATCAGGGAATGGGTTCCCTCGTATTGCCTCAGGTTATGCAGGCTTTGTCTTGAGGAGGTAGGAGTAGTTCTATCATTCTGTTCATTTCCATAGCACTCAAACTGACCCCATCTATCCCTGTGTCCCATAGCCACATAAGTCAAGCTATGAAGGCTTCTTTCATTTCCTGTTTTAAAGTCTTCCCCAATTTTAGCAGTTCAGATACAGAGTGTAGCAGAGACAGCTACATTATGACAGTGGCTGAACAAAGATAGCCTGACCGCTTGATGTCATTTAGAACCAGGAGTGAGCTGGATCTCTTCTGAGGACTTGTTTCTTCTGATTTCTCTCAGAACTGTTCTCTCACCCAAAGGACTTGCTCTTTGTTTCTTGAAACAGAACATATAGGATGATATGGGAAAGGAAAAGAGGAACTTGTCTTATCAGAGAAGGATTTCTGACCCCTACTGACCCAGAACAGCACTCACAGCCACAAACAGATGTTATCAATCTAATCTCACCTGTTGTTTGCAACATAAACTGTGGATAATTCATGGTTTCCAATGATATTTACTGCTTTTAGTGCTTGATACTTTCAGCATATGTACACACATATATTACTCTGGGTCAGGGGCAAGGAAAGGTCATGAGGGATTAGAGTTCTATGGTTAGCTTACAAAAGAAGCCCAAGGCCTAGTAAGATAGTATAATGAACAAGCAGAGATGGTGTTAAATGTTCTCAATACCTAAGATTTGAAAGTTAAGATAACTTTGGCTATACGGTTAGGTAGGTAAGATTCCTGTTTGTAACAGAAGGCTTTCCTATAGCAAAAAAGTCTCTGATTTACATCTTTCCAGCACTGGGCCATTAGTAAGACCCCCATTTCCAAGATGAATTGTGGATTTTCCCTTCTGTGTAGTAAAGGTCAGAGCTGAGGAACATCTTCTATCAGTCCCTTCAACCTTGCTCTCTCCCTCCTCAACTGTCCATTTTTTCCCACGGGTTCCCATGGGTTAGGGCTCCTTAGTACAGATCTATGTTGTGCTATTTTCCTCTTGCATCTTGCCAGCTATTAAAAACAGAAAGAAAAACAGCAAGACAATACCTTCATCTAACCCTCCCTCTTCTTCTGCTCCCCACGGTTCCTGAAAAATCAGAAATTAATGCAATGGATTGTATCCACATCTCTTAATAATTTCTTCCTTACCAAGGCAATTTTTTTTTTCTCAAAAGGAAGCTCACCTCAGTTATATGCCATATTACCCAAATCAGAGGTCATCCAACTGCTGCCATAGCCTTCTTATATTTGTGTCTCACGTGTACTACTTTCAAGAATTGCAATATAGTCCCTAGTCCTGCATCCCCCATTCATCAAGGAGGAATGTCACCCTACATGACACAGAGGATGATAGCCAGTCTGGGATTCCCTACAAGGATTTTTCCCTCTCAAAGGCTTGGCCTTGCTTTTGTATCTTATCCTTCATAACGGGGTACATGCAACTGCCACTAGAGTAAGGCGGCCTACTATCCCATGCCTCATAGGGAAAGGTAGCCATATTGGAATTGCCTGTGTGGATACTGCACCTTCAAGACAGATCAGCCTCAGTTGAATGTCTTATCATCATTTGCAAGGGCTATGCAACTATTTCTCCCCAATTTATCTGTGTTTCTGTTGGAGCCTGTTTGGACATCAAATGTGTTGCATGACTTCCAGTGTCCATTCACCCTAGGTAGGGCACAGAAGACAGACCAAAGAGATGATTCCACCCAAGTCTACCTTAATGAACCAATGACTTTATTAGGCTAGCTCTGATCAACAAAAGCCACTGGATTTTACATTTCTTGTCATTTATTGCATTCCTTCATGTGGAGGAGATGAAGTTATAAAGAGAGAGCATGCAGAATGTCTTATGTGTCCTGAGCTTGGAACTGACACATATTCACAGTATTCTATTAAGCAAAATAATAAGAGCAGCCAGCTTAGATTCAAGGGTTTGGGAATTGACAGTGCATTCCAGGTCTGGGCAGCAGCAGCTAGGAAGTCGCCTTGCAAAGGAAGGGGTGAGGGGTTTGGGAGCACATTGGGAATTCATAGCGAAGCTGGGCCTTTTACCTAGGGCACTCTGATTCTTCTTGTTTCCCCTAAGCGTACTGTACCTCTTCTGTGCTCAATCAGGAGCAAAATTTGGTCTCCTCTGTTTGTTCCAGTAATACTAGCCCAGCCTGAAATGTTGGCCTCAAGTCTTGCATTTCTGGTTCAGCACTGTCCAAAGTGCATCATCTCACCTATGAGAGAGAGGAGCTAAAGTGGGAAAAGACAATACAAAAGCATTTTCAGTGGCCAGCTAGCCTCTATTCCTGGGTGCGCCTCCTCCCTTAGAATTCTTCAGCCTTCTTTCTTTTCTTTATTAATGCTTGTATATCAAAATAATCAATAAAATATACAGAGCATAAGAAAACATTCCATTTCCTGTGTGTAGAAGAAAAACCGATTGGCAAGTTCAGTTAGCTGTTCATGTATACCATGCATTCTTTCTTACAAATCACAGTTTATTCTGATACCAATGTACCCTGCTAAATAACTTAATATCCCAGGCCACTTTGCATGTGAATGTGTTTGTCATAGTTCTGGACAATGAAACATAAGAAAGAATTTCTTGGGTAGAACTTATGAGACAGCTGGTTGTTTGCTTGCTTGTTTTTTAGTGCTGACACATGGTCAGACACAGCGTGCTTATCCCATTTCCCCTTTCTCTTTGTATTACTGACAAAGAGGTGTAGATATAGTATCTGGAGGTAATATAGTCATCTCCTTGGGCCATGAAAATAAAGAGCGTTATTACAGATAGAAGTAGAAATAAAATGGCTTGAATTCATGGCCATTTCCTTGAAAAGCACACCAGTCCTTCAATATCTGATTCTGAACTTAAGTGAAAAAAGATGATTCTGTGTTTGCTGAAGTTGGGGTAATTGCTTTATTGAAACAAACTTCTGTAATCAGTATAGCAATGGAATTTATTCAAAAAACTAGAAAGCTCAGGGACTCAGAGAAGAAGGTAAGAAGTCATTTTCTTCCCCCAAACAAGCCATCATCACATGTCTTGCTTCTCCCTAGATATAAAGCCTAGTCAGCCATGGAGAATGGCCAAAGTGTAGGAATCATGTCAAAAAAACATGTAAAAGCAAGGGAAGTCTTGCAGCATCTATGCCAGAAGGCTAAGGTGTTCTAAGAGAGAAGGAAGCATCGCTCAGCATTCTATAGATGATTACCATATCAAAACTCTACTCGGGAATGCCGCTCAGAGAAACCAACTGGAAACTGACTGAACTCATCACTGACTACACCCCCCTAATTCCTCTCTACCCTTTTATATCCATGTTGAGGGAACCACCACCCTCTCACTTTACTTATTTAGCTTAGAATATTTTGTTCTTCTCTTTCAGCTCCGCAGTCACTTGACTATCCAGTCCTCTAGACCACACTTCTTTCAATCAGATCTCTCTGTTGTTAGAGGAAAACAGACACACCCAGATCATTATGTCACTGTTCAAGACTATCATTTTTGAGCAACTGTATTACTTCCGGTCAACAATATATGTCCATTATATCATCAATATAAAACACTGTGTGTATGTGTGTGTGGGGAGGGGGTATATGTGTGTACACATGCACATATGTGTGTTGTTGTGCATATGTAGGTGAGAGGTCAACTGGAGTTTCTTCCACTATCACTCTCCACTGATTTTTGAGGCAGAGTCTTTCACTGAACCTGGAGTTCACTGATTCAACTAGACTGATGGGCTAGCAAGCTGGAGGGTTTCTCCTTTCTCTACCTCCTCAGTGCTAGGATTAGCAAGCGCTGTGCCCAGAGCCCTTAGGTGTGTTCCTAAAAACAAAAATTTAGCATGACTTCTTCACTTTAAGATATTTGTAGCTCTGTGTTGGGTAATGTTCAAATGCCTTTGCTTGGTATATTCCAGATTTCTAACCCTATCTCCAGGCTGTTTCCAGTCTTTTCTTTTTATTATTGCCTCTATACTGAACTTCTTCCTAATAATTTTTCCACAAGTATCGCCTTTCTCCTTTCATTGGTTAACTCCAGCACAAATTCCTTTCTGAGTTCCTTAGGCAAAATTAATTATTAATTCTTTGGTCTCCTTGCATGTAGTTCATATAACTCATTTATGGGAGGTTATCTGCTTACAGACAGTGGGTGTCTTGAGGGGAATATGGGTGCTTGGTTGCCTGGCATGTGGTAACATCTCAATATATCCAAGAAAGAGAAAAGAACAGTAACCTCACATTGCGGTTTTAAATTTTTCTTTTTGCTTATTTCTTCTCATTAGCATTAAGTTGGGTCTACCTTTTCATATACAAAGTGAAGTATTTCCAGACAATTATTTTTTTGAGGAGGAGATTAATGCTTCAGGAAAAGATTGAACTAAGATTTTTCCTAGCTCCAAAATTTAATGCATCTTTAAAAAATTTCTGCCTCAAAATATTTTGAGATAAAAAATTAGTAGAATTCAATTATACAATTAATTGTCTGGAATCATCCCCTTACTTTGAATTTATATGTAGATAAAAGTGAAGAGCAATCAGTGTACTTTGTATTCCTGAATTAGCACTTTGGATTTCAGTAAATTTCTTAGTAGCATAAAACAGCTCAATAGACTAAATAATGATGACAAAATGATGGAAAATTTTTATGTTTCTCTTCATTGCGTCACATTTCATAAAGTCAATATTAAATATATAAGTTAATAGCAACTATCTCTTGTAAATCAATATTAAGTGCCTATATTACTTGGGATTAAAAGATTATTTTATCCGACACTTTCCCATATTATGAGGTCACTAAAAGCGAGACACCATGTATCAGATAGGGCAGAGAATCCTGAGCGAATGCTAGCTATGACTTCACCTGGATGTAGTTCTTCCTGTGTGGACCAATCAGGAACGAGTTATGTATGTGAGATGAACACACTGGAACAGAACACCTTGCTCCTCATGCAAAGGCGTGCCTCCATTCATCCTGTGCCAGTCAGTGGAAGCTCACTCTACAACAGAGTCCTAGTCATGACCTAAGAAATGAAATATGTTTCTTTTTCTCTACATGAAACAAGACCTGGGCCATTGCCACTGGACCTGGTCTGCCCCTGACTACAGATGGTAGACTTTTTTCTGTTGACTTTTTTTTTAACCTACTAAAATAAACCCTGACTACATTTTGCTTTAAAAACAAGCAAATAACAACCAAAAATGTTATGTTGGGCTTCATTCTCTAATAATTCCTCAAGGTTACAAAAAGATAGCAATTACAAAAGGATTTATTATTATTATTTTTGAGACTATGCAGCCCTGGCTGGCCTGAAACTCACTATGTGGACCAGGCTAGCCTTGAATTCACAGGGCTCCATCTGCCTCTACCTTCTGAGTGCTGTAAAGGTGTGTGCTACCACACCCAGCTATTTTTATTATTTTGAGTTATGTGTGTATGTCTGTCTGTGTGTAGATATGTACCGTATGAACACAGGGGCTTCTGGAGGGCATGTCTGATTCCCTGGAGCTGGAGTTACAGGGCTCTGTGAGTCACCCTCCAGAACTTACTCTTAACCTCTGACCCATCTCTTCAGCCCCTAAAGAAAGAAGCTCTAACTGGGTGAGTGGTACAATCCTATAATCCCAGCACTTGGCAAGCTGAGGAGGAACGAAGATCACCATGAGTCTGAGGCCAACTTGGGCTATGTCGTGAGTTCTTGACCAGGGTCGGATACAGTGTGAGAACTCTGTCTCCAAAAGCAAAATACAAAACCCCAACCAACCAACCAACCAACCAATCAAACAAAAGACCCAAAACACTTCTAGATTTGTATCTCTAGCAACATTGGAACATCTCATATCAGACAGATATGTCTGAAGAAAACAAGTAGAAAAGATTGAATATCAAAGGCATTTGAGAGTTACAAATTGCATGAAAATCTACAACCGAAGAACTCAGAGACCAAAGCCCAGCTTTCTGGTTTTCTTTTTCTTTTTTTCCTTTGCTTCACTTGCTGATTTTTAAATGGCTGTCAAGAGGCTAAGAAACTGAATAAATATTGTTATAGAACTGGGGGAGATAAAAATTCTATTTGTTTTATCCACCTCAGGCCTGCATTAGAAATTAAGGTAAACCAAGAAATAGAACATCCCCCCAAAAGCATAAAATCTGGATTTTAATTAGCATGATTCCAGTCACAGTTAAACTGACCTGATCGCATAAGAAAGTGTATCTTCTCTAGAAGAAATTTCATCAACTTGAGTCTCAAATGATCTTATAATTTTGCATATATAGCACTCATTATTATTAAAAAAAATTAGCAGGCATACTAATAAACAGAACCAAACAGACACAGCTAGAGAAAACATTGGACAACTCATCAAACCTAAACACATAGGGTCCAGAACCTGGAATCATGGCAGGTGGACCATCCACTAACTGGTTTCTGTGGTCAAGAAAAATAGAAAACCATTTCAGAATTTCAACAGAGAATTTTAGTGTATAAACAAGGGGAGGAAAGAAATTTGGGAGTTGAACGTTGAAACAACTAACATTGAGAATACTGTAGACAAGTTTACCAGCAAAGCAGACCTTGCTGAAGGGAAGCCTCGTATAACAGAACACGGAGCCCAGGGAGGAAAGTGGATGGGAACTGCAGGAAAAGTCCTCTTAAAGGAGGGGAGCTAGTGACAAAGTCTAGCACACATAATTTTGTGGTACCAAAGGGCAGAAGGTTGAGAATCAGGGCAAGAGCAGTATTTGAAAGAAACTGGGTGAAGATTTCCAATGCCAGTGAAAGGCATTGAGCCAAATTTCAAGAATCTTTATGAACTTCAAATTGCTTCAGTTAAAAGAAAGCCGCTATGATGGTCCTCATACTGAAAACCAACGAACACTCACAATTAGGTAGAGAAAATGTATGCATTGCTTTCAAAAGTAAGATGATAGCTAACTTCTTCGTAGAAACATTTAAACCAGAGCACAGCAATGATGATTGCGAACTACTGAGAGAAAGGAGGGACTAAACTAGGTTTCTATACTAAGAGAAAAAACACTTTCTGGCAATACAATGGCAGATATAGTGGGAATTTTGGAACCTATGCTGAGCTTCATGAACAATATGGAGGACTTGGTGTTCCTTGAGAACACAAGCTGTACTCTGACCTTCTTGTATCCTTGGAGTATCAGTTCTTGCTTAAGAGGCTGTGGTAGATTGGGCTGGAGAGAGGCTCAGATGTGGGTAAGTATGCTTGCCACTTCCTGTTCCTGCAGACCCAACTTCTGTTCCCAGCACCCACATCACACAGTTTGAACCACCTGTTAGTCCAGCTCCAGGGGATCTGATGCCTTATTTTAGCCTCTGCAGGCACCTGAACAATGCCTCGCACCCGCACATAAAAATAATAAAAACATAAATTTTTAAAAAAATATTTTTCAAAATTTATTATTTTTATTTTAGGTGTATGTGTGTATTGTCTATGTGTAAGTAAGTGCACCCATGTCATGCAGGTACTTGCAGAGGACAGAAGAGGCTTTCGGATCCCCTGGAACTGGAGTTATGGACAGTTGTTAGCTGCCATGTGGGTGCTGGGATTCAAACCCAGGTCTTCTGCAAGAACAACCAGTGTTCTTAACCACTGAGTCATCTCACCAGCCCCTAAAAATATAAATCTTTCAAAAGAGACTTTGTTAGACTGAATGAAGGATTTGGAGGCCCTGAATCTTTCATTCTTTCATTATTATTATTTTTTGTGTGGTTAATTT
>NW_008351346.1:1603466-1614520 GCF_000622305.1 Nannospalax galili | reverse complement strand
TTTTTGCTAATAACACCGAGATGTTGGCACATGTGTATCTAATCTGTATGTATCTGATTATTATTGTTATTTTAACAGAGCATACAGTAGGGCTTGCAGAAGAGTGAGCACCCCATATTTACTGCTGCGCTGTAAAGTCCACACTCAAATACAGATCCTGTAACCTCCCAACAGCCACACAAAATGGTGAGATAGGTGCCTCTTGGTGTTCTCAGCTTATATATACTTTGCCCCTCCCCTCAGGTGCAGCTAAGGTTGACTGATTCGGTGGGAGGGGTAACTGACTCCCCCTCTCGACTTCTTATGAGGGTGGGAAGGAAGTGTGACTTTAGCTTGCCATATTAGTGGTCAGAGAACATTTCCAGTTAACACTCTGCCCCTTCCTCAGGCTCTTACAGTCTTTCTGCCAACCTCTTTCGCAAAAGTCCCTGAGCCTTGGAGGGGTGGTAGGTGTGGGATGATTTTCCTCCTGTTGTGGCAAGGCACTGAACTTTTGAGTCTCTGCATTATCTGTTTTCCATGGGTTGTTGGCCAGTTTCAGTGGGATTCCATCTACATCATGGGGAGGCAGGATCCAGGTGCTCTCAGGTGGTCTGCTGTGTTCTCAGCCTCTGAGCCAGATGGAGGCCAGAACAGCCCCTCTCTGGCTGTCTGCTAAGGGCTCTCTTTCATTCATTATGAAGCTCAAACATCTTGACTAAAATGAACACATTCTCATGTGAATTTTAATGAAATGTTTTTAATTTGAGCCCCACCATATTATAGTTGTGTAGGGCAGAGAAATTTCTTCAACCTCTTGTCATTTTTTTTTCCCAAGGGCTGTGATAACAAAATGCATCAAGCTGGGCAGGTCACACCAGCAGAGCTTGATGTTTTCTGTTAAGGAAGATAGAAGTTCAAAATCAACGTGTTTGGAAAGCAATGCTCACTTTGAAGGCTCAAGGGCTCACTTTGAAGGCTCAAGGGAATTATTTTCCTGGTCCAGAGCTACTGAGGCTGCTGGCACTTCTTGGCATTCCTTGGCTCGCTGCCACATCACTCCAATTCTATTTGTTTTCCCTATGGTCATCTTTGCTCCACAAGACTGTGTCTCTGAACCTCCCTCTCCAGCTACTGAATTCAGAACATCAGTCACTGCATGTGAAGCACACTTCACTACATCTCACTTGAACATGCTTGTATCTACAAATGAGGGCACATTCACGGGCGTGGTGAGAAAGACTACAGCACTTTCTTTGGGGACACAATTCCATGCACAGTACTCATGAATCTCACTTTCTTTTCCTCTGACATAAATATGATGTTAACCCTTAAGAATTGTTGTGAACAATAATGCCTGGGACTCTGACAAACGGGTAGTGCATTCTCAAGGTAGTTAAAAAAGTTAAGCAGTGAGTAAAAGAACAATAAATAAATACATAAAGTCAGGAAGGAGAGGCTAGGTGATTGAGGAATCTTACTAATGACATTAAAATATTTTTGACTTATTTCTTTTATTTTATGTGTATGAGTATTTTGCCTGCATGTATATAAGTGTACCACCTGGGTACAATGCCTATGGAGGCCAGAAGAGACTCTGATCCCCTGGAACTGGAGTTACCACCATGTTAGCCACCATGTGGATGCTGGGAATCAAACCCAGATACTCTGCAAGAGCAACCAGTGATCTTAACTGCTGAGCCATCTCTCCAACCGTTTGTTGTTGTTATTTCTTTGATTTTTTTTTTTTCAAACAGGGTCATCCAGTAGCCCTAGCTGGCCTAGAACTTGCTATGTAGACCAAGCTGCCCTCAGTCTCACAGAGCTTCACCTGCTTCTGCATCCTGAGTACTGGGACTAAAGGTCTGTACCACCATGTGTAGTACTAACGATATTTTAATAACTTTCTATCTGTGAGACTATTTTTCTTCAAGAAACTATAGTATTCAGTTTAATATCAAACAGACCACTAAGAGAGAACAAAGGCCAAAGGGACAGAATAAAATGAGTTTTTACCAACCTGTGTTCCTTTAGGTTAGCATTTGTTACTTCCCCTTTATTCCCCTTTATGCATTTGCTCACTGCATGGCTTGGCTTGTGCCTTCTTTACAAAGCTAGAAGTTCAGCTGCTGATTCCACTAGATCAGTAAAAGAAAATCCAACTAAGAATGGCTTAAATCAACTCAATATATTTATCTTGCCCATAACAACAAAATCAAAGAAAGTGGCTTCTGATTTTGGGTTAGAAGCTCCCAATGATGCCCCTGTATATCGGAGGTCCTTCTGTATTTCCACTGAACATTCCCTTGCATTTTGGCCTGTGTTATCATGCTAACAAGACAGCTGTTAGAGATCCAGCCATTGCATCCATATTAGAGACAGAAAGCAAGCTGGGATTGCTGGCTCCCGGCCACATCTGTTTTCTCTTATTTCTAAGACAAAAGTAGTCAGATACTCAACCAAAAGGCTTCACCTTAGCATTGTTGATCAGTACTGGCTATGTGACTATTCCTACCACAAGGGTACTGTTGAAGTCTAAAATGTAATTGTCACATTGGCCAAGCAAATTATGATCTCTCTCCCAACACAGATCCACTGTCAGCACAAAGTTAGTCTCTTAGCAAGGAAAAGGCAGAAGTTGGGAACAGGGAAATAGAGATGCGCAATTAGACTTGCCACAGTCTCCTGCTATTTTCAAATAGTAAGGCCTTGAACCCTGACAGTTTTCTATGATAAACTTAGAATTTTAGACCTTAAGTGTTTCAGAGGTCTATAGCATTCTGGAGAATTTAATTCAAGGCGAGAGTCCCTGGAATTGCTGCCATACTGGTCCTTCTGCTAGATTCCAAGGTCTGTTATCTTTAGCACCTAGAAGCATGTCTGGCTTGCAATATACTTTAATACCTGTTTAATAAATGGATACGTATGCATACCTATAGTTCCATGTATATTTGTGTTAGGATCTCTGGTAAATCTGAGGTAATTCCATGGACACATTTGATTCCCAAATTGTGAATCATGGGCCAAGATGTCAGATCCCTGCAGGTCTTTTAGATTCACTGCAGGAAAGACATCCAGAGATGGAAAGAATGCTTTCCTAATCCTTAGTTATACAATTCCTTAAGGCTGTAGTTCTATAATGACTGAGGGTAACTTGCTAACAGTGGACTGTGCTACCTATGAAAATTCAGCCAGGTTAGTACAATTCTAATCATGCTACTCTGACCACCTAACAGGCTGAAGGTGGCTGTTGTCTTGGAAGTCAAGCATTTATTTGTAGTTTGTAGAGATTTCTGGAAGCATTGCTTCACATCAGTCCATCATGTGCTAAATTGATGGCATTATTTTGCACTGAAATTTTCTGTATAAAAATCAAAATAATGTACACATAGTTCAAAATGTCAAGCTGTGTCCCTTTCACCTGAATCTCATTTTCCTGATGAACACTGATCAGCAATGTTAGCTATTTTATGTGATTTTTTTGTACTTTCACATTTCTTTATACCACACTTATATTTATTTTATTTTTTAAAAATAATTTATTATTTTCATTTTATGTGTATAAGTGTTACACCTTCATGTAGGTAAGTGCACCCGTGTTGAGCAATGCTTGTGGACAACAGAAGAGACTGTTGGATCCCCTGGAACTGGAGTTAGGGACAGTTGTTAGCTGCCTTGTGGGTGCTGGGATTTGAACCCAGGTTTTCTGCAAGAACAGTCAGTGTTCTTAACTGCTGAGCCATCTCTCCAGCCCCAACACCACGCTTACATTTAAAATACATCATTTTCCAGGTTGCTGATTCTCTTTCCAGCTTCATCTAATTAGTGAACCATCTAATTAGTGAACCATTATGTCAATCATTATATTAGTGATATAATTCATTATATTAATTTCAACCATTATATTTCTATGACTAAACAAAGCAGCTTATTTTACTCTTAGTCAAAAGTGCTATTCTTTAGCACTTCTTTTTTTTTCTTTTTCTTATGTCCTCTTCATTTTACTTATATATACCTCTATACATGCGCATACACATATATTGTCATGTGTGTGTTTGTCTCTTACCTTTGGGCATCCATTATGAGAAGTCTGTTGATAGCGAATTTCATTGTGTGAACACAATAAATCTCACTTACACAAACTAAGGCAACTCTGGCTTCTGTAGGTGCTATAATCTTACCGGATCAGCATAGTACATGAGGATCGTCATGAGCCAAATCTCATTATTCAGCTCGTGACCACATCTGTATGTGAGTGATATAGGATATACATATAAATACACATGTTCTTTGACTTGCCATGGGGTACGCTTTGAAGAATTTTTTGTAAACTGAAATTATCATAAGCTGTCAATATGTTTAGTGCATGTAACCTATGTGCACCATGGCTTAGCAGAGAAGGACCATGCATAGTGCAGACTGTTTACTTTCATGATCATGTGCCTCCTGGGGGGCTGTGGCTTTGCAGTACTGGCCAGCATCATAAAATGATGTTTTATCACATACCATAAGCCTAGAAAAATAGTCAAAATTCAAAATGGTACATTGCATTTTATACTGAATGCATTGCTTTGCTTCTTTAAATTTTTTAGAAATTGTATGTATGTGTGTGTCTGTATGTGGGTATGTGCACATGAGTGCAGGTGTCTGTGGAAGCCAGAGGTGTGGGATTCCCCCAGGAGTTAAGAGTTACAGGTGGTTGTGAACTACCTGGTATGGTTGTTGGGAACTCAACTCAAGGTCTCTGGAAGAACAGTACGTGCTCTTAACCACTGACTCATCTCTTCAGACCCACTTCTGCTTCTTTGCAGAGTCAAAAAAATCATGATTCAAACCTTAAGCATAGGACCATCTCTGTGTATGTAGATTCATATATGCATGTTTGTATAAACTAAATTTTTCTTATGGTTTCTATTGAAATGGAAATCATGGTGACTTACATTCTAACTGATGGATAGCAATTTTCTCTGAAATAAAACCTTTAATCTTGCAAGAAACTGGGTAAATAACAGGGTGTTTTAAAAAGAGGTGAAACATTCCATCCTGCAGGGAAGCTCATTATGCTCATAGACAACATAATACCTTCAAGAAGTCCCTAAAATCGATCAGGTTTGCTAGACCCCTACACCTCAAGTCTGAGTGACACTTTTAGACCAGCCAAGCTGCCTGGAAGAGGCTCAGACAAAACAAGATGCCTGCAGGTTGTGCGGAAACTTCGGGTTTCCAGCTTTGTGAGAGCTGTCACTCCTGTTGGGGTGGGATGGGCTTTTGGTGATGCAGCTGACTTTGAGTCATTTCTGTTGCTGTAAGTAACTCCGCACCTATAATCCTGTAAACAACCTCAGTAAAACTCATTGGTTCACCAAGTTGGACTGTAGTGGTATCCTTACTGTAGTTTGCTGTTGGTTCTCTATCTGGGGTGAGAAGATGTTGTTCCATGTCTCTCCAGGAAAAGTGTCACACAACACTCACACATTTGATATTCTTTTGAGATCATGAGTAATCATGATGTACAGGAAAGACAGAACATCTAAGCAGAGGACATTCTTCCATTGTAGTTCATGAGCTATCTCATGGACCACTGCCAGAAAGGAACCACTTGAGCATCTCTCCCCAGTTCCTAACTTGCTCTGTGATCTCAGGTTCAGCACCTTCTATTACTGGCCTGACTGTTGTGTTTGGTTCTGTTTTAATCACAAAGTTGATAAGGGCATTGCATTCCTGCTAATTTTCCACCGTTTGTGCAATTATCACTCAGGTTTCAACACAGTCTACTTGTTTTTCATTCTCTTATCTTATTCTCTTCTCTCTCTCAAATATGGGCTTCATGCATATAATTAAAATTACATTTTAGGGGGTAAGGATTTAGCTCAGTGGTAGAGCACTTGCCTAGCAAGCACAAGGCTCTGAGTTTGGTCCTCAGCTCTGGAAAAAAAATTTCATTTTATTAAATAATTGCTGTATAGTAATGTTGTTTGGTTGTAACCTGTGTTTTGGAATATTACTAGAAATCACTGCATGCTTGCAAATTTCATGATGCTGTATCTTGGTTCATACTATCAACTTGTTCTTGTCCTGGATTTTCACCAGACTTTTCCTAGTTTAAGTTTTATATCCTTCAGTTCTGTGGAATTTCCTTGTATTATTTATTTAAGGATTTTTTTCCTCATTTGGTGTCTTTTATGCAACTTCTATACATTCAGTGTTGTTTCCCTTGAATTGAACCTCTGGATTTCTTTCATTCACTATTCCTTCATATAATAATAATAATAATAATAATAATAATAATCATTATTACTGTCATCATCATCATAATCATTATTGGTAGTAGTATCTTGCCTGTTTATTTGCTTTTTGAGCTTTATGGAAAATTTCCTCAATCTAATTTTCTAAGTTTAATTTGACTTTTAATTTTAATTTTTATAGTTTTCTTTCCTTTCAGTAGTGTGTTTTCTCTCACCCATTTCTTATCTCCCTGAAGATATTAAGTATGGTGTTTGCTTGTAAATTTTTGAGATTCATGATTCATTTATTGTTTCATTCTGAAAATTTTCTCCTTGCATATATGTTTTTCCATTGGAATCTTGTGTATCTGTTGATCTTTTTTATAATTATGGAAGCTATCTTGTCTATTTGCATTTATGAATGAGGCACTAAGAGGTTGACTGAACACGGTTCGGAATTAGCTCATTGCCTCTGGGTAGATGGTGTTTGAGTTACCAGGGCCTTCTTGCTGGGGACTCTCAAATACTGATTTTTTTTTTAAGTGAACTATAAGAGAATCAATTCAAAATAGTGATTTTTTTTTCACGTTTTGTTTGGAGTATGTAAATTTTCACAGTGGAATTCCAGAGACTGTCAAACAGAACTGTGTTCTCATTCAGCATGAAAACTTTCCAGAAGGCCGCACCCTCACCTTTCTTGTTCGGCTGTTCAGAAGTCCCTTGACTTCTTTGCTGTGGCAGGCCAGACTCTATATTCTGACTCTCTTGTCTGGAGATGAACATGGATGCAGCACTGTCCTGTAAAATGTTTTGTGATGATGTAAGTGCTCATCCATGCATCCATTAAAGCGGCCACTAGCATTGCAAATGTGGTTAGCACAACTGAGTAATCAAGTTGTAAATTCTATTTAATTCAAATTAATTCAAATTTAAGTCACTACATGTGGTTAGTGGATACCATTGTGAGCAGCACAGAGGTACAAGGTATAAGTTCTATCAAAATTTAATCATCTATCTTCAGCTGTGCGAAGCACTTCCTAGCAAGTGTAGCGTCCTCACTGAAAATCAACTTGCCTTTTCTGGCCCTTTTCCCCATGCTCTTCACCCTCTAAGCATCTTCACCTACGGTGATGGGAGCCTTTGCTATCATCTTTCCAATTCTGCCTCTTTGTCTTGGCCAATAGCCTTTCCTTCCACGATCACCTTAGAGTTAGGGTAGCATGGAAAAACAGACTGCAGCTCTCCAATCCATTTTCTTCTTTTAGTTAAATTACTCACTCCTTGTTTCAGCTTCATTATCAGTTGAATTCAGTGCTGGTTCCAGAATTCCTGTCTGTGCAGTGTAGAGGAGGAATCTTGAGAGGTGGAAGAGAAGCCTGCGTTCTTGTCTCAGAATGAGTTTATATAGCAGGTACTGGTCTCTAGATTCTCTGGTTTGTTTGGAATGACCAGAAAGGATGTGCTGATGGAACTAAGTTAAAGCAGTGGAGTTAAAGCATTATCTAAGTTACACTCATTATATCTCTACTACACTAGCATTTTTCAAATTTCTGGGTGGTATACATTAGAGGGTTGTGGCCACTATTACTTAGAAATATAAGAAGCATAAACATGAAATGTAAAATGTACATAAAAATGTACCTCTGAACTTACACCAATTTAAAAGTTGGGGTTCCCAGATATGGGTGAGTGTGTAAAAGCATTTGCTGTGTAAGTACGAAGACCTGAGTCCAAATCCCTAGAACCCGTTGAAAAGTTGGACCTGTAGTGCAAGTGTTGTAAGCCAGGTGTCCTTATGGGGAGACGGGAGGTGGAATCAGGAGACTATCTGGACACTCATGGGCCAGTTAACCTGGCACAGGCAGGAGGAAAACAACAGAGACCCTGTCTCAAATGAGGTGGAAGGCAAGGGCTGAGACCTAAGACTCTCCTCTGATCTCCACACATATACCATGGCACTGCACATACCCAGATTCACACACAAGTACACACCAGAGAGAGAGAGAGAGAGAGAGAGAGAGAGAGAGAGAGAGACAGAGAGAGAGAGACAAAGAGAGACAGAGAGAGACAGAGAGAGACAGAGAGAGAAAGTTAAAGCAAGTGGGTTTTTTATTAAAATATTTATTTTTATTTCATGTGTATTAATGTATTGCCTGCATGTGTGTAAGTGCATCTGTGTGGTGCAATGCCTGCAGAGGTCAGAAGAGGGCATCAGATCCCCTGAAACTGGAGTTATGGATGGTTGTTAGCTACTATGCGAGTGCTGGGACTTGAAGCCAGGTCCTCTGCAAGAACAGCCAGCTTTCTTAACCACTGAGCCATCTTTCCAGCCCCCCTTTTTTCTTTTTTTTTCTTTTAAGGGATGGTTTTAATGTAGTTACAAAGCAAATTTGAAACATAATACAGAATTCAGGATACAAACAGTTAAATCATAGGATAAAGCAATTTATAAGGAAATGTACAAATTGCTGTGGGAAGACTGAATTTACAAAGCATTCATACAGAGCATCTCAAACAATCTTGATTATCTTTATACCCCTGTACCCACTGGCACCCTCCCATAGCCCCTCTACTGGAGCCCATATGTTCTGTCATCCCTGTTAAAGCCCACTGTGTTGTCAATGTCCCCAGCCGTTACCCAGTGCAAGTCTGTCCACTGAGTCTGGTCAGCCTCTCTTGAGTCCCTTGTTTTAGGAAGATCAGCCCTTCTTCATCTGGTAGCAATCAGTTGATGACATTCCTTCAGATAAGATTGGAGTCTGCTGTTCAATCTCCCAGTTCTATGCTGAATTATTTTTTCTTTAAAAAATACAGCTGGGGCTACAGG
Source organism: Nannospalax galili (assembly GCF_000622305.1). Classification (NCBI taxonomy): domain Eukaryota; kingdom Metazoa; phylum Chordata; class Mammalia; order Rodentia; family Spalacidae; genus Nannospalax; species Nannospalax galili. The sequence goes on along the minus strand of NW_008351346.1, from coordinate 1,605,490 downwards.
GAGACCCTGCTTCAAAAAGACAAAAAAAAAATATTTCTGTGTTGGGTCAGGTTGCAGAATGTATTTTGTATTGTTGGTCAAGTTCAAGAAATATTTGAGAGTCACTGGTTTAGTTATCTTTATGTAAAAATTCCCATTTATATCAGTGGTGTTTTTGATCTATATTTTTCTACTAATTGGACTGCAGGAAAACATTGCAAACACAAATGTGAGCTAGCAGAGCTTTCATTGCCAAGGAGAATGTGTACATGATATTTCTCAATTTTTTTTACATATTAGTGGTTCTTTAATATCTCCAAATCTTTTTTCCATCACAGAAATTAAAAACAGTGAAGTGAGCCCAACCACAAATTTTGAGAGTAATTTTTCATTTGCTTGATTGTTTTATTCTGTTTTGTTGTTTTGGGATGGAATCTCACTATGTAGTCCTGACTGGTCTGGAATTCACTGTGCAGTTCAGGTTGACCTCAAATTCACAAGAGATCTGCCTGCCTCTGCCTTCTAAGTGCTGGGACTAAAGGCATGTGTCACCATGCCCAGCCATGTTCAATTGTTTTAAGCAAGTGAATTTTAATTTACTTTAAGAATAGAAAATCATTTACATGTTTAGATCTTCTAAACACAGGCAAGAGTCTTTCCCTGACTCTTATTCTCTTACCAGCAAGAACTGCAATCTTCCTTGAATAAAAATCCGTCTTAGGTCTGGAGAGTAGCTCAGTGATAAAATGTGTGCTGCTTAGCATGAATAAAACCCAGGGTATGTAATGCCTGGAATGGTGGCACACACCTTTAATCCCAGCACTCAGGAAGCAGAGGCAGGCAATCAAGGCAAGCTTGGTCTACACAGTAGATTCCAGATCAGCTGAAGTTACAAGGAGACCCTATTTCAAAACCCCCCAATAATTTTAAATAGTTTTTTGAGAATTTCATACAATGTATTTTGATCACATTTACCCTCTACTCCTTCCTCTAACATTTCCCAGATTCACTTCTCCCCTCTTTGTGAATAGTCTTTGAGATTTATTCTGACCTTCTCATTATGCATTAAGTGTAGAGGTGTGGTGGGGTTTGTGCACCGGAGTGCAGTGCCCATGGAGGCCAGAAGAGGGCTTCAGATTAGTTGAAGCTGGAGTTGCAGGATTGTGAGCCACCTGGACAGGGCTCTGTTACTGAAGTTAGGTCCTCTGCAAGAGCCAAATAAACTCTTAACTGTGGAGTCATCTCCCCAGCCCCAGTGTATCAGTTTTTAATTTCATTTCCAGTGTTTGAAAGTTCTTATTTTCCTCCTCTCTCAGCAGGTCAATGATGTATAAGTCCTTACAATTGTAGACAAAGTAAAGATCAGTTTAAACTGAACTTGTATTTTTCATTTTTAGAGTGAGCTGGGTCACAACATTGACCCTAGCCATTGGCGTTGCTTTCTGATTGAATAGTTCATGGATGTGCTGTTAATTTTCTTTTATACTATTAATGATTTATAGTTTTTTATGTTTCAAAGAAATGTACCCTTGGTGATCTGATTTGTAAATTCTTTTCCAGTTTCATTTATCATTTACTCATAGTTTTTACCAAGTAGAAAAGTTTTATTTTAGATAGTTAAAGTTATTAGCAATTTGTTTAAGGAATTCCAGGTGTTTTGGGAATGGTGCAAAAGACGTTCATAAAAAGCTTGTGCAGCGATTCTGCTATGATTTCTTATAGTATTTTCTTGGATTTGCCATTCTGATGCATACTTAAGGTTTGGATCCAATATAATTGTTTTCCAAGTAGCTACTCGGCTGTTCCAGATTCATATGCACATGAAATCGCTCAAATTATGTAAAATGAAATATTTTAAAGAAACACAAAGTCTCGAGTGAGACTTTTAAAAACACATTTCTCTCAACAATTAATAGATCATAAATGTTAAAAGCCTATGAACTGTCCTTAACTCCAGTTCCAGGGGAATCTGAAGCTCTCTTCTGACCTCTGCAGCATTGCGTGACATGGGTGCACTCACATACATGCAGGCAATACACTCATAC
>NW_008351346.1:1592579-1603441 GCF_000622305.1 Nannospalax galili | reverse complement strand
GTACAATAACAGTTAGAACCTTACAGAAAGCCTGTAAATATAAATTCTGTGACTGCTAAAATGACAATAAAAAGGAATTGTGACAAAAATTGTATTAGAGTGACAAAGTCAATAAATGGCATTTATGAAAATGGTCATCAAAAGAAATTGAGAATGTACATAGTCATTTCACTGTTTAAGAAATTGGATTTGTGAGTTTTCCACAGAAGCAGCTGCAAACACAGACTGCTCCCTATTGAAATACTGCAGAACCCTGGGGGGACAGAGAGCACCAGTCTTAAACACATTCTTCCTATTGGAAAACATTTAGCACTTGGCAAACACCATAAGCATGACATCAATAGTCAGCAAAGGTCTGATACAAAAGCATAAATAATTAACCTTCATAAACATATATACAGAGATCTTAATAAGGTTACTATTAGCAAACCAAATCCCACAATTTATAGATGGTATATATTCTAAGAAGAGTTTATCTCATTTATACAACGTTTATATAGCATTAACATATTGATATGATTTGACATATTAGTAGAATAAAAGGTGAAACAGTGCAATGATTTCAATAGATATGTCAAAAGCATGTAATACAATCTAATATAAGCTAGGGACATAGGAAGTGTTACTATCCTAGCATCAAATATCAATAAAAACCCTGCTACACATGTGACTCTTCATTCCACATAGAAACACTTCCTTTGAGGTCAGGACAACAATATTTAATATCTGCACATATTCCATTTTTACTGGAAAGTCTACCCAGTGTCATTAAGGAACAAATGAATAAACAGTAAATTATGGATGGTAAGAAAATATAATTTTCATGGCTTACTAATTATATAAGAGGACACTTCCAAATTTCACAGCAAATTACTAAAATTGGTAGGTGAATTTAGTGAAAATCCCTTAATACATAAAAATTTCATGCATTTCTATATCAAGCACAAACATAAAGTAAAAATTTTTAAAGTTACCATTTACAGTGTCATAAAAATTCTATGACTAGATCTGATTAAATATATATGAGATACATTTGCTGTGAACTTGTAATCACAATGATTGGAAATTTAGAAAAATCTTTACATAGACAGATATGTATTTGAGTCAGAAAAACTAGTATTTAAAAAAGTTATCCTTTTTATATTGATCTGTACAGTCAATGTAATCCCATTCAAAATCTCATTTTTTAGGAACATTACAGGCTGCCTCTCAAATTCATATGAACCTAGAAAGAATCATTGAGACATAGGCAGGAGAGCTTCTGACTGTATATCTAGACATAAAGTGAAACTAATGTATACAATAAGGTATTGCTAGGAGGAAAATAGGGTGAAAGATGATTAATAGAAAGATCAAGGAAACAAATCCCCCCTCTCATCTCTCCTTTCTTATATAAAGTCTTCCAGTGTAGTAGCGCTGGTCCTCCAGATCTGTGATGAAAGAATAGTCCAAGGATGTATAAGGCAGAACACTTAGACATTCAAATGGAAGTCATGAAAATCTACTTCCACTTCACCCTGTACTTAACTCAGGTGGACAGAGTACCCATGTGTGGAAAACAGAAAGATACGTTACTGCAGTCATGTAGGAGTACACATTCCTGAATTTAGTGTAGGGAAAGATACTTTAAATACAATATAACAAATACTTATCATAAAGAAGAAATGGGTTGATCTGAGTAATTTAAAATAAAGAATCCTTTGCTTTTTTACTTCTCACATTTCTATGACATCACACATCTGCAAAAGTGTATTTTACTGGCTGTTTAGCATAATGTACAAGAGAAGCCCATTTTATGTTCCTTTGTATATAGTCTATCACAATTAAGTTATAGTGTGCAGCCAAAATAAAAAATTCTGTGGATACTTGTCATTATTATATGAAATATACTCTGATGGAAATTTTTTTCTCTCATTCTGTTATCTTCTATTCCATGTCATTCCCTTAAAAACATGCTGGCCATAAATCAATAAGCTGACTAAAGGATTCAGTTTGAAAAGCATTATTCCAAACCATTAAAAAAACCCTTGAGTCCAGTCACTGTGAAAGTTAGTTTGGAGGTGCCTCAGAAACCTAAAAATAGAATTACCATGTGCTCTAGCTACACCATGGCTGTGACTGTAATCAAAGGCAGCACACCACAGACATGCCTGCACATACATACTCATTACACCACAACTAATGATAGCCAAATTATGGACTCAACCAAGGGGTTTGTCAACAGATAAATAAATAAACTAAATCCTTATCTTTTGCCTTGCACAAAAGTCAACTCCAAATGGATCAAAGACCTCAATGTGAAACTGGCTCTGAAACTCTTTGAAGAAAACGTTGGGAAAAACCTACAAGATATAGGTGTAGGAAAGGACTTTCTAAACCGGACACCAATAGCCCAGGAGACAAGGGCAAGAATTAACAAGTAGGACCTCATTAAACTAAAAATCTTCTGTACAGCAAAAGAAACAATCAAAAAAGTGAAGAGAAAATCCACAGAATGGGAAAAAATCTTCACCAGTGACACATCTGACAGCGGTTTAATATCCAGAATACATAAAGAACTCAAAAACCAAAGAATCGAGAAACCAAATGACCCAATTAAAAGATGGGCTAAAGATCTAAACAGAGAATTCTCAAATGAAGAAATAAAGACGGTTATGAAACATCTCAAAAAGTGTTCAACATCATTAGCAACTAGGGAAATGCAAATTAATATATGACCTGGTTATACCACTCCTTGGCATACACCAAAGGACTCATCCTATTGTAGACACTTGTACAACCATGTTTGTTGCTTCTCTTTTCACAATAGCTAAGAGATGGAAGCAACCTACGTGTCCTTCAACTGACAAGTGGTTAACAAAAATGTGGTATATTTACACAATGGCATTCTATTCAGCAGTAAAGAAAGATGAAATAATGAAGTTTGCAGGTAAATGGATGGATCTAGAAACTGTTAAACTAAGTGAAGTAACATCTAAGTGAAGTAACACAGACTCAAAAAAATGACGTATGTTCTTCCTCATATGTGGCTCCTAGCACTGAATCCAGGTCCATTTAATAAGATGATGCTATACAGCCGTCCCTTCTGCATGAAATAACTACCATCATCATGACTTCGGCTGAGCCTGATTGCTAACCATAGTCACAATTGGGCTTGTTGACAGTTGTGCTCATTCATTAAAGGAGTGCCAAACAGGGTCACTGGACCCTCACCTGAGTATCCAGCCACTCTTCCCAGCCAACCAGTCCAGCCTTGGAAGATAAAAGATAAATGAGGAAGAATCCAATAGAGGGTTTTGGAAGCCCTTGTCAAGAAACTCCAATGGACTCTCGTATGAATATTTGAAAATTGCCCTGTTCTGACTTCTTTTTAGTTCCCTGTCTAGAACTAATAATCCTAATTACTCTTGCTTTTACTTCTCCTTCACATCTCCTATTCATGATTCAAACACTTCCTTTTCCCCTTAGAGACAAGACTTATGCAATTTGGGAGTCTTCTAGATAGACCCACTGAAGGGTACTCCGATTACACAGCGGTACTTCAATTGGATTGAGTGGGTTAATTCCTGTTGGTGGCCAGCATCCTCCTAATTCGGGTGTTGGAGCAAGGCTTGAGTGGTAAAATGCTCAGAAGAATCCGGAAAAGAAGATTGCCTCACCCTGCATCCCTGTTCAGCATGGAAGAAGCCAGAGGTCTGGGTCCCTGTTCCCTATTGGCAATTTGTGTAACCTCTTCAGAGAATGGTGTGATAAGAACAGGAGGAAGGAATTCACTAGGCAGTTAGGGTAAAAAGACCCCAAAGAAAAGTAGCCAGTTTCTTGGCTAAAACTCACAATGTTCTTAGTCCTCTTAGCAACCTAGTTTGTTCCAAAGGCCATTGTGTCAAAAATATTTGGGAGCTTTTATCTAATCCTTAAAAATTTTAGTGTTACCTCTTTGGGGGGGCATGTTAGAGTAGCCAAAATCCCCATAAAATAAATAAATAAATCAAAGAAGAAGAGTACATGAAGTTATCAGAAAAAAGTGATGGGGAGATATGGGAGGAGTTGGAGGGGGATGGAGTGGGGATGGATTTGATCAAAACACCTTATATGCATGTATGAAATTCTCAATAAAGTTATTGTAAAAGTTAAAAAAAAAAGAAAGAAAATGTGGAAAGGGGGCTGGAGAGATGGCTCAGCAGGTAAGAGCACTGCTTCCTTCCATGTGGCTAAGCATCTATAACTCCAGTTCCAGGGGAATATAAAACCCTCCTCTGACCTCTGCAGGCATTGCATGACATGGGTGTACTTTCATGACATGGGTGTACTTTCATGACATGGGTGCACTTACATGCAGGCAATATACTCATACACATAAAATAAAATAATAAATAAAAAAGAAAACATGGGAAATGGATGGAATTGGACATCATATTCAGTGAAATAAGCCAGACTAAAAAGACACATATTACATTTTCTCTCATATGTGGATCCTAGATTTTACACACACACACACACACACACACAATCATACAGACATATAAACATGAACATAGAAGCTAGACTATCTGAGCAAAAGGAAAGTTTGGGGTCGTATGTTAAAATGGTCAGCCACATGACTCACTTTATTGTATTATCTTTACAAAACCGATCATTATGTACAATGAACACATGCAAGTTCAAACCAAGGACACTTTGGGGTAGCTGTGTAGAGACTGGGAACGCTAGACTGGCATCAGAAATGGCTATTCCTCTGAGGAGGAATTTCTCAGTATCAGGACTGTTGACACTGTGCTGCACAATTCTTGGCTGTGGAGGGATCTCCTGCCCACAGAAGGGCATTCTACAGTGAATGTCTCTGGCCTCTTCTTGGAGAAGCCCATAGTACCTACCCATCCTTTCGTTTCAGTTTTAACACAAAGGTGTCTACCGTTAACTACCTAGAAGATAAAATTTCCTCTGCTGAGAACCACTTCTTCCCAGGGTCTTTAGCTTTCTAAGCAAGGTCATGTCTTTCTGAAGAATCTTTAAGTTAGCGGTTTCTCAGACCCATCTGCATCACAGGGCTGTTCAGCAGAGCGGAGAAGTAGGCTGGCAATCTGCCTTTTGAACAGTCCCCGGTGTGATTCCGATTCAGGTGTTTGGAGATACAAGGTTGAGAGAGGTCTGCAGACTCTAATGAAAGGAGCTGTGAAATGCTCCAGGTATATGATGTTTCAGGGAACGGTCAAACTATTGAGAAGATAATAAATATTTACGGGGTGAGAAATCACGCAAAGCATCAAGCGTGCTTTGTGGAGCAAATCTAGTGCCAGTTCTGGTCGAATCACAGCGGTAAAGTCGTGTCTTTGTGTCGGCGTTCTGGGATGTGTTTCCAAAGCTGACAGGGGAGGTTTGGGGACCTGTAGAAAGTTATGTGACCTTTCTGAGTCCCTGATGTTCGAAGCTCACATTTAAGAATGAAACGGAATCTCCGATAAAGATGCTGCAGCCGCTGCCCGACAGAGGAGCAGAAATGCCTTCCCATATTTCAGATATGTATTTTTTTCCTTCCCAGTTAATTGTTCCTCCTAAATTGAATGATCTATTTTTGGAACTAAAAGAGATACAGTGTAGAGAAAGGGACTGACAAAGCCCGAGGCAGAGAAAGGAGGGAGACAGAGGCAATTCAGGAAGGAGAGAAGGTACCAGCGCCTTGCATCCATTGTCCCCCTTAACAAACTGCGGGAAGAAAGTCCTAAGACTTGAAAGCGGGAGGGGCTGCCCCCCAAACAATGAACCCAAGAAGAGGGAAATGTCAAATTCTAGACAGTGGTGATCTTCAGTTGAGGTCTATAATCCACTGGACTTTACCTCAAAGCTCTATAGGGGGCACCGCCCTGTGTTCCTATCACAGAATGAGAAGATGTAAAAGGGCTGCTTAGCTGGCTCAGTGGGTTAAAGGTGCTTGCCATCAAGTCTAGGACCTGAGTTCAGTTCTAGGGATCAACCCACATGGTGGAAGGAGAGAACTTCCTCCTGCAAGTTGCTGTCTGACCTCCATCCAGGTCTAGGCTGTGGCATGCCTTGCCCCACCCCCACTCACATAAACACAAACAAGGAAACAAATGTAGAAAAATAGAAAAAAGTGGGGACTGGAGAGATGGGTCAGTGGTTAAGAGCACTGACTACTCTTGCATAGGACCCCAGTTTGGTTTCCAGCACCCATATGGCAGCTAACAACCATCTCTAACTCCAGTTCCAAGGGATCAAATGCCCTCTTCTGACTCCCACAGGCATTGCATGACAGGGATGCACTTACACACATGCAGGCAAGACACTCATATACATAAAATAAAAAATTATATATATATAATGTTTTTTGAGATAGGGTCTCCTTATAGTCCTAGCTGGCCTGGAACACACTATGTAGACCAGGCTGGCCTGCCTCTGCCTCCCGCCTGCTGGGATTAAAGGTGTGTGCCACCATGCCCGGTAAAAATAAAATATTTTTTTAAAAATTGAAAAAATGTTGGTGTGCTTCCTTAGCAATACTTATTTTGTTAAAATTTTCTTATTTATCGGAGTGTGTGTGTGTGTGTGTGTGTGTGTGTGGTGGGGGGAGTGTGCCCTTGCCTGTGCAGGCATGTGTAGCTCCAGGCTGAAGTTGGGTACTTCCTCAATCATTTCCATGTTACTTTTGAGGCAGACTCTCTCCCTATGCCAGAGCTCCCCATCTCAGCTAGAATGGCTGGCCAGGGAGACTCCAGGGTCTGCTCTTTCTGCTCTTAGTGCTAGGGTTAGAGACATGCCATCAGGTTTTCATGTAGGTGCTGGGAATCTGAACTCAGGGCCTCATGATTCTGTAGAAAGCACTTTACCCACTGGGCCATCATCTCAGCCCTCAACTATATTTCTCAGTATACATTTATTTGAAAAGTCCTATGGACAGGATTGAAAATGTGGGGATCTTTTCTGTTTGCGATTCTGGGGTGCTGAGCAGGACTGCTGCTGCACTTAGGTCATACGTATCTCCACTGTGTTCCTTAGTACTTCCCCCAAATGTATTGAAGAATCAGTATATATTATACCAAATCACCAGTGTGGATATAAGCTCTTTACACTTTGCAGCTTCTGTAAATACTGTTTGTTAACTCCAGCTTGCTCTTGTTATCCTCCCTCAAACCGAACATCACACTCGAAGCTTTGGAGGATGCCTGTGTTTGCCTTTCCTGCTGCTGCTCTGTTCTCCAGGTATTTCAATTGCAGTTACATTTCTAAAAGACTCTCTGTTGTGCTTTTAAATGTTTAGCGAAACTACAAGGCAGAACACACATCATTTTCTTCAAAACACATAACCACTTCGGCCTACAAAAGAGACAATACCAGACAGCCAACTCCACTTTAAAATGCACGTGAAAGCAGAGACCTTTCAAACTCCCGGAAGACTGCGCTGTGCTTTTCACCCATCACTGGATATTTTAACAATACGTGTAGTTCACTCCTGAAGTGATTGAACTAAAGCAAGGGAAAGGCTTAAATGACTGTGTACACTTGCCTTTCACTGCCATGAGGTGTCAGGAGAGGAGCTTCGTGACTGGCCCTGGCATCAATTCTTCCGGTTCCCCTGCCATTTCTGTCTGGCATCTACTGGACAGCCTGCCCAGGTTTTTCTGTGACTGAGAATTTGATTCCACACACTTGAACTACAGACTCAGGGTGGTGCAGAATTGAGGCACAGGGAAAGAGAAAGGATAGATCCTGTGACTTAACAGCATTCAACCAAATAGGCTCTGCAGACCCTTGATGCCAGGGTATCACATGAGTTATAGACCAGGAGTTCATTACTTTGTAAATAAACTGTTTTTCTTTCCTTCTTTCCTTCCTGCCTCCCTCCCTTTCCCCCTCTTCTTCTTTCTTTCCTTTCTTCCTTCCTTCCTTTCTTTCTCTCTCCTTCCTTCCTTCCTTCCTTCCTTCCTTCCTTTCTTCCTTTCTTTCTTTCTTTCTTTCTTTCTTTCTTTCTTTTTTCTTTGTTCCTTCATCTCTCTATGCATCCCAGGCTGGCCTTTAATTAGCAATCCTGCCTGCCTCAGCCTCCAAGTGCTCAGACTACAAGTGTGTACCAGCAAAGTTGGCTCTAATTAATTAATTGATTTTTTCTTTCTCTCTCTCTCTCTCTTTCTCTCTCTCTCTCTCTCTCTCTCTCACACACACACACACACACACACACACACACACACACATGCACATGTGCACAAGGTCTTGCTATGTAGCCAAGGCTGGCCTCAAACTATGTAGCCCCAACTGGCTTTGAGTTGCCAGCAGTCTTCCTGTGTCAGACTTTAGGACATGCACCAGCATACCCAACATGCCTTTCTGCTTTAATCTTAGTTTCTACCAAACCCAAAATCTGGTAAACAGAGTATTCTGGTTTGTTTCTTCATTGCTGTGACAAAATACTCTGACCAATACCAACTTGGGGGAGGAAAGGGTTTATTTAGCTTACATATCCCGGGTCACAGTTCATCCAGGAGCCCAAGGCAGGAACTCAGGGCAGGAACCTGGAGGCAGGAGCTGGAGCACAGACCATGGAGAAACACTGCTTACTGGCTTATTCCTCTGGCTCTGCTCAGCCTGCTTTCTTATGCAACACAGGCCCACCTGCCCAGGGGTGGCACCACCCACACTGGGCTGGGCCTTCCCACATCACTCATCAAGACAATGCCCCTCAGACATGGCCACAGGCTAGTCCAATAGAGGCAATTCTCCAGTTGAGGCTCCCTCAACCCAGGTGTGTCAAGTTGACACTAAAGCTACCCAGCACACAGAGTTAAGGTCTTTCAATGTACTGATAAAGAATGAGGGATAACATTTAATATGTCAGGGATAAAATTCTGGCTCCATCTGGATTCGTGCAACTTTAGGAATACTGAATGCAGTGAACCAATCAATGACTTACTGTCTTTGCACATGGTTACTCACCTGTAAAATCAGGATAATAATAGAATATACTGAGGTGGCAACTGACTGCACCAGAGGGGTATGTGAAAATTAAGAGTTATGCCTTCATGTGTATAAGTGCACCTGTACCATGCAGTGCCTGGTGAAGACAGAAAAGAACATTGGATCCCCTGAAACTGGAGTTACAGACGGTTGCTAACTGCTATGTGGGTTCTGGGATTTGAACCTGGGTCTTCTGCAAGAACAGCTAGTACTCTTAACCACTGAGCCATCTCTCCAGTCCCAGTATCATTTCTTTTGTATCTAAATCACTGATAATGATGTGGTAGGATGTGTTAGAGTAAATTCTGGAGAAAAATATCAATAGCCAGGGTGGGTGCTGCTCCCATCTAGCATACATGTATTGGACAGCTTGGACCGCTGATTTAACCCTTGTCAAATCCTCCTACAACTTCTCTGGATTCATGCTTTCAGAAAGACACCAGGAGTGTGATTAGAAAAGTTCTTGTCTGGATTGTAAGATAGAATATTTCTTCACCTGATAACCATCATTGAATCTTGAGTTGGTTTTTTTCTGAGTAGACTTGTAGGAGGGAAGAATAGGAACATCTTCAGCTATTTGGATGTAGGTCAGGCAGTGTGGACTCATGGTTTATTTCTGTTACATCCTGTGACCATGTTTTTATTTCAGTAGTAAACTGATGTTTCTGGCACTTAGCTTGTCAAGTCTACATTAAGTGAATTACTCACTCCATCCTGTTCCTCTGAGCCCATAGGTAGCTAGAGTGTCTGTATCTCTAGTTTCATGCTAGTTTTGCTTCAGATGCAGGAAACATATGAAACCATCCCCATGACTTATGCTTGTCCCCAAATCCAGCCTTGGGAACTCACTGGAGTATTTGCTGTAAGATGATCAGAAAAGCAGAAAGATGAAAGACAGTCTTTCCTCACAGAAGCTACATTTATTCAACACAATGTGTGCCCATGCCTGCGATGCATCTTACTATTGGTTACACAATGTTTAATAAGAGGAACCATGGTATCTGCCCTCATGGGTACACTCCAGTGGGAGATACACATATTAAACAATCTATGATTCTTATTTAACCACACTTGTGATAAGAACTGCAGAGTTATATGTTGCCCTGTGACTATGTAATTAAGGTGTTAGGCCTCTTAGAAGTAGTGGGCTGAACCTGGACTGGTGATTAGGAGTTACATGAAGGAGAGATGATTCTAGGCAGAAGGAATAGCAATCCCTGGGTCCTGAGGTGAAGCAGACAGCATGTTTCATGAAACGAAAGAAGGACCGCATTGCTTGACTACAGAGGGAAAGGGATCTGGCTGTGAGACTGGGGAGAGGAAGGAAAGGCTACCTAGGAAGGACTGAGGGCCATGAAAATGAGTTTGATCTCTACCTCAAAACAGTGGGAATCCAAGAAAGAGGGTTACATGATCAGAATTGCATATAAATATGTAGAAACAAGAGGTGTTGGGTGGACAAGACATGAAGGAGGATAGCGTGGATAGAAGAAAGGCATTTAGTAGGCTGTTTCTGTGAATTTAGAGTTGTGCAGCCGGCAAGGTGGATATGAATCTAAATAGAAATAATTGAGGAAGGTTTGATTGGTGACAACTGAAATATTGATACATATTAAGTGGTTGCATATAAATATGTAGAAACAAGAGGTGTTGGGTGGACAAGACATGAAGGAGGATAGCGTGGATAGAAGAAAGGCATTTAGTAGGCTGTTTCTGTGAATTTAGAGTTGTGCAGCCGGCAAGGTGGATATGAATCTAAATAGAAATAATTGAGGAAGGTTTGATTGGTGACAACTGAAATATTGATACATATTAAGTGGTGCTGAGAGGACAGAGAGAGAGAGAGAGAGAGAGAGAGAGAGAGAGAGAGAGAGAGAGATACCAATTTTCATGGAGTA
>NW_008351346.1:1526493-1591945 GCF_000622305.1 Nannospalax galili | reverse complement strand
GGCTAGGCCAGAGCTAGCTACAGGGAAACACTGTCTCAATAAGAGAGAGAGAGAGAGAGAGAGAGAGAGAGAGAGAGAGAGAGAGTTACCAATTTTCATGGAGTAAATACTCTCTTAAAGCTACCAATATGGTGGTACTGTGAGAAGACACACATCATGGGCTCTTACAAGCCTCTGTGTGTCAGCACATTACTGATCGATAGCCTGTATTAGATGTCGACATCTAGTTGGATAGATGAGCTGGAGATACCAGCATTGGATTCAAAGGCAAAGTTCAGGTTGGAGTTTGAAGCCAACCTTATATTATATTGTATAATATAATATAAATTATATAATACAATGTGGTTATATTGTTATAGAAACAATAACCTCATGGCTGAGGCAGCTGTTGGTGTAGAATAGGAGATAACTGTTTTGAGATTTAAGAAACCAAGCTTTCAAGTTCATTAGAGGGAGATCATAAAGGAATAGTGATTCTCAGAGAATGTACTGTCCTATGAGCCATGGAAAGAAAGAGTTCTGAAAAAGGATTCACTCAACAGAATTAAATACCCCTGATAGATCAAATGAGACATTGACTGAAATGTTCCACTAGACTTAGTGATAGAGTCACTGGTAACTTTAACAAAAGCATTTTCCATGAAGTGGAGAGGAGGAAGTCAGACTGGAATGGTTTGCAAAACAAGTTTAGGAAGCTGGAGACTTGGTACAGAGAACTCTTTCAGGATGCTTGGATAGTGCAGGAGAGAAAGAGGGAGTAGAGGCTGTATATTTCAGGGTTGGGGTGAAAACTCTATGTGAATGGTTCTGGTTTTGCTTTCCTGTGTAAATAAGATAAATTGAAGCCTGTTGATGTCAAAGGTCCTGCAAACTGGGGAGGGAAGGTTTCAAATACAGGAAAAAGTAAAGTATGCAAACTCCCCTTTCATTAGCACAGCACCACTGAATCCCCTCCCAATAGCAGGTGTGTCATCATCTCTGTGTCTCCTCTTGCATCATTTGTCTTTTTCTTCTTTAGTATCTTTGTCTTCACACGTTTCCTGCAGCCTAAACATACAGTTTAGGTCTTTGCTCCTCTGAGAGGCCTGCCCTGATTATCCCATACCCTGATTGCTCCCCTGTTCAGCCCTAAGTTATAAGCAATAGATTTTATATTTAGTAGGCCAGAGGAACAGAAGATGTTAATTGCCTAGAAGCTATGGTCTCATTCTTCTGCTTCGGAATTTCTTACCAGTCTCTTAGAAAGTATGGACTAGATGTAGCCACTATTTAACCTGTAGAACTAACCATTGGCAGAGCTGAAGACTGGAGTGGATAATTGACTTGAGACCATGAGATTCTGTTGTGTGAGAATCTGAAGAGGTACGGAAGCAGGTGGTCTCCAAAGTTGCATGGACAAGCTTAGGAAGTTGCAGTGGCTATTGGTAGAAAGGAAGTTCATAGAGAAAGAAAGTAGGTAGTAGGTTCACAGTGTAAATAAGCAATGCTGAGAGAGAGAGAGAGAGAGAGAGAGAGAGGATGAAGAGGAGGAGAAGGAGGAGAGGAAGGAAGAGGAAGAGGAAGGAGAAGGAGAAGGAGAAGTTGCTTCTTTGCCCCTAGCCATCAGAGTGTAGGCTGGTATAGGCTGGTCATTTTTCCTGGCCTTGGATAATGAGGCACCTTAATGAAAGAACATTCCTTTTATTTAAGTTAACTCCAGAGGGTTTCTGTTTCTTGGAATTGACTAATCCTTCACAGGTGACATCAAGAATCAGAACTTGATAGATCGTTCTGAGCTGATGAGTACCATGGGTTGTAGCTGAGAGAATACAAGATCAAGTGAAGTTGATTCCAAAAGTTAGGGTGAAAATGGAAACCAAAGATGAGGCCAAAAATTGGGATGTTGGAGTGTAGCTAACAGAGGTGTCAGACATGCCACCTCTAGATAAGCAAGCCCCTTCCAGATGAAAGCATTTCACAACAACACAGAGAATAACTGGCAAGTGGCAGTCTCAGCCCTCTACCATTCTGCCCTGCTTCTCTATCTACCCACGACCACTCTTTCTCCCACTCGCCTTCCTCCTGTTCTGTGATGCGGCCATCTCAAGAACATTGCCAGCTGGCTTCCTTTCCTTCTCTCTACACGTCCTTTGCTCCTGTCATCTCATGGGTTTCTTCAGCTTCAGTGCTGACCGCTCTCTGTGTTTTCAGCTTTGATCTCTATCCTAGACATAGTACTGATTCTATCATGAGCTTTGGGGTGTCCCAGAATCTCTCCAGACACAGATTGGATTCCGCAGAAGGTAAAAGTGCCTGTAACAAGAGATGATTACAGATATGAGCTTTGATACACTGCTTGGTTTATTTTAAGGATACACTAAATGAAATGTTTACATTTGTGGTGATTGTAACTGTCTTCAGATTTGTTATTTGTGTTAGTCAGTTTTTAAATCCCTGTGGGAAAAATGACTTAATGGTATAAAGATTTATTTTGGCTCATGGCTTCAGAAACCTCATTCCATGGTTGATTTTTAGGCTGTAGTGAGGCAGAACCTCATGGTTGGGAGTATGCTGCAGAGCAAACAGCTCGCTTTCTAACAGAACACAGGGAAGGAGAAAAGGAAAGGTGAGGGGTCGGGCAGGGACAAAACATCCTCTTCAAAGATCTGTCCCCTCCAGTGTGCACCTCCTAAAGTCTCCAGTCCCAACAGCATCAGCAGCTGGTGGCCAGATCTCTAACATATGAGCTTTTGGGAGAACCTACCAGATCCACATAATAATAATATTAATAGTATTCTCTCCCTTTCAACTTTTGATAAGTTACATGAAATCAGAAGTTGTATCCCTACACTATCACTGGTGGCTGCGTGAACTTGTATCAACTTCTGAGACCCTGGGAACGAACATTTTATTTTGACAATGCTAGCTTTCCCTGATAGGGCTCTGAGGGCTTTCTCCAGTCTCAGACAATGTATGGTAGGATCTTTCTTAAATTTTAAAGTGTTCAGTCACCTTTGATAGCTTCCATTCGCTTACCTTCTAAGTCCATTTGGAGTATACTCTTGCCTATTTGGCTCTCATAACCTTTTTCATATTCTCTCACCTGGCTTCTCTCAGTCCCACTATATCACCTATTAGCTCCAGTCTAAATGTGTGTTAGACCATTGTAGTGTCTCCAAGAGATATGGCCCAGTAAGGTGGCCTCTAGACACTCTTCCCACTTTGCTATCATTTATTTTTTAGTTCTGTTTGAAAGTATGGTGGTTTGAATGTGAATGTCTCCCACAGGCTACAAGTTTTTGAATACTTAGCCAGTTGGTAGTACTGCTTGTAGAAGTTTAGGAAGTGTTTGTAGCCTTGCTGGAGGAAGCATGTCACCAGGGACATGAGAGGGACATGTCACCAGGGACAGGTTCTGAGAGTTCATAGCCTTGCCCCACTTGGAGTATCTGCCTCTCTGCTCCCTGTGCTTGAAGGTGTGAGCTCTCATCTTTCTGCTCCAGCTGCCTCCTGCCATGCCTGCCCCAGCTTGATAGACTCCTATCCCTCTGGAACTGTAAGCCAAATAAATTTCTTCTGTACATTGCCTCGGTCATGTTTTTTTTTTTTTTTTTAAATCACAGCAGTAGAAAAGTAATTAATACAATATGTCACCAATTAACTCTCTACATTGGTAGTTGATTTTCCTTTTCATTTCACTCCCACATCCTACCCTGCTTTCAAGAGTAATCCAAATAATAATGTGCTCTTTCATTTGATTTTGGACCATCTATCTTTTGAAATTTATTATTCATGATGATCAGCACCACCATCATCCCACCACATCTCTGAAATGCTAATCTTATAAAATAATTGTTTTGTTTTTTCAGTGCTGTGGATCGAACCCAGAGCCTTGTGCATGGTGGGCAAGCAATCTACCACTGAGCAACATCCCTAGCCCTAAAGTTCTAGTTCTTTCCTCAGGGTGCTTGATGTACATGAAATTGAAATTCATATAGATTAACCTTTTATTTTCAGGATGACCATTTCCCACAAACACACGTAAAAAATAGAGTAGATCTGTATTTGCTTTATGAAGGCGGTGAATCCCCAAATTGCCATTTGAGGATTGTTTTCATCACACGAAATTGCCTTCTCGTTCACCTTCATTCGCGGATGAGTTTTAAATGCTCTTCATAGGGGCATTGTTATGTTTTCCTATAAAGCCAGTGTCACCAGAGTCTCTTGCATTATCTGACAAACCATATAATATATTTTTATGTGAATTTATTATGCCCTTGGGTTGGGAGTGGGTAAATGGGGGGACTTACATAGAAATGCACACCCGGCACCCAGCTCTGCACAGCTTGGCCTGCCCATAGTCACCACTAGCTTTGGCCCATGCCTTGGGGGCCAGCAGTCTTGCCTCAGGTCCATAAGTGCCAGACCATTCTATTCTTGAGGGCTCCGGGCGCTGGATCCCCTTCACGTTTGAGGCTTTGGTTCAAGATGGCGCCACAAGCCCCTCCTTCCACTGCTAACTCTCCACAGTCAATTCTCCGCAGCAGGCCCCACCCCTTGGAGGAACCAGGACCTCTGGGGAACACAGCCAGTAAACCCATAATCAATGATGAAGGAATGTGTCATCTTCAAACAATCTACTCAATCTACTGATTTTGAGTTGGGATGCCCCTTAAAAACCTGAGCCATAGTTCCAGAGCTGGCTCATTTCTGCTTTGACCAAGAGACTGTATTCTTAAAAGTAATTTAGGTGGAGTCAAAATCCAATTAGCTTGGCAATTCCATGAGCCATAACATCATTTTAGCAGATGATGGGAGGGTTAGAAATCTCAGGCAATCTCTTCTGTTTTCTCTCTTTAGTAATAGAGAGAGGATGGGATAAACTGAAAGAGGCAGAAGGGAAACACATCACCACAAGTATTTCTTCTTCCAGGTACTGGACAGAGTATCAGGCAGGACAACTGAGAACGGTCGCAGATGAGATTTCTGAACATCTGTTCTCCTGAATGAGGAGATTGCTAATGGATAGCATGCCCAGATATCTTTGGTGAAGGTTTGGTGAGGGTGAGTCTTCATTCTACAACTAGTCTTTTGCTATTGTTATGTTGTCTAATATTGTAATGCATTTAGGATAAAATATATTTCCTGTCATTATATTTACTGATGTAGCTGTGACAACCATATCTTGAACTAACAATTCATTCAGCAATTTGTTTTGAAACATTAAGTCCACATCTTTATTTAAATATTTACTACATGTGTGCATGTTTATGTGGGTGACTTTTTTAAAAAGGGTCAATTTTCCCCAAATGATTTTTTTCTTGGAAATATTAGGGATTGAGCTCCATGTCCTTGGACTGGCTAGGCAAGTGCTTTACTACTCAACTATAGTCCCAGCTCAATAACTGTGCTCTATGTGTGTGATATTTGGTCTCTGTAAAAAATCTTGGACAGTGTGCTAATGAGCTTCTAGGTTGCTAAGCATGTGGAGAAGCTGGGAAGATGGGTTACTTGGAGAGAACAGGGAGACTTTAATACATGAACCCACACATCTCTCCCATCTGGCTGTTTATCTGTAGCCTTTATAGTGAACTGGTAACTGTGTTTCCTTGAGTTCTCTGAGCCTCTATAGCAAATTAATCAGACTCAAGGAGAGGTAGTGGAGTCATCAATACATTGCCATTCTTTTAGAAGTCTAGGTGACAGTCTATTATTTCCAATCAGCATCTGATACATGCAGTCTTTTGGGACTGATAGTGTCCCTTGTGGGATGTGATCTTCCTTCCAGGTACATAGTGTCAAAATAGAATTGAATGAGACCCAGCTGCTGTCCACTGGAGAGATGTATGCTGTTAGGTGGTAGGGGGACCAGATACACATCTGATCACAGAAACACTCTGTGAGTAGGTGAGTGAGAGCTATTCATGTTCTTTCTTTTATTATGCATCTTTCATTTGACTCAAGTTCTTAAACAGTACACTTCTGGGTGAACTTTAAAGCAAACTGTAAATATTAGCCTGATGTCAACAGAAATTCTATAATATAACCAAAGGCAAAAATTTAAAAGAAAATCTGTATTCAGGAATAAAACACCCCCCCACACACACAATTTCCTTAGTCCTATATCACTTGTTTTTGTTTTATTATTTAAAATTCTTTCAGAGGGCTATTTCACTTTTTCAACACTTACTTTTAAAATTTCCTTATCCCTGCAAACATGTACATTTATATTTTTGAGCTATGCATTTCAGAATGGCCTTAAACTCCCAATCCTCTTGTTTCAGTTTCCTGAGTGCTGAGATCACAGAGGTGCACCACCATGTCTGACATTTTTCCCTAGTCTGCATATGATACAATTTTAGCATCATGTAGTAATACTTTTATGCTTGGAGAGAAAGAATTTTAAATGATGTTTTAAGAAATCACAGGAATAAGAATTTGTGGGGTTGGAGAGATGGCTCAGTGGTTAAGAGCACTGGCTGCCCTTGCAGAGAACTGGGATTTGAATCCCAGCACCCACTTGGTGGCTTATCAATGTTCTAACTCCAGTTCCAGGGGATCTGATGCTCTCTTCTGACCTCTGGAGGCATTGCACGACACAGGTGCACTTACATACATGTAGGCAACACACTCATAAAAATACATAAAAATAATAAATAAAAATATTTTAAAAGAACTTAATTTTGTAATAAATTATGCAGCAAGAAGCAACTAATACTGTTGAACAACATACAAAAGTTTCTTACTTTAAAACCTATTTTATTATTTTTATTTTGTATGTGAGTATTTTGTCTGCATGTATGTAAATGCACCACATGTGTGCAATGCCCATGGAGGCCAAAAGAGGGCGTAGGATTCCCTGGAACTGGAATTACAGATGGTTGTTGGCCTCTGTGTGGGTGTTGGGAATCAAATCCAGGTCTTCTGTAAGAGTAGCTAGTGCTCTTAATTGTTGAGCATCTCTCCAGTCCCTGAAGTCTTTCTCAGGTAAACTGAGGGGAGGAAGAATGGGCAGGACTAAGAATAAGATGATTGGCACTCCCAGGATGGTCACATGGGATGGCAGTACTTTACATCTCAGGATGTGGCTTTCACAGACACATCTGTGACTTCCTGAGTCTCTTTGTATGGAATTATATGGAGTAAATTTCCATTTAGCAGAGTGTAGATACTCACATAATAGAAGTGACTCACAGCAGTGCATCTTCTGAGGTCTACTGCTCATAGTTAGAAATGGAGGATTAAGCCTATTTATGGAGCAACTGTACACCAAACACCCGACTTACCTCATTTAATACTCGAGACTTGCTTATGAAATACAGTTTTTTTATCCCTCTGACCAGTTCCTTGGCCTTGTTCCTTCACTGCTGTCCTCAGTTAACGCCACCCAACTGTCTACCTGCACCCGAGACCCCCAAGGTTGATCATCTCATGTCATGGATATTTCCTGCACCTTGGTTCAGTTCAGCAAAGTCTGAATTCCCAGGTCTTTGTATGACCAGTTCAGTTGCTAATGGGAGAGAACAGCTCTACCTCTCCAAGTTGATCCCACACACTGTGGGCATTACTTGACTATGCTTACACTATCCAGTAAGGTACATCCTGGTCTCAAGGCATTTCTAAGGAAATATAGTAAAGGAACTCTCACTGTGTTTCCCATGTTTTCTACATCCCACTCCTCACAATCACCGGTACAAACTGCTCTGCCCTTGTATGTCCCTTCATCTCTGATGGTGTTACCATATACCCTGTTGTCTAACCTACCATACTAGTGTTTTCTTTGGACCATTTTCTCCTCATAGTTCTGGCTAGAATTAAGACATTTTATGTGTCTCCATATCTCATATGATGACTCCGGTCTCAACTCCTCACTCCAAAATCCACCTGCTCTTCACAGCCAAGGTGATGTTTATCAAATACAGTTTTGATTATACTTTTCCCTTGATTAAAGTCATTGGGTCTGGAAAGATGGCACTCGCTGTTCTTCCAGAGAACCCAAGTTTGATTCCCAGCACCCACATGCTGACTAACAACCAATTCCAGGGAATCTGACATCCTGTTCTTTAATTCCAGTTCCAGGGAATCTGACATCCTGTTCTGGCCTCTGTGGGTATTACATGACACAGGTGCATGTGATACATTCAGGCAATACACTCATATACATAAAATAAAAAGAATAAATAAAATATTAAAAAGTCTCATTTGCTGTAGAATAGAATAAAGTAAGCTATATCTTCACCACCCACTCATAATATTATATTCATTGTCCTCAACTACATGCTATAAACCCTTTGATTTGGTCACAGGCCTTCATTCATAATTGTGCCTTGTTCATCAGGACTCTACCTTCAGGCATATTCCTTTTCTTGCCAAGAATATTCTGGTGAAATGCTCTGTCAGATGCTGCTGCCACACAAATGTCAATCTGAACTCAACCCAGTGCAACTTTGCACTCAGTGCCATTCAATAGGAAAGATGTGATTCATCTAGAAATAACTTGCCAGGAAGCAAACTGTGGAGGTGGGAGTGGTCACACACACGTCTGTCATCCTAGCACTCAGGAGGCTGAGGCAGGAGGATGAGCAAACTGGCCTCAGCCATAGAGCAAGACCCTGTCACAAACAAAAACAAAAACAACCCCTGCAAAAACAAAACAAAACAAAAACACACATACAAAAAAAAAAAAGAAATTATGTAAACATTTTTGTGTTATTTCTGAGCTCCAGAGTTTGAATAGAAATATGCATTGTCAAAACCGGTGCTTGGTATTGTCTGTCCAGTAGTTTTTGTAGAACACACTCTAAGGAACTGCCCGGCAGCCTGTGGGATGTGCGTAAAGAAGCTTGTCAGTTCATGGTGTCATCTGTCCTCTACCAAAAAGTTCCTGAATTTTTGCTTGTAAAGGAAGTCTTGGTGTCTAAGTTTGTTTGACACAATTTTTCTCACTTTAGAAAAATTTAAGATCTTTTTAAGAGTGCTGAAGAGATGACTCATAGGTTAAGAGCACATGCTGTTCTTGCAGAGGGCTCAAGTTTGGTTCTCACCAACAATGTTGGGCAGTTCACAACCTCCTGCAACTCTAGCTCCAGGGTATCTGATGCTCCATTTTGGCTTCTGGGGAGCATCTAAACTCTATCTCTCTCTCTCTCTCTCCCTTTCCTTCCTTCCTTCCTTCCTTCCTTCCTTTCTTTCTTTCTTTCTTTCTTTCTTTCTTTCTTTCTTTCTTTCTTTCTTTCTTTCTTTCTTTCTTTCTTTCTTTCTTTCTTTCTTTCTTTCTTTCTTTCTTTCTTTCTTTCTTTCTTTCTTTCTTTCTTTCTTTCTTTCTTTCTTTCTTTCTTTCTTTCTTTCTTTCTTTCTTTCTTTCTTTCTTTCTTTCTTTCTTTCTTTCTTTCTTTCTTTCTTTCTTTCTTTCTTTCTTTCTTTCTTTCTTTCTTTCTTTCGTTTTATGAGACAGGATCTTGTGAATCCCTGGCTGGATTGGTACTACTTTGAATCTCAGACTGGTTTTGAATTGTGGCAGTCCTGCCTCAGCTTTCCAAATGCTGGGGTTACAGGTGTGAACCACCACACCCAAGTTCTTTTATTTTTAATAATGAGAGAAAGGAAACCCAAAGCTTCAAGTGACTTGTCACAGACCACATATGTATTAGTGCACCAACAACTTGCTGGCAAAGTAGTTTAATTCAGTACTGCTGCTGCTGCTGTTATTGACTCAGCTTGGACAGGAAGACAGGGTGTGATGACAGGGAAAGGGCAGGCGGCAAGGGCCTTGTGCTAAGAGCTAAGAGATGTTGTGCCAAAGGCTTGTGTTTTTGATGGAAAATGGGAAGATAGGAACTTTTTTTTCCACTCTTCCTTCTTAGGATGTTGCTCTTAAATATTCAAATGATTATAACAGCTTTTCCTTGCAGAATACTCACAATCTAGCAAATGGAAGTAGCTGTTTATTAAATATAATATGAAGATAATATTTTATGAAGATAATATATTACCTATATTATATAGCTATGTATGACATATGTATCAGTCTGTTGAAAAGACTGACATAAAATTGGCCAGGCACAGTAGTGCATGCCTTCAAACTTTGTATTCAGGAAGCAGAAGCAAGCGGAATTCTGTCCAGTCTGGTCTATTTGGTGAGTTCTGAGCCAGCTAAGGCTAGAGTGAGATCCTGCCCCCTAGCCCCCCAAAAAAGATTGACATAAAATTCATAAATCTTGTAAAAATATAATTATGGCATTCAAAGATGCCTTATTTACAGAGAGAATTTAAAGACTTATATTAAACATTGGTTTTAAAATAGATTGGATTTAATAAATAAATAAGTATTTGTAAAGGGAGGGTGAGCTGGAGAGATGACCCAGCAGTTATGAGCACTGGCTATTCTTCCAGAGGACCTGGATTTAGTTACTAGCATTCACATGGCAGCTAACCCATCCTTAACTCCTGTTCCAGGGGATTTGATGCCCTTTTCTGGCCTCCAAATCCATTGCACCCACCCCCATGGTATACTTACACACATTCAGGCAAAATATTGAAACACATAAAATAAAAATAAATAAATAAAATAGATTGGATTTTCCTATGGAAAAGAATACTTTTCCCCCTAGGATTCTATTATTTTTTTCTCTGTTGGAAAGCAGGGTATGATTATTAGCACAATAGCTAGAGATATCATACTGAAAAAAGCCCAGAAGACGATGGGTATGGTGGCACACACCTTTATTCCCAACGCTCGGGAGACAGAGGCCCATGGATCTTGTGAGCTGGAGGCAGCTTGATCTCCCAGTCAGACTACACAGTGAAATCTTATCTCAAAAAAAAAAAAAAAAAAAAAAAAAGTTCAAAGACCATTAAGTTACTTGATCACAAAAATTAGGAGCTTGGTTTCAGGCAAAAGAGTGATATTTTATAAATGTGGACAAAGAGCCTACTGAGGTCATCAGGGCCTGCAAAGAAAGCAGGAACCTCAATTCAGAGCTGGGGCAAGAGATCCTGAGGTGCCTCATCATGTTAGAGGGAGATGATGTGGTTCAATGCGGGACTGGACAAAGAGGGATAAAAAAGTTAAAACGTGACATTCAGGAATTCACAAATAAATCACAAAACGAAAGACTGAACATTAACAAAAGAAGACTAAGCTCTAAGGGGAGGCAGCCAAGATGGGCAACAGACAAAAGCAGTCTAAGGAATACAATTTGAACTACACAAACTTCCAAAAACGTTAAAAAGGAAGCATTCCCTTTTAACATTCCTATTCCAAAGGAGATGATATGCAGATGGTATTGGAAAATAAAAGTGGGAAACTCACTGACATCTTGCTGCAAAATGACAGAAAGGACTCTAACTAGAGGAAGATGTACCTGATGACATCCTGGGCAGTTCACCAGGTAAGAGCAGAGGACTAAATAATTTAGTCATTAATATTGCAAGATTAAGCTTCTCTTGTTTTGGGAGGAATTAGAACGAGTTCATGCAGAATAAAGCAATTACCACACATGAGCTCAAGTTAAGGTTCCCTGCCTTCCAATGGCATGCATGGCTTCGTGCCATGAAATCAGAGCAGACAAGACTCAGGCGTGTCATTGGAATTCCAGCAAGTTGTGAAGTATGCATTTGAGGGCAGAATCACGCTTTTGCAACTTTAGAAATGCTTAGATTCAGCATAATGGGGATTCTCACATTAAGAAGACCAAACTGGAAATTATAGTGTGTATGTGTGTGTGTATGGGTCATCATGAAATAAAAATGGACTGGAGCATGGAAAGTCATCTAATCGTTTAAAGATACAATTGTTTCATTAATATTTACTTATATCTGATTAAATATTCATGATGCCTTGCCTTCCCTCCTTGTCTAACAGTGCTGTATTCATAGCCATCTGTACCAGCTCAGCACATGGGAGGTCTCAATTAGCCATTCAGTCTGACAGCCTCTCAGCCAAGGGGCCCTTACCCTGCAATGGGCTGAAAGCAGATGAGCTTGTCTGCAGCCAGAAGTAACAGGGAAAACAGAGGTGCCCTGGACTGGGCTTACACAGCCCTTGGCTGTAAAGCCAAGCTGCAGCCTCCTGGACCATTCAAGAATTCAGACAGGATGCTCTAAATTCAGAATTGAATATCAGGAATGGGTGAGTAAATATGGGCAATTGAAAACCTCTGCCTGAGGCACACCGCATCCTGTAAGGACTAGGATGGGGGCTCTTGACATCTTGCACCACACTTCTGTCACCATGAGGCCTAGCAACAGATGATCTCATCCCAAATGCTAATTTAAGAATCTACAGAAAAGTCAGAAATACCTTGCCCTTCAAGCATCCTGGGGAGGAGGTGGCAATTACCCCAAACTATTCCCTGAGGTCTCTGGCTCTTCATGTAGGTCACAATGATGACCTTATCTGCCCCATGTTTATCTTACCTCTAAGTGGTGAGTTTCTGGAGAACCCAGACTCTAGGGGATAATTTCACATACAAGTGACTGGACTGTCCAATCTTGATGTGAATGTGAACCCACCATGGAGTTGGTAGTACATGAATGACATTGCTGTCCATTGTTAACAATCAAATGCTTGGGGCTAGAGAGATGGTTCGGTGGTTAAGAGCACTGACTGCTCTTGCAGGAGACCCAGGTTCAGTTCCCAGCACCCATACATAACTCCAGTTCCAGGGGATCAGACTCCCTCTTCTGACCTCCATGGGCATTGCACAACACAGGTGCACTTACATACATGCAGACAATACTCTCATACACTTAAAAAATAAAAATAATAAACAAAATATTTTAAAACACCAAATGCTCAATGATGGAGAGATGGTTCAGTCTGTAAAGTGCTTGCCCTGTAAACAGGAGGACCCAAGTTGATTCTTAGCACCCACACAACAAAGCCAGTTATTACAGTACACATGTGTAATCCCAGCACTGGGGAGGCGAAGACAGGAGGATCCCTAGGCCAGGCAGCCTAGGCAAATTGCCCCATTCCAGGTTCTGTGAGAGTTCCTATTTCAAAAACTAAGATGGAGAGTGATTAAGGACAGCACCCAACATTAGTCTCTGATCTCCACATGCATGTGAACGCAGAAGCACGCACACGCAAATGAACACGTGCAATATACACACAATCAAATGTTCATTTTTTAATCTTTAAGTTAAGTCAGACCATCCTGAAACAAAGTAGAACAGAACTGTGACACCTGTAGCAAGTAATGTCCCCCAAGGGTGTCCATGTTCTAACTTCCTAAACCTTTGAACATGTTATCTTCCACGATAAAGGGATTTTCAGACTTGATTAAATTGAAAGACCTTGATGGAGGGACAATTCTGGATTATTCTGGTTGATCCACCCTCACCACATGAATCCATAACAGTGAAAGTTAAGGAAGAAGAGATGATGGGAAGGATACCACATGCTCTGAAGATGGAGAAACCTGCTGTAGCCAAGAAATTTGTGCCATCTCTCCACATAGAGACACCAGACCAAAGTGGCAGGGAACTGAATTCTGCCAGTGCTTTGAAGGAGCAGGGAACAGACTGTCCCCCTTTGCCTCCAGAGAGGAACCAAAGC
Organism: Nannospalax galili; assembly: GCF_000622305.1. Lineage (NCBI taxonomy): Eukaryota > Metazoa > Chordata > Mammalia > Rodentia > Spalacidae > Nannospalax > Nannospalax galili. Next base: position 1,578,405 of record NW_008351346.1, on the reverse strand, counting down.
TGATGATGCTTAATTTTAATGCAGTGAGCATCACGGTAGACCTCTGACCCACAGAACTAGGAATAAATTTGTTTCAACACCACTGTTTGTGACATTTTTTTAGGATGGCAGTAAAGGAGTAACAGCCTTTCCAGTTCACCCTCTCCATTAAGCTTCCAGGTTCTTTGCGGATTTTAATGTCAGGATGAATGCAACGCACAAGCAACCATCCTTTCCTTCCCTCAGAAAGGCCCAGCACTGACACCTTGCATCGCCATCTGCTTGGAGCTCTACAGGCTCCCATGTGGTTTAATGGGGAGCGCAGGACACAGAACCCAATTTTTAATTTGTATTATTTAGTTTGGCTCAGCAAATGTCTCCAGAGCTATGTCCTGGGCAAAGTGAAATCACCTATACGCTGTGTCTTTAAAAGCCAGGGAAATGCACAGAGCAGCAGCAGCAGTCAATACCAATTTCCACATCTAGATCGATACCATCGGAGGGCTCTGGAGCTGCGAAGATTGTTTCACACACATACTCCGGAGAGGGAGGGCTTGGGGAGAGAAAGGGAATTGGTTTTAATGATTTCATGGCTCTGAGTAGTCCCTCTCTCCCTCTTTTCTTTAAAAGAAATAAATACATAAAATTAGAAACCAAATTTACAGACCTGTCAGTCTGCATCAAATTCAGCGTCTTTCCTTGACCTGTCACCGAAAGTGGCATCCAATCTAGCAAACAGCCTGATGCTGTGTGTGGGGCTCCGTGTATTGAAGGCGAAGGAGTCACAGCACTGTCTGCGATGACGCAATAATAAACTGCTCCTTGTTACCCCAGGCCTCTCCTCCAGTACTTGACTTTCCTCAATCTGCAAAGAGAAAAGCTGGGACCAGCAATGTGTCTCTATCCCCCACAGAAACCAGATGAGGTAGGAACTTGGGTGCTGTACCTACATGCATGTGTTTGGACAACATGGGTCTGAAAATTTGTCTTAGTTTTTTTCAGCGTAGCCTGACTTGGTCCTTGTGAGTGCTGGAGTCTCCAACATCAGTAGGCCTGGGAAGTGCTTTTCACAAGGCTTCCTTGCCAAGATAATGCATCTGCGATTGAACTAGCAGGGCTCGGGTGAGGATCGCATGCCATTAGCTTTCCTGGAAGCTTTCCCAGTAGGTCAGGGTCTTGAGCATTTCTACTCCTGTGAGTGGGCACAGCTTTGAATCGTCAGTGTCACGTGAGGTCCCAGTGAACATTCTCTCCTGCCATACAGCCCATTAACTCACCTCCAAAGAAGGCTGACCCTCACTCTGCCTAGGCAAACTCATCCTCAGAAGGAGCCAAACAAAGGAATAAATACATCCCCTCCAGGCTCTGACATAATGGGGAAGCTTAATCCTCAGCTTGGTAAATGCCACAGCCACAAGCGTGACCAGCTCAATCTTTAAGGCAGATCAAATGACTTTCAGGGATGGCTCTGTCCAACCCCCAGCTGGAGGGCCCAGAGGTTTCATGAAAGACTGAGTTTTCTGTATAGCCTCGTAAGAATTTTTTCCTTGGCAGCATCACTTCTGCTCTCCTTTCCTTTATGGTTTTACAAGGCACGGCCTTCTGCCATGGACTTATCATGCAACCCTGTTTCACCTCTTCACTTGTCTGTAGAGGAGACAGTCTCATGGCTTGGGAAGGTAGTTGCTGAAGTGGCTTAGGGAACTGTGAAGTGGGGACTGAATATTCCAGCCAGCCCCTTGAGTGCTGGGGGTGGAACAGGACTAAGGCAGCGGTCGGTCTCGGGCTCTCTTTCAGGCTGATGCAGTACGTTTCCACAAATAGAATCAGAGTCCTGGGTCCTTAGCTGCCTGATTAAAAATAGGCTGCTGTCTATGTGGCCTTTAACCATCCCTGCTCTGGGTTCTGTGTCCTCCTGCAGGGCTCCCAAGTCTTTGCTCTGGTGGCCATTCTTCTGAAGGACAGGCTTGAAGCAGTCACTCAGCAGACGGAGGCCTACAAGGCAACGCGTCTCTGCAATTATTATGGCTTTCCTTTAAGAGCCAAGAAATCCCCACTAAATTAACCTTTGCCAAACGAGATTTGAGAAGAGTGCGAAATGCTCGCCCTCCATTGAAAACGCTGCTGTTCGCTCCTTCTCAGACTGCCCACACTGTTTAATTCCTCCTGATGTGTGTTTTCTGCTCACCCAATACATCCCAAATCAATTACCAGCAATTAGTTTGATTATGAAACTATAAAACCAGATCTAAAAAGCTCCCATAAATCTTCCAATAAAGCATAACCAACAAAGCAAAAGTTTCTGTTTTAATAGCTAAATTAAATGGGTTTTGAAATTTTGTTATTATTATTATTGGGGCTGGGGAGAGAGTTAGTTGGTAATGTGCTTGCTGTATAATCATGATAACCTGAGGTTGAATCCCCAGCACCCACATAAAAAGCCTGGCATGGTAGCATGCCCTTTTGGGAGATGGAGACAAATAGACCCTGAGAGCTCCATGACAAAAAGCCTAGCTGGGAAAAGCCAGGTTCACTGAAGTACCCTGTCAGAAACAATAAGAGAGAGATTGAGAAAGATATCTGGCACTGACCTCTGGCTTCAACATTCATGTATACACATGGGCACAGGCACCCACAGACTCCTGTGCATACACGAATGACCACATATACACCACAACCAGAGAAAAATAAATGAATGTTTAAATGTTAAAAATAAATTATTAAAATAAACAAAATATCCCCAAGTTGTTACTATTATGTGGCCTCCACTTAGGTGCAGTGGGAAATGTTCATTCTTTATGTTCACCAGAGTTCAATGTGTGGCCAGCTACGTGTTCTAGTCAGGGAAGGACAGGCTCATTGAACTGGCTTTAGTGTTCCAGGGGTTTCATGCCTTCTTTTATTTGGTCTGCTACCCTCAGCCTGGTTGAGGATGTGGTCATAGTTGTATATTATGAAGCCGAAATCTCAAAGAACCACTTTTTCTGTGACAGGGAGAGAGGACGGACTTTCTGAGAGATGTCTCTATTACTTTTCTATCACTGTCATCAAACACCTGTCAGAACAGCTTAAAGAAGGAAAAAATTTCTACTGGCTCACAGTTTCAGAGGGTTCAGAGTGTGGTTGCTTGGCCCTATGTGCTTGGGCAGAGCATAATGGAGGTTGGAGCATATATTGAAGGACAGTTACTCACAGCTGACTGTGGAGCAGAGAGGCAGAACAACCAGGCACAACACATATCCCCAAGGACCTGACTCCAGCTAGCCACACTTCTAAAATGTCTACAACTTCCTGATGTAGCTCCACCAGCTGGGGACAAGCCTTCAAAACATGAGCCCGAGGAAACTGTTCACATTCAGTCCAGAGCCATGTCCAAAGAGGGTTCATCCAAAATGTTTGTTTAAAGATGTCATAGGATGGTCCTTAAATTTGATGGTGTGGTATGTGTCAGCACCAAAAACCCCATTCCCCTCAGGGAATATACAGAGTGTATTATTATCTATCTGTTCCTCAAGGAACTTACTGTGTTTTCAGTATAACTAATAAGAGTTGCTATGCAGTTTAAAGCAACCATTAAAATACAGCAAACACCAAACTAGCTACTAAAACCCATAAAGATATAGCCTGTGTACAATACCTGAGTTTAAAAGGATCTTCTCGTAGTGGTCTGAGGATGTCCTCCCACTTTCCTGAAGTTTCTGGAGAGGTAGCTGACCCTTAACATGTCACGAGAAAAGCTCACTTGTCTATGTTTTGTTGAATAGCTGGGCAGAAGAGGCATCTGCTTGGATTGACGGGCAATCTGATCCTATCCCCGGGAAAGGAAACAGAGCTGACATAGATATAGATCATGCCCCTCTCTGTTTTTCCTGCATGTGCCAGTTCTAACCCACTTTCTTTAGAGCCTCAGTACAGCACATCAGTTGCGATCATAGTGTAACATATTTGTTTTGTGTTTTGTTTTCACCCATTCTGTGAAATTTATTGAGTGCCTACTAAATGCACTGTGCCATGTGCATAGGCGTTTATTTAATTACATCTTGCATCATTTGGCAGATTGATTCCATAACCACAGATTAGTTGGCTGGGATTCTGATTCTAATTTTGCCCACAATGTGCTGCGTGGCTGAGACTTAGGCACCCTACCTCTGTAAGATACCTTGAGTTCTTTCTCTGCCTTGTGAAAATAATAGTAACTGACAGCTGCATAGAGATATGCTGAGATGATTCATGTTCAAGTCAAGGTGAGGCTTGTGAAGTTCAGTTATTTCATCCTCAAAATGCCGCTCTGAGATCAGTGCAAGGGAAGATTTGTTTTTTAATTTATATTGTGATAGTTACAGGTTCCTCCAGATATTTTCTTGATTTCTTTGTTACTGTGTTCTAATTTAGTGACTACTAGTTCAATTCCCAGGTTTCAATATCAAAGTCATTAACTTGGATTGATTGGCCAACTTTGAGTTCTTCCTTGAAAGATTTCCAGTGACAGTAAATAAGTAGGTAAAAATTCTTATAAGCCCAAAAGGTGAATGGACTCAAAATTGAGAGTGATTTTTTTAAAGGGCTAAATTTAAGTCTGAAACTAGGTGTGGGCACTTCGAGGCAGAGGCCGGCAGATCTCTGTGAGATCAAGGACTGTCTGGTCTACATAGGGAGTTCTAAGCCAGCTGGGGCTACAGAAATAAATAAATACAAACAAACAACATTTAGATTTGAGCTTGAATTTGAACCCTTGAATTCAGGACTTGTTATGCACAGGGGCAGTTTTAGCAGTTAGCGCACTTTGCTCTATGGACCAATGAGTGTCTCAGCTTAAGACACTACCCTCACTGTGTCCTCTGAACCGGAACATATATACCAGTATGTTTACCATCAAATGGGCAGATACCACCCAAGCTATTGATGTCTTCATGACTTAAAAATAACCAGTTTGTTGTTTATTGAGTTACTAGGTGTGTCATCTGCTCAACTCCTAACACCTCAGAGTGGAGCCTGGGTAGTACAGGGTAAGATGTAAAATGCAAGTTAAAGCCTTAGGAAATTGAGAAAGCAGTCAAATGAGAGGAGTCTTGAAGCTAATCAGGACATCACTGACTGAGGTAACAATGCTCAAGATCAAGTGGGAGGAGTCACACTATGAGCTAGAAGGTGGCAGTTTCTGAAGTCCAGAAACCCAAGCCAATGTAGCAAGTTTCTTCCCTAACATGAGATTGTCCAAGTACCAGCTATGTTGAAGTACTCTAACACACAAGGCTGTGTGAGGAGTCCATGGCAGAAGGCCATGCTTTGTAAAATCATGCAGGAGAGGAGAATGGAAGAGATGCTGCTGAGGAAAAATTCTTATGATTGTTATATAGAAAAGTCAGTTTCATGAAACCTCTGGACCCTCCATCTGGGAGTTGCACAGAGCCATCAGCGAAAGTCATTTGATCTGCCTGGAAGATTGTGCTTGTCACACTTATAAATATTCATTTAACCAAACTGAAGATTAAGCTTCTGTATTAGTTGGGGCCCAGAGGGAACATACTCTTTCATTTGGCTCGTCCTGAGAGTGAGTTTGCCTAGGCTGAGTGAGGGTTAGCCTTCTTTGGGAGCTGTGTGGCAGGTAAGCCACTCACTTGGGTCTCATGAGGAAAAAACGGAACTCTGGGAGATATATTTGCAGACTTGGCTTTACCAAAGAGTCTTTCTAGGTGATGATAAAGAGTCTGTATGCTTACGTCATTTGGAACTCACAGGCAGGTTTTGATCAGTTGAGCAATGTGTGACCAAATGGCTAAGAGGGAAAGGAGACCAGTGAGAAACTTTCCATAATCCATGTGAGAGAATAGGGCGATTAGGCCCCAAGTCCTGTGATGAAGACAGTGGGAAGTATTTGGGATATATTTTGAAGTTCAACTCAACAGCATTTATTGAGGGAGGAAGGAGAGAAAATCAAGAATGACTAGGAGTTTTAGGTGGAGCCCCTTGCTGCTATTTTCTAATGGATGAGATGAGAAGAAGCGTGTTTGGAGGAGGAAAAGAATCTAATTTCAAAATCTTGAGATGCAGATAGCAATAGATGTTTAAATAGATAATTATAAGATGTTGTACTGATTACTTTTCTAATTGCTGTAACAAACCCCTAACAAAATCAACTTAAGGCAAGAATGTTTATTTAACTCACAATCTGAGGATACAGTTTATTATAGGGAGGGTATGAGGTCTCTGGTCACATTCTACCCACACACAGGAAGCAGACAGAGATGAATGCTCAGCTTGCTTTCTCCTTTTTATTCAGTCTGAGCCCCCAGCCCATATGATATGAGTACCTCACCCAGGCACTCATTCAGGGTGAGCCTTCTTACCTCAACTAGTACATTCTAGAAACTCCCTCACAGACATGTGCAGAGGTTTGTCTCCTCTGAGTCTAGAGTCTCGTCAAGTTGTCAGTCAGTATTAACCATCACAGTGGTGAAATAGATATCTAACTGGAATCAGAGAAGAGTAATTTGAAACACAGTAGCAAACAGATGATTTAAGTCTAGAGGACTAAGCAAGGTACTTTAGGATGAATGTAGAGGGAAGGGAATCTGAACCTGAGTGTTCTGGTGTATTCTGACCATTAGAACTTGGAAACATGACTGGAAAGAGTGGTCTGTGGAATAAGAAGCTCAGAGATAAAGCAGTGCCTAAGAAAGTAATTGAAAAACATTGTCCTAGGGGCTGTTCTTGCAGAAGACCCAGGTTTGAATCCCAGCACCCACATGGCAGCTAACAACTGTCTGTAACTCCAGTTCCAGGATCCGACAGCCTCTTCTGTCCTCCGTGGGCATTGCATGACACGGGTGCACTTACCTACATGCAAGCAATACACACATACACATAAAAAAGTAATAATAAATAAAACATTTTTTAAAAAGGAAAACATTGTCCTAGAACACCATATGCTACTGATTGACAAAGTGGGACAAAGCAGAATTGGTCAATATGGGTCATTGGTAATTGTGATAATTAACTGAGTGTTAACCTAAGTTAAGAGGAACTCAGATAACTGGTAAAGTATTATTTCTGGGTGTATCAGGAAGGCATTTGTGGAAGGTACTGCCATTTGAATCAGCTAGCTGAGTAAGGAAGACTCACCCTCCTTCATTATGGGTAGGCAACATTCAATCAGCTGACCATCTGGATAGAACAAAAGGGAAAGGAAAGGGAATCCCACACTTTCCTCTAGATCTGGGACTTCTTTCTCCTCTTACATGTAGACATCAAAACTCCAGGCTCCAGCCTTTGGAAACCAGTCTTATACCAGTGTCATCCTGGGTTCTCAAGACCTTGGCCTTGAACTGAATCACATCATTACCCTCCCACCTCCCTGCCCCACCCTGTCTACTTTCCAGCTTATAGATTGCCAGTATAGGAATTTTCAGCCTCTGTAATCACTTAAGGCCAATTCTCTTAATAACCCCCCTCTCCACAGTCTAGATCTACAAATCTCTGAAACCAAAGTACTAACCAGGTCTCACCCTGATTAGCTTCTGAGAACAGACAAGGTCAGGTGATTTCAGGGCAATATAGTCATAGTCTATATATATATATATATATATATCTTGATTAATGTAAATTTTGGTATCTAGTTCTAGAAGAATGGAATATTAAGGATGAAATTCCTTAATTGGTTTTCAGATCCTTGGAATTGACTCTTTAATCTGAGAACATCCCCAAAATGTTAAAGTACTAATAGTTCAGAGGGCACTGGGAATCCATGACGCCAGCTTTTCATAGAAACACAGAAATGTGCAGCACATCCTCCCAATCAACCTCTTAAGGGAGTCAAGGAACTTGGTAGCTTAGTACATGATGCTTTGGAATATTTGTTAAACACTAAGGAATATAGTGATGCTGGTTGGTTATTTCTGATGCCACTGAACAAAGTGACTAAAGGAAAAGATGAGCTCAGAAATTCAAATTCCTGGGCTCCGCAGTTGGAGCCTTTAAGTATGACCTGAAGTTGAGAATCTGCTCTCCGTAGCCATAGGGTTGAAATTATTGAAAATAAGACATGCTTTGTCATTCTGCAATTGGCCAAATCATAGCAAAAATTGAAATCTGAGCCATATATATATAAGAGAGAGAGAGAGAGAGAGAGAGAGAGAGAGAGAGAGGCATAGAGAAGCATAATAGAGTCAGGTTTGTATTCCCAAATGTCCTTCAGTATGGGTTCATCAGTGGAGTCTTGCAACCAAGAGTCTCACCCTTAAAGAATACTAAATTTCCCCTTCTTAGTAGCTACCAGTTGCCAATAGTTCCTCAGGCAGGGTTGGGGTTTCCTACTTACTTCCTCATGTCTGTACAGGGATTTTGTCTTGCATGAGCGTGCATGATATTTGTACATGCTATCACCATTGCTGTGAGTTCATATGAGTAACTCGCCAGCTGTCTAGAAAACCTTCCTTGTGGTCATCCACCTCCTCTGGCTCTCATAATCTTTCTGTCCTCTCTTCCACAATGATCCTTGAACCTCAGGGCTGGGGGCAGAAGTTTGGTATCGGTTTCCTATTCATGGATAAGCAGCCTGTAACCTCCTATTCTCTGCACATTGGCCAGTTGTGGTTCTCTGTCATTAATCACCATCTGCTGTATAAGGAAGCTTCCCAGTTTAGAGTTCTGAGATTCATTAATCTATGGGCATAACAATAAGTCATTAGGAATCAGTTTAATACTATATCAATTCAGCAGAAAACTGGTATTAGGCTCTCTCCCATGGCCTGCATGTTGTTTAGCTTCAGGTTCCTAGACTTGATGTCACTGTCAGATATGGGCTCCATCCTATGGAACAGAACCTAAATCCAATTAGAAAGTAGTTGGTTACTCCTATAATATTTGTATCACTTGCACCAATGGGCAAGTTTTGCCAGGCCAATTGTTGTTGTAGCTTGCATGATTCATAGCTGCATAAGGCTGATGATAAATTTTCTATTCAGGTAGCATGCATAGCACTTCTCAGCACTATGGAAGTATACAGTAGAGATGAGGCTCTGAAGTCAGTACCAGCTTGATTTCTCCTTGTCTGTTCTGCAGTTCATGTGTGTGGTGTCTTCAGCAATAGGGTCTTATCATGAAGTTCTGGTGGGTAACCAAGAACAAAGGCAATGGCCAGTGTTGTTTGAAAATCTATGGGACCCCTAGTCAACAGCTTCAAAAGGGGGAGTCCACTCTTGGCATCAGTCCAAGTCCTTATCTTAAATTTGTGCAAGCATTTTTTCTTAGCAGAAGTGACTTTCCCACCATTAGTGGGAAAGATTTCTCTCCCGTAGTAATCATGATCTCCCTATCCAGGGTATTTAACCTCTAAGGGTTGATTTTGTATTGTTTGAGGAGACAATAATTGCTTCCTCTGAGGCAAGTTGCAAGCTAGACAAGGCAGAATCTCCTTAGGACCCAATCCCAGCACCCCTTTTTCCTTGTAGATCTATAAGTAGACTCAAGTCCCAATGAATCACTAAGGTGAGATACAGATTGTGAACCATGAGGAAGTATGCATCATTCCTCAAGAATGATGTGATTTTCCTAATTACGGGCAGAAGTCTGAGGACATACATTGAGGATGTGTGATATTTGGGGAAAAAATATAAAGTTGGATAGGGCTAAATCCATTTATAAGGATGCACTACACATAAACCCTGCCTTTAACTTTGTGGCTTTGTGGGTTACACAGGACTCAAATGGTGTGGTTATTTGGCTGAAACTTGTATCTAAAGATGGTGTGCCATCCATTCATTTTTTTTTTTTGAGAACCTTGACTCTTATAGTAACCTTGGCAAGAACAGATTCTGTGAAGTGGATTCAAGAGCTACTAGGGAACACGGGCACTGAGAAATGATGATGGACAATTCTTTTAAGAGTTTTATGATAAACAAAGAATACGGAGTTAACAGAAGAAGGTAATTATGAGATCTAATCCCTTATATTTTTAAGGGATAATTCAGTTAAGAACAAAAAACTGAAGCTACTAAAGAGAGAAAATAATGGAGGAACAAAATGCCCAGTGGGGGTGAGAGGAGATCTGATCCAGGACACAGATGGAGGATCTAGTGTAGTCAGAATGACAGTAATGATGAAGGATGGAACCCAGTCTGGTTGGTGGTAGGACCAGTAGTTGAAAGTCCTATATTTAAAATGATTTTGTGGCTGGAGAGATGGCTCAGTGGTTAAGAGCACCGGCTGCTCTTGTAGATGACCCAGGCTTGATTCCCAGCACCCACGTGGTGGCTATGAATCATCCTTAAGTCCAATTCCAGGGAACTCCGACACCCTCTTCTGACTGTCAAGGCATTGAATGACATGGATGCACCCACATACATGCAGGCTATACACTCATACACATAAAATAAAAATAATTAAATACACTTTAAAATGATTTCAGATGTGAAAATTATTTTTATTATTTTAAAAATATTTATGAGTTTTTTAAATGTGTGTGTTTTGCTTACATTTTTTGAAGTGCACCTGTGTCATGCAGTACCTGTGGAGGTCAGAAGGTGGTGTCAGATCCCCTGTAACTGGAGTTAAGGATGGTTGTTAGCCACCATGTGGGTGCTGGGAACTGAGCCTGGTTCTTCTGTAAGAGCCACCAGTGCTCTCAATCACTGACCCATCTCTCCAGCCCTGAAAATATTTTTTAAGTGCAATCTTAAAATTCATATGTAACAGATAAATCATGGTAGTAGAGTGGGTGGAAGGCAGAGAGAGACCGGGAGCTGCCAGCTCTGTGATGCTCTGCTCTGTGTCTTTCTCTGTTTAAATGACTGTAACAAAATCCCACAAAGTTGGCGGCTTGTAAACAACTGAAATTTACTTTTTGAAATTCTGGAGGTTGGAAGTTTGTGATCAGTGTCTGACAAGGGCTGTCTTTCAGGTTTCAGACTGCTGGTGTCCAGTGGTGTCTTCACGTGTCCAAAAGCAGGGCTTTTCAGAAGGGCACTAATCCCATTCACAGGGGATCTATCTCCATGACCTAATTACTTCCCAAAGTCCCCTTCTGCATGTATCATCACACTGGGATTAGATTCAAACATAAGAATTTGGAGTAGGCCATAAGCATTCACATCTATAACATTCTCTGTGTCCCAAAGCCCTACAAGCAGCTTCTCAGATCTGAGCGTCCCAAGGGAAATAGCATGAAAAGTTGTGGTCTAGAAAGTCTTATCTTTGAAGTGGAGGGATGCACAATGGTGTAACTGCATGGATCTTCCATCTCTTCTCTGTTTATCTCACTGGTTATATCCATGTCCCTTAGCACCTTGACAACAGTCAAAAAGGAGGAAATATGTGGAGATGTTTGCCTCATGTAGTCCTAGGCTCCTTTACCCTCTACTACAAACAGAAACAAACAAAACTACCAAAAGCAACATACGAAATACAGTGCCACTTATGAAAAATATTATCCTTGGGGAGAGCAATCTTGTTAACGGTTTCAGCTTGTCTGTATGAACATCTGTTTTAATAGCACATCTGTATGGGTGTAGTGCTTAGGGTGACCTAAGCTTTGTCTTAGAGAATTTAATGGATTTTTTCCCTTACTTGTTTTAAAGCCCTTTCCCCACACAATTAGTCAGTTGAAAGTGAAATCGTTCTGCTGGGGTCCTGAAATGGGGGATCAATAACTGCTGGGCGCTGCTATGCATGGGATTCCAGGTAGCAGCCATAGTTGATGAGGCAGTGGGTAAATGATTTCACCCATGTCTGAGCTCTGACGCCAGGAAACATAGGAATGCTACCCAGAGGGCCGAGAGGAGCAAGGAGGGCGGCTCCTAGCTGAGACAGAAGGGGAAGTAAAGCCAGGAAGCGGGAGGGCTGCACAGCCACTCTGGAGATAAGGGGAGCATTGGAGTCTCGGGGAGAGGATCTCAAAAACCTGCAGTCTGCCACCTGAAAGAGCATAAAGATGATGGCTTAGGATCTATGGAGAAGTTCTATTTGGTCAAGGGTTCATTCATTTACTCAGTTATCTGTTAAATGAATGTTTACTGAATACCTCTTCTGAGCCAAACAACTTGTTAGGTATTGAGAAAGTAAATATGGCTTTATCCTCTAGAAAGTAGCCTAGTGGGTTAGAAGGAGATAAAACTGAACTTAAGAATTATAAAACATTAGGGGAAATTCAGTGATGGAGATGTGCACATGGGTTATCTCTGTTTGTATTTCAATATTCATTATAATTTCTATTTTTCTTACATAATTCCCCCAAAGGAGAAGAGTGTCTGCTGGATAAGTAACAATCCTTCCCATGTCCTTGGCATATAAAAGATGTCCTATAAGTGTTAAAACTGAAATTAGCTTGTATTTTTCAATTGTTTTCATCTACACTATTTTGTAAGTTCTTGAGAATAACCCTTCAAAATAGAGATATCCTTTTAATAAAAAATATAAAAATATTTATTTTTATGTGTATGAATGTTTTCCTTGCATGTATGTAAGTGCATCTGTGCATGCAATGTCAGTGCGGTCCAGAAGAGGGCATTGGATCCCCTGGAACTGGAGTTATGAATAGTTGCGAGCCACTGTGAAGGGTACTGGGAACTGAAGGTCACACTGGGTCCTCTAGAAGAGCAGCTAGTGCTCTTAACTACTGAACCAAAATAGATATTCTAAGCAATACAATTTTCACACTTGGGGTAACACTAGATAATAAATGATGTGCATCAGCTAATTTGCATTATGATATCTATAACCAATAAATGTATGTTATGTAGTCAATCCAGAAGTCAATATTTTGACTCAGATTTGAGTCAGATTAGAATTTTAGATAAAGCATCAGTCATAAGCTAGTATTTTGTGGGTGATGCAGGATTGCTTGGTACCCCTCAAATTTTATGATGAACCTCAGTTGTTATTAGCAATACTTAGCAGATGTGAGTAAAATTTTCCTAAGGATATGGGAGTATTACCATCTCTCTTGACCTAAATGGTCTCTCCAAGACCATGAAGCAAGGAGGGAGCTTAGCTAGGACTCTACACAAGATATAGAATTTGAAGAATGTTGGTGTCTTCCTAATCTGTACCACATAAAGATCCCCTCTGAAGTACGGCATGTATTGGACTTCTGGGCCTGATTACCTTACCGTGAAGACCTCTTTGATGGCTCTGGTACAAACAGAAGACACACCCTGAAGTCACCAAAGGGAAAGGAGTTCCTTCTGGTGATGCTGGGTCTCACCTGTAATGTCAGTGCATGGAGCACTGTCAGCAGCATCACCTGTTAAACCAAGAGACTCGAATGCACACCCCAGCTTTGCATCTGAACCCCAGGATAATTATTTTCTCTGTGTTCCATAAATGTTAATAAGAAGTTTATTTCCAGTTTTCATAAAATTATGGGAGGATTAATGAATTAATGCATATAATGCATTTAGATTAGTGTTTTGTCCGGGTCAGATGAACATAAGGGGAGCTACTTTCTTCAGTTTCTACCCTTCTTTGTGCCAGCATCTACATAAGCTTCTCAGGAACTACATGCATTTGAAAATGGGCAAGAGGGGGCTAGAGAGATGGCTCAGTGGGTAAGAACACTTGCTGTTCTTCCAGGGGACCCAGGTTCAATTCTTAGCACCCACATGGAGGCTGTCCATGGCTTCAGTTCCAGGGAATCCATCATCCCATTCTGGCCTCTGTGGGGCATGTATGTGGAACACTTACATACATACAGGCAAAATAAAATAAAAATAGTAAAAAAAGAAAAAAAGAAAATGGGCAGGAGTACAGAGATAAACCCAGATGCTGAGTTATCTTATCTCCTGTATCTCTAAGGCCAGTTTGCTGTAGACAGAAAGAGCAGGAGATAAATTCATCTAGGAGCCTCTACTCACAACTGTTCCTGTTGCATGGCTGGAAGCAAGGTAGAGTAGCAAATACTTGGAGTGGCTTCTGGTACCCAGCTTCCTTTAGACAATGATGCTACTTTTCCTCCATTCCTCCTGATAATTCCTAAGTTATATCAAATAAATCACCTAGAATTTTCTTTTGCCCCACAGGATCTTGTGGTTTCTTAGAAATAGGAATGTTCCATTGTACTCTTGTTTCTTCTCCAAGTGGTTCAATGATGACTCAACGTCTTCAGAGAAAGGATGGAAACACAGAGCGCAGTATCTGTGATCCACGTGTGCTTCTAGGTACTTAACATATGTAGTCTCATTGCATGTTAGTAACAACCCAATGGGATGATGCTATGATTCTTGCTTTACTAGAGGGATGTTGAGCTCGTGTTACTCAGTGTCTCCACTTGTACCCACAGAACCAGCACATAGCTGAGATTTAAAGTGACATTGATCTAACTCCATATAAGAAGTTCTCACTTTCTATATGGTCAAATTCTTTTTAATTAAAAAATTAAACCTAACTGAAAATGCAAGTATCACTGGGAAAGGTAATGCTGATCTGTTTTCGTATATGGGGATGAAATTGCCAACAGACCTTCCCTTAAAATCAGCCTTTGATAAGTGAGGAAGCTGAGGAGAGAGTCTGAATGGCAGTGACATTAGGATGTGAGTGGGGAGAGAAAGGAGGAGTGACGTGCAGAGAAATGTTTTCCATTGTGACCGTAAACAAATGGCCACAAACCTAGTGGCTTAATCAACACAAATTTATCATCTTACAGTTCTGTGGGTTAGACGCCTGGCATGCAGTCTCACCAGGCTAAATAAATATGTCAGCAGGGCAGGGTTCCTTTTGGTAAGCTAAACTGCAGCGTCCACTTTCTCATTCATGTGGTAGAGCTGAGTGCTGTGCTTTTCAACTGAAGCATTCATTTTCTTATCGGCTGTTAGCTGGGGGATGATGTAGCTTCCAGAAGCCCCCTCTAATCTTTGCACACAGGGCCTGCTTCTCAGAACCAGTATTTGGCTGTTGGATCTGTCTGCTGTTGCTGTCTCAGACTCATTTTTGTGCTTTTGGTTACTGAGTCTCTGACCCAGTAGGAAAGGGCCTCTTCTTTTAAAGGCTCATGCGATTAGATTACCAAGGATAATCTTCCCATCTCAAGATCCTTACCCTTAATCATGTCTGCAAAATCCTTTTTCCTTATAAAGTAGTATGTTTCAGGTTCAGGTCACTTGGGCATGAATATCTTTGTGGGTAAGGATTATTCTACACAAAGAAGGGAGTCTTCCAGTCATTTACAACTGTACTTGCCTTATGGATGTATCCTGGTGGGCCTTGGGTGGAACAGTTTGGTCATTCTTCCACATTGCTCTCTTGAGTTGAGCTGAAAGGTCAGCCTGAAGGTGAGGCAGAAGGAACTTCAGAGCTACTAATAGACAAATCTTGACCTACCTCCAAAGGGTTTTTGGCCTAGCAGCCTTCCCACTGTCCCTTTAAAGCAATTTGTAGTCTGTTATCCTGTATCATTAACCTAATTAGTGTAATTGCACCCAATTACGTAATCAGTGTAAATACATGAAGAATCCCATAATTAGACGATGTAATTAGGTAATTAATAGATGACGTGGGAAAAATCCACAGCAAACATTCTGAAATGGACATGGTGGCTGCATGAAACAGGCAATTTTCTCCCTTCACCATCTTGGCCAACTCTCTGTCCAGGAAGAAAGATTCATAAATTAATTACGAGCCAACCATGAAATTCTTATTCCAAAAAACTCTTACTATCTTGTCCTTCCACCTCCAATTCTATTAACATATAGCCATATTCTTTCTCTATGTTGCTTCCTGGGGAGGAAAACTTCTCCTACACAACTGAATAAGGAGAAGAAAATCTTATGCAATGTAAACCAGATTTGACACTAAGTCTGTAGTTGGAATAAGACTGTTACTAAAGCCATACCCATATGACCAAACTAGTCAGACTACTGCAGAGTTGGGATGCATGATTGACAGTTTTGTCAGATGATTTGCATTGAAACAAAGCCAGTTTGAATGATGACATGCACTCCTTTGATAGACTCTACAACTCTTGGGAACTCGATGGGGAGAGAAAGTCTTAAGAGTTCTGTCGATCCTCTAAATATTGTCTTAATATCCTTTTGCCTCTCTACCCTCCATCCTGAGTCCAGTTGTGGGCAGGTCTGTAACATATCTATACAACAGTCTTGACTGAACCCGTTGTATCCATTCTGATCTTCATTGCAATCAGTTCTCAAGAAGCCAAGGTAGTCCTGTCATTTTTTTCACTGCTCAAAAAAAAAAAAGATATTTTGTTTTTATTTAAATGTATGTACGTGTTTCTCTGTGTATATGTATATATACATATGAGTACTTGTGGAGGCCAGAAGAGGGTGTTGAATCCCCTGGAGCTGGGGTTATAGGTAGTTATGAGCCACTGAACATGGGTGCTGGGAACTGAACTTCAGTCCAGTGCAAGAGCAGCAAGTTGTCTTAATCAATGAGCCATGTTTCTAACCCCAGTTCAAAACTTTTTAATGAGCAGAACTTTAATTTTCTACATGGCTTAAAATGTCTTATGTGATTAGACCGTTCTTTGCCTCTCAAGCTATTTTTATACCATGTGCTGAATATCTTCATTTGACAGCATGAGACACCTAGGAAGAGGGAACCTCTATTGGGGAATTTCCTCTATGGAATGGTCCTGTGGGCATATCTGTGAGGCATTTTCTTGATTGTTCAGTGACACGGGAGGGCTCAGCCCACACCCATGAGCAGTTGGTCTTGGGTTGTGTAAGAAAACAGTCTGAGCACAAGTCAGAGGAGCAAGCCAGTAAGTAGCATTCCTCAGTGGTCCATGTTCCAGTTCTTGTCTCCAGGTTCCTGCCTGACTTTCTTCAAAGACAGACTGTGTCCTGGAAGAGTAAAATGAAATAAACTTTCCTCATTAAGTTGGTTTTGGTCGGAGTGTTTTGTCACAGCAATAGAAAGCTAGCTAGGACATAAATTGGTACCAGAAGTGGGGTAGTTCTCTGAAGGCCCTGATCATGTTGTTTTGGGGAGGATTGTGGAAGACTTTGAACTTCGGCTGGAAAACCATTGAATACAGAGGCTGTAGTCAGTCGTAGCTGGGGAGCTTGGAGCAGTTATGTTGAGAGAAATGTGGATGATATAGACCTGACTTGTGAAGTTTCAGAAGGAAATAAACACTATCAGGACAGTTTGTGTGCTACATTTTGGATTAAGAGCCTTTGAAAGTGAAACCTTTTGTGTTTTACTAGGACAATCAGTGCTGGTTATCTGAGTCTGAAAAACCAGTGATGATTAACAAGACACCAGTATCACTGAAGTGAAATATTCTAGAAGCATTTCCTCAGGGTCAGCACACAGAAGCTGTGGTCCAGAGAGGGCCAAAGCTATATCTCAAACGAGAAGCTTTACTTGGTAATGTGTGATATTCTCCCATGTGGTAATAGTAGGTTTTGGTGGTGTGAAAGCTACGAAACTCAAGAGGTCATGAAGAGCATCTAGGACTTTGTACTATGTGAGGCCAGGAGATGCCATCATTGAAGGGGAAGTCTTATTTGCAGAGAAGACCCTTGGGATTGAAAGGGTCATGGGAAGAAACTGAAGTTTTGCATCCTAAGACACCAGAAGAAGCCATTGGTGAAGGTGGAGCCTCAGCTGCAGTGGAGACTCCTCCATATTGGAGACGCCAGGGTCATAGGATGGTAGCAGCAGGTGTGCTGTGGAGCTGGCCTGAGCCTGCAAGATAAGCTGTGTGTGCTGTGGATGGCACACCTGGAGAAATGGTGCTGCTCAAGCCTTTTGGAGCCCAGAAGATCATGAGTGAGTCCCAGACATCAGACACTGAACTCTTTATACTTTTTGATTTTGATTCTGCTTTGATTTGATTATGCCCTGTGTCTTAGTTTGTTTCTTCATTGCTGTGACAAAACACTCTGGCCACTACCAACTTGGGGAGAAAAGGGTTTATTTATCTTACATCTCCTGGGTCACAGGTCATCAGAGAGCCCAAGGTAGGAACTTAGGACAGGAACTTAGAGGCAGGAGCTGGAGCACAGGCCATGGAGGAACACTGCTTACTGGCTTGCTCCCCTGACCCCTGCTCAGCCTGCTTTCTTATGCAAGACAGGCCCACCTGCCTAGGGGTGGCACCACCCACAGTGGGCTGGGCCCTCCCACATCACTCGTCAAGAAGATGCCCCTCAGACATGACCACAGGCCAGTCCAGTGTAGGCTATTCCCCAATTGAGGTTCCCTCAACCTAGGTGTGTCAAGTTGACACTAAAGCTATCCAGCACACCCTGGTTCTTCCTTCATGGAGTAAAAAGTATTTAAGATATATATATATTTTTTTTTTGCAGAAGCCCACAGTTAAGAGACTTTGGATTATTTTAAAGAGACATTTATCTTTTAAAGTTTTGGAATTTTTAAGGACCAAGGAACTTATAAGTTATACTATATTTTATACTGTGATATTAATATTAACATGAGATCTTGGGGTCATAAAATAGAAAGGTTATGGTTTAATGGTGGTGTGTTTGTGTGTCAGGTTGGCAAGGGGTCAATTGGGCTGGATAGCTTCAGCTGCCAACTTAATACAGCTGGGAGGAAGGAACCTCTATTGGGGAATTTCCTCTACTGGATTGGCTTGTGGATATGTCTGTCAGTCATTTTCTTGCCTGTTGAGTGATGGGGGAGAATCAAGCTCATTGTGGGTGGTGGCACTCCTGGGCAGTTTGTCCTGGGTCATATAAGAAAGCAGGCTGAGTACAGGCCAGAGGAGCAAGTCAGTAAAGCAGCATTCCTCAGTGGTCTGTGCTTCAGTTCCTCCCTCCAGGTTCCTGCCTTGAGTTCCTGCCTGATTTCCCTCAAACACAGCCTGTGTCTTAGAAGTGTAAGATAAAATAAACCCTTTCCTCTAAGTTGCTTTTGGTCAGTGTTTTATCACAGTAACAGTAAGCTAACTGGAACACACTGTCTCCCTAGTATTGTCCCTCACATTGGCCCTCTTCCATGTCTTCAAAAGCACTCAGCTCTTTTCCACCTTGGTGCTTTCCCTCAGACTCTTTCTTCAGGTTGGAACAAAGTGTTCTTGGTCTTTCACTCCCCACATCCATGTAACCTCTAGGCCCTTACATCTTACAGTAGTGTTCTTCTACTCCTTAATTTAAAACGGATCCTTATTGAAGTGTCCCATAATACCTTATGTCTCTTTTTCCTGGTTTCTCTCATGATCTTTAATTCTGCATTTAATATTTGCAATATGATTTTGTCATCTCTGCTACTCATTAAATTAAAAATTTTATGAAGATAATAGCATTTATTTTGTTTACTACTACATCCCTACTATCTAACACTTAATAGTCTCTCAATAAATATTGATGAAATCGTATATTGAAAGACAGCACTTTGAGAATCAGTAGAAAGTTACCACATCAGAGGTAAAAGCCAACCCAGGGCACAGGGTGAGAAGCTGGAATGAAGCTCAGACCCACAGACACACACTTCCACAACAGCACAGGAGACTGGTCCACTGGATGGGGACCACTGCCTGCTTTTCACAAGGGCAACCTTAAAGTCTTGCTGTTTATATGCTTCCCTTACAAACCAAGTAGCTCCTGGAGAGAGAAATTTGAGGATCTGTGGGTTTCCCAGTTTTGGCATAGCACAGAAAACAAGATCAAAGCCAAAATTTAAAAATTGTCTGTACTTTGTGATTACTTTGTAAACATAGCATGTTATGTCATCTCTGAAAGAGTCAGTTTACAGAGTCAGATGCCGGTCAATAACTCTTGTATTTGGACTCTGGGCCTTTCAGAGAGCCCTGCTACAACTCATAAGTGAGCAGAGAGCAGGCCTGCATTTACAGCGAAGAGCACACTTTGTTTCTCCCTCCTCTTTCTTTTAATTAGCGTCTTCTATTGGACAGACACGTATTGCTGTCTTTGCTGTCGACCAAGTACAGAAACATCATTGACTTGGTTTTCACCTTTACTGTGGTTTGAATGTAAAGTATCCCCCATGGACTCATGTTTGAACCCTTAGCCCTCAGCTGGTGGTGGTGTTTTAGGACGTTGTGGAACCTTTAGTAGATGAGGCCTACTTGGAGGAAATGGGTCACTGTAGAAGCAGGGAATTTCTTTCCCCTGCTCCTAGCAGGGAGGGAGCTTCTTGAAGACAAAGAAATTCCCATTTTACATTTTATACAAAGAAAATACTTGGTGTTTTATAGTGTTATATCTCACACGTCACTCAGCATGATATAAGGTTTGAGATGTTAATTGATTGAACACCAATCTAGACTAGGGTTTAGCTTTATTGAGATTCCATTTGTATCAGCATTAAGAGGAATATGTTGAAGTTTTATAGTGAATGTACAAATGACCCAAAGCTATCCTGTATTGTCTTCAAAGAAGATGAATTATAGAAGGATGGTGCTATAAGTCATTTCAAATGAGAATTGTAGAGGCAAGCTTGTGATATCCACACTCTTCCTTCAATGCTGCCTTCTTCTGGGCCTCCTTCTTCCCAGGTCAGCCCTCCAAGGGTTAAAGTAACCAGCACCATTTTCAGGGAGATAGATGAACACACTGGCTTTATTGCCTGCACCAACTGAACATGGACAGTATGTCTTTCAGGTAGGCTGACCAACCTCCACAGTGTAAGGCAGCATCAACAGCTCCAGTGGGATGCCGGCAGGCACATATATTGACCGTAAATAATGTCTCAATGTCCTATAGTAGGTCATACATCAAAGAAATTTCAAAATGTCTGTTCCAATAGGCTGTGTTCTGGCTTAGAACTTTCCTTTTTAGGGTTAGTATAAAACCTGGGCCTCTTGCCCACTGTAGGTCAAATCCTTTCCTTAACCTCTGATAGGCTCTGGAGAGCTTATTATAACTACCTTTGTTTCTGTAGACATATCACTGGAATAACCAGAGTTGGAGAGCCTTCATACTCCACCCTCTGTCAATACTCAGGAAATACTCTGGTGGTTACTTGATGGGCTGCACTAGTGCTCACAGAAAAACATTTCTCTTAGCTATAACATTAAATATTGCATAGATTCACAGAACCAGAAAAAAGCTTATAGTTCATCCCATTTACTCCATACTTCATTAGCTGGGCGGGAGAGAGAAAATGGTTTGTTTGAACTATCCAGAGCTTTGAGAAGAACGAACGACCCACCTGATTAGAGTAGGGAAGAAGGATCTAGTCTGCCTTCGTGCAGTCCTTATCAGGTGGGTGTGTTCTGGGTCCTTCTCACCCTTGAGTGGGTTCTGGGATAAACTTTGCATTCTCAAAAAGTGCGGTAGGAGCCTGAAGCTGTCTGTCTACCTGTGATTTGATGGGTAGGCTTAATTCTTGAATAAAATTGCATGACACATTGTTCTTGTGGACCAACCAACATCTACCAATCCAGCTTTTGTAAAATTGATGTTTTAATCCCCATGTACTAACTCCTGTCTTATTGATTCCAAACTGAGAAGGGAAAAGGGGGTTGTCATTAATGACCATGCAGAAAACTTCCCACAGTGGCTCTCTTGATATTGCTCGTGTTGCAATGTGCTGATCTCAATCACCTGCTCTTTCTCTGGCCTCATCCATTGCCTCTGCCTCTGCTTCTGCCTCCAGCCCTGCTTAGATGCTCTCAGAGGGGTTGGTGCAATAGTGATGCACTGTTTATGGAAAGAATTCATGGCTTTCCCAAGGCCCAATCACAGTCCTGATCCACTGAAGTTTGTGACATGCTAGCATTGGATATGCATTCATCTAAGTCCTACATTTGTTTTCATAAGAGCTATTCCTTTATTTTGCAAATTTTGCTTATTTTTATTTTATGTGTATGAATGTTTTGACTGCATATATGTAGACCTTTCCATGGAGGCCAGAAGAGGGGATTGGATTCTGGAGTTATGGGCAGTTGTTAGACACCATGTGGGTAGTGGACTGAACCCAGGTCCTCTGGGAGCAAGTGCTATTAACCACTGGGATCCATCTTCCAGCCCACATAAAGACAGTTTCTTTTTTTATTTTATGTATATGAGTGTTTCACCTGCATGCAAGAAGGCACTGGATCCTCTAGAACTGGAATTACGGATAGTCATTAGCTGCCATGTGGGTGCTGGGAATCAAACTCAGTTCCTCTGCAAGAGCAGTTAGTGCTCTTAACTGCTGAGCCATATCTCCAGCCTCCAAGGACTGTTTCTTAATGCAAATGTATTCCCAGCATTTCCTTTTCTTCCGTTTTTTGGAGGCAAGGTCTTACTATGCAACCCTGGCTGTCCTGGAACTTGCTTTGTAGACTAGGCTGACCTTGAGCTCAAAGAGATCCACCTGCCTCTGCTTCCCATGTGCTGGGATTAAAGGTATGTACTACTACGTCTGGCTACCTGGCATTTACATGTGGAGTATTTGCTGTGGTTGGGATTAGGGTTCTTTAAAGGTCTGTGTACTTCTGGCCTTCTGAGAGATGGGAACTCATGGGAGGAACTCACTGGGGATGTGCCCTGAAAATGGATATCAAGACGCCGATCTCCCGTTTTCCTCTTTATTTTGCTTCTTGGCCTCCATGAAATAAACTAGCCTCTTCTCTCATTTGCTGCCTCCATGTAATACTGAGCCACCCCAGGCCCAATGCAGCATGACCAAAGGACTATGAAATGAAAATCTGAAACTCTGACACAAAGGAGAGCTTTTCTTGTGCTCAGTTGACCGTCTCCGGTATTTTGTCATAGCGATAAAAAACTAACTAATACAGTTTTATAGATGAAGAAACATAGTTTTGGGATTTGGATAGGAAGGAGTTTCTAACCTGAGTCTTAGTTTTCTTATCTGAAAAATGGCAATGTAGCGGTAGTTCAGGCCCTGCTACAACAAAAGCAACTCCGGCATCTCCATGGCTCAGCCTAACAGAGACTTATTCTAATTTGCACAAAGTTTACAGTCAGCCTAGGGAACCTTCCAATCACATCTGGAAGAGGCGAGCTCTGGGTCATTGAGGTAGAGGAATATGGTACTGCAGAATCAAACGATGGCAGTCCATCTTGAGCAGGAGAGAGGCCACTCTGACACTCTGCTTGCCTTTCTTTGTCTACAGCTGGTAACGTGGTTATGGCTGACTTTAATGGAATGAAGAATTATAGGCCTCTGGGGACTAGGCACTGGACAACTACATATTGGTAAAACCTGAAGCTCCACAGAGAATAATGAAACTTATTTGGTTGCTGTGAGAGGTAAATAGGATAATATACATATGATTGATGAAAACTGGTGGGCACCCCATAAATGTTTCCTGAAGTTTAAGAGGCAAGAAAGGGGGAAGCAAAGCCTGGAAAGCTGTATAGGTATTTCTAGGAACCCCGAAATGGTAGCACAAATGACTTGGGTGCCTGTGTATTTCATTGAAGGTTTGAAAGATAAGCTGATCACCAGCACTTTCTCCTGCTTCTCAGCTTGGTGGCATCTAGGGCCACATTGTCCCTGTTTTCTTGCACGTACCCATGCTTACTCAGATGGCAGGGGTCACAGGAGCACACCTATGCTTCTATTCCAGCACCAATCTGGTTGTGTCATACATATTTGCTTCATGGTAAATGTTCACCTTCATTTTGGTGGTGTGGAAACTGGCTCATAAAGGCACTAACCTGCCTTCTCCTGTTCTCAGGTGGGAGAGCTCACCATTGTTAGAGAGATGGTTTTCAACCCACATATGTCAACCCTCAAAGTTTTCACTCTTCTTACACCCTGCACTAGGCGGCCTAGTGTTGGCACACAGCTTGGGCATTTGTACAATGGAATGATACTGCCAAACACAGCCTGTCTGTATTTTGTTGAAGCAACTGTTGTTTGACTTTACTTGGGGACTCTATTTCTGTGCACTCCAGATAGAGAGGGCAGAAGCAAACTAAAGAAACAGATCCACATAAACACACCTTGGTGAACCAATGAGTTTATTGGGGTTGCTACAGTACCACAGGCAAAGGGATAGACACAGGAACAGGAGTATCAGCTTACCAGCTGCTCCCCACTGAAGAGGAGACTTCTCCCACCCCCAGCAATTGTTAAGCTCTTATTCACTTGCAGGAGATCTAGAGTCTTATACTCCTTCCTTCTTTTCCACAAGGGAAATCTTGTAAGGGTCATGTGTAGATAATTAGAGCTGCCCTCATTTAAGATGGCAATGACCATGTCATGATGGGAGGACAGAATTACTTCTTAGTTCTGACAGGGCCTGAGCATGGGTGGTATGCCGGTATGGATGGTATTGGTATGCTGGTATGGATGATTTCTGTGGCCCCCTCCTTCTCTTGTCTACAGGCCTCAGTTCGAATGTTTCTGTTGAAAGGCTTTTACTCAGCCCCTTTCCTCCTTAGCCCCTTTCCCGCCTGGTGCATGCCAAGTGAGTATTTGTGGAATAAATCTATGAAGAGCCTATGTAACAAATCATGTGAGTGAGGCCCACAAAAACAATTTAGGCATTATCCCTGCCTTTTAGGATCTCATAGTCAAGTAAGGAGACTACACAGATTAAAAAAGTATTACGCAGAATACAGATGGTGTTTTTAAACAATGGCACATGGTGAGATGATCGTGACTCAGCAGACAGGGGATCCAATCTCTTGGCACATCTGGTGAGGCTTCTAATGGCCTTTATCACTGAACCCAAGAAAGTAATTCATTATACATTTTATGGCATTTCCCAGTTATGTGTCCAAATCAGACAGACAAATTAAAAGTAAATTATCTGCTTTAACATCTAATTTATTGTAAGTTTTCCTAGTCTTTTTTTCCACTGTGAAAGGCAACCAACAAGGTACATCTTGTGGCTCTTACCAACATCCACAAAAGCATAAAGTTTCACTTTAGTGACGCTATAGAAAGCCCATCTCTCTATTCAAGGGTGAGCTGCCTTGGGGTGTACCACACTTTGAATCCAGCCAGCACTCTCTCTCTGCGTTTTACAGGTTAAAATATTTGAAGAATATTTATCTCTAACTGAATGGGTACAGACTTTTTTCCTGTTATTAGTTCGTAAACAATACAATATAGCAACTATTTACATAGCATCACATTGTATTGTATAGTTGAAGTAAAATAGAGATGATTTAATGTATTTGGGAAGATGTGTACAAATTATATATAAATATTATGCAGTTTTATTTAAAAATATACCATCTGTGGATTTTCTTATTTGTTACGGTCCTAGATTTAGTTGCTCATGAAGATAACCATCATTTTTTTTCTTGTTCATAGTCTTATAGCCTTTATGCTATCTGTTTTGTTTGGGACATGGGCCCAAGCTATTGGATCCTCTTTGTTTAGAATATTTATGATGTCCAAAATTAGAAATAAGGAAAGCATTAGGAACTTTTCATTTTTTGAATTTCATTGGTTGGTTGTTTTTTTTCAAACATGGGATTTACTTCAAATGGTACCTAATTCCAAATTACAAGAATGGATAAAAATAGAGATTTTTTAAAAAGGTTTCTCTACTTGAGAACATCTTATGGTGTCCCAAATTCCTCATAGGTCTAGGAAGAGGCCCTGTCTGTAGAAGCCCTGGGAGGCCTGTTCCTGTCTGCATCCTGCTGCCTGTGCAGCTGGGATTAGATCTGGGACGCTGTTGCCAGGCACGAGCAGAGAGTTAGTACCTGCAGTTGACAGGCAAAGATGAGGACATCCTATCAGGCTATGTCATTGGTCCTTTGAGTCTTATTTTGCTCTATTGCCTTGGCGACTGTCATGAAAGGAAGAACTTCTGGAACATAGTTAGAAATCTCCCATGGAGCTGGCTCCTGGTTCTGTAGTTATGTCCTTTAGAAGCATGGGGTCAATTTCCTTCATAATCCTGTGGGGTTGCCCCAGCCTGTCTCACTGTACAAACCATCTCCCTCCTCAGCAGTAGGGCACAGCTTTCATCCTGTTCTGTTCTCCAGAGGAGGCATGTACCCCAGGGAGTCTCGGAAATCACACGCATTGAGAGGAAAATTGAAGCTCTGTGGAATTTCAATCTGCTTTCCCTAAAAAGGCATATAGTTTTAAATCATTGTTCTATTAAGTCTTTTGTATTCCCCAGTTAGTACTCTCTGTGTTTCCGTTTTTCTATTTTTTCCTCCCTTAGCTTCTGTGCTATTCTGCCACAACTCTCTTCCCCTGCATCTTTGTGACTCATAAGAAGCCAGTAGCTTCTATTTTGGCTCCATGGAGATTAACTTCTGTCCCAGAAGGTGTGGTACATTTATCCCAGGGAGATATACCAAAGGGACTAAGGGAGCCTCAGCTACCCAAGACTTTTGCATGGAAGATGCTTCCTTCTTAGAGTAAGGCCCTCTTATCATGGAGAAATTGTAGAAACATTATGAGCCTCTGACTTCTATGACAGTGTGGGTTATATTGAAGTGATGCAGAATTTCCACCAATGAAATTTCTGAGCTGAGAGGTAGAGCTGGAATTCTGGGGAAGGGAGGAAGAGGCCAGGTTTCAGGGGTCAGGTTCTTTTAAGACTCCAGGCAATTGTTGGTGCTTGACAAAGACCACTAACGTAAAGATGGATGCCTGCTCTTTGCAGCAAAACACTGCTAAGCATCCAGAAGCTATTCGGAGGGATACTTAGTATAATGGAATACACTGTTATGTGTATAAGTGTTTTGCCCGAAGATATGTACACTGTGTGTATACAGTGCATCCAGAGGCCAGAAGAAGACATTGGGTCCTCTGGGACTGGAGTCACAGATGGTTTTGAGCTGCCTTGTGAGTGCTGGGAACTGAACCTGGGTCCAGAGTAGAGTAGTAGGTAAGATGGCTCTTGGCCACTGAGCCATCTCTCCAGCCTCAAGCATAGTTATTATTTTTGACATATCATATGAGTAACTTAAGAACAGAGCAAATCTAAAGTAGTATGACCAAAATAAGCAATACTAGAATATAGTTTCTCTCTCTCTCTCTCTCTCTCTCTCTCTCTCTCTCTATATATATATATATATATATATATATATCTGTGTGTGTGTGTGTATGTGTGTGTGTGTATGTATATAATTTCTCTTGGGAAAAGGGTGAGTTGAAACAGCTTATACAGATATTATACATCTGTTCTGTTTTGTTAGGTCTTGTACCAGTAAACATTCTTGATTAAAGATGGGATCGGTAAGGCCTTTGAAAGAGGTTAATGTTCTGAGGAATAATTCCTGTGAACTTCGTTCTTCATAGAACAACTGGCATTCATTCTGTCTTCACTAGATCTTTAATAACCATGGAATGTGTGAGGCACTGGGAGACAGGAAAAACAAGATCATGGCTTAACACTGCGTAAACTTACCAAACTGATATACAGAAGACAGGATTTGACCTCAATATTGAAAAGGGGATTCAATTAGTTAGACTCAGCAAATATTTGTAAGTAGAAAAGGTGTAATTGATGTGTTGATGTGGAGAAACAGGAAATCTAGTCTTCAAATCCAAGCAGAAAGTAACGGATTACCCTTAAAACATTTGTGCCACTATTGCACCTGTGAATGCATCGTACCTGGTGTGTCACTATTGCAACTTGCAGGGTTCATAGCTGAGTAAGACTCTGATGACTTCCCCCCCCCCCAGCAGCCTGCATAGCACCTTCTGGCACTGTGAAATCTAGCCAGCAGGGAAGACGACAATGCTCAATTCTAGCTTGATTTCTCCATGACCTATGAGCAAAGTATGTGATATCTTCAGCAATATGGTCTTACCACCAATTTCTGGTGGGCAACCAGGAGCAATGGCAATAGGCCTGTTTGTTTGGGGGACCTCTGGAGCCTCCCTAACCAACAGTTCTTAGGGAGGTATTCCACACTTGACACTAGGATTTTTGTTAAATGACTTATGGCTTGTAGGAGGAACATTATTCACCCACGCAGGATACCTCCGTTTGAAATATTTCTTTCTTAACTGTATTTTAATAAGCTTATAAAATGGTAGGTTTCCATATAGGTTTTGCATTCATGGTTAGTGTTGGCCTCTTCCCCGTCCTCTCGTCTGCTCTCCCCTCCCCACTTAAATCTCTCTACCACCAGCATTGTCCTGTTCCACTTTCCTCTCACCTGTTCTCTTCCGCCTCCCTAATGCCTTTCTTCCTTTCCCTCTTCTGTTACCCTTTTCTAACCTCCTGGCTCTACGTACACTCCAAGTTAATGGTGCCACTCCAAGACGTTAAAGCTAGGATGCACGCATGACAGAGTACCTACGACTTTTTTCTTTCTGGCCCTGGGTTACCTCACTCAATATAGTTTTCAATTTCATTCATTTTCCTGTAAATTTCATAATTTCACTTCTCTTTAAAGCTAAATAAATTTCTATTATGTATATTCACAACATTTTCATTATTTATTTGCCAATGGATGGACATGGAGGCTGGTTTCATTTCCTGATTATTGTGACTAGGGCAGCAATGAACACGGATGTGCAAATATCTCTGTACTAGGATATAGAGTCTTTGGGTGTATGCTCAGGAGTAGTAAAGCTGTCTGATATGACAGTTCTATTTTCAGCTTTCTGAGGAACCTCCACAGTGATTTCCATGGTGGCTACAGCAGTTTATACTCACACCAGCAGTGAATAAAGCTTCCCTTTCTCCCACATCCTCACTGGAGTTTGTTGTCATTTGTTTTCTTAGTATTTGCTACTCTGAATAAGATGAAATCTCTAAGTAGTTTTAATTTATAGCTTTTGCTTTTGGTCAATGTAATAGGTTCATTAAATATAATCTAGCTTAACGTTTTTTTGGTGCCAGAGATGAAACTTGGGGCCTTAGACATGTTAGGTGAATATTCTACCTTTGAGTTTTATCCTCAGTCTAACCCAGCTTAACTTTTATAAGATTTTTCGACCTGTTCTTCCATTCACAGACTCATAATAATAGACAGATACTAGGCCAATTTTTAGCATCTCCCTCAGCAGTTGCATAGCACTTCCTGGCATTATAAAAGCTACCCAGCAGGGAGGAAGCTTCTGTATCAGCACCAGCTTGATTTCTCTATGTCCTAAAATATGTAGTATCCTCAGCAATAGGATTTTACCATCATATTGTATTTTTTTGAGAGAGGATCTCTTTAGTGAACCTGGAGCTAAACATTTTGGCTAGCCTAACTGGCCAGTGAGTTTCCTCTTCCAATGCTGAGTTACAGATGTGAGCATTGCCATGCCCATCTTTTATGTCTGTGCTGGAGATCTTAACTCAGGTCCCTATGTTTGTGCACCAAGCATTTTACCTGCTGGTCCATCTTCCCAGTCCCTGAAAAAATGAATTTTCAATAAAGTATTATTTTTATTTTATGTGTATTGCCTGCATGTATATAAGTGCACCCATGTCATGCAATGCCTGCAGAGGTCCATTGAAGATGTTGGATTCCTCTGTAACTAGACTTATGGACAGTTGTTATCCACCATATGGGTTCTGGGAATCAAACCTGGGTCCTCTGCAAGAGCAACCAGCACTCTTAACTGCCGAGCTATCTCGTTAGCCACCTTAATTTTTCCCCCCTGTATTTCCTTGGTTTATGTCTTCTAAGCTTGACTCATGAAACATACTGCATTTAAATTAGATAGATCGTGAGATCTGTGAAGTTACTGTATCTAGCCTTCCAAGGCTAGAAAGAGTGTCCGGCTGCATGAAGGTCCATAAAGAGAGCTCAGTCCTTTATAGACTTGGACAATGAGAGGACAGGGCCCATTAATACACAGACCATTTCAAGCAGGGGTTGGAGGAGCTAATTAAGAGGGTCTAAAGAAAACAAGACAGATTGAGGACAGGAAGTAAAACATTGGATATAAATGTAATTCAATTAGATAATTAAGAAGTTAGCCTGAATTTTATAACTAATCCTCAATTTTTCTAGAAAAAAGTCTTTGCAACATCATACTACTTTTTTCTTTGTAGACTAGGTGATTTCTTAAATAAATGAGTTCAGTTAACTATCTGAAAACTTTTGAGTTAGGTACTAGTTAACTTTCTTGTTTATGAGGAAACCAAAATCCATAGAACTTGAAGTGATTTATCTAGGTTAAACTTGGGTTTCTGGTCAGTCTCTGTAAAACTTTGTATATTAACTCAGCAAATTATTGTTTTGAGCTTCATTCCAAAGGACATTCGGAGATTTTAAACAATATACACATGCTTAAGACTTTTTTTTCAAGATTAACATGACATTACTTACATGTTAAAATCTTAATCAAATACTGTTTGAGAGATTACATTAGAAGTTTTACTTCCTAAATTCCCTCTCTCACTCCTCTTCCTTCTCCTCCACCTCTCCCTCTTTCTGCTCTCTCTCTCTCCCTCCCTCCCTCTTCTCTATCTCTCCATTCCTTCAGTGTTGGAGCCTGGTATTTGCTGAAGCTCACTTATTTGAAGACAATTTTTTTCTTTAAATATATATATATATATATATATATATACATAAAATGTGTGTGTGAGAGACAGAGAGACAGAGACAGAGAAAGAGAGTGTGTTTTGCCTGCATGTCTGTATATGCACCATATGTGTGCCTAGTGCCCATGGAAGTCAGAAGAAGGCATCAAATCCCTTGGAACTGGAGTTCTAGACAAATGTGAGTTACCATGTGGGTACTGGGAACTGAGCCCAGGTCCTCTGCAAGAGCAGCAAGTACTCTTAACAGCTGGGTCCTCTCTCCAGCCCCTAAGAATAATTTTCTATTTCACATAGAGGTCTTGGAAAAGACTAAAGTCAAATGAGGGAAAACAGTCCAGATGGTGCACAATGAAGAACCAATGAGCATTTCACAGATGATGCTGAGCAGAATTGTTTTCTTGTCATGTTTTAATGGAAATACATTCAACTGGTCAGTCAATTCAGGCTGAAGACTGTTTCAATTGGCATGTGTGATTCAACACAGTGGTAGCCTGAATTTGAGCTACATTACTATTTATAATAGCTCTACATCTCCTTGAAGTTTTTAGGTTCCAGTTACCTTAGTCTGATTCTCTTTCTTTTCCATGATAGAAAAGGCCACTGTGTCTGGAATCAGCAGTAATGTGTTCTATCCAGGTTCTCTACCTATTACCATAATTAATATCAGTAAGCTATATTGCATACATTTTAGTTGTTTTATCTTGTGATATCAGACATACTTAGTGGCTATTATAAGCTTCAAATGACAGGATAGATAAAACATTCATTGAAAGCTTGTGCTACCATGCAAATATATGTTTTGAAAGTACCTTCAGCCTAAAGGAACTTAACTGCCATGGAGCCTAAGCACCATCAAGCTGGTACTGATACAGAAGCTTGCCATTTAATATATACTGAGCCCTACAGATGTTCTGTTCCCTTTTCCTCAGTAAATAGTTCTAAGTTTTAGAAAATTTGATAAGACAACCTTATAGTACTGCCAGGGATCAGACATGAACTGTTAGAGGAGGCTTCATGTATTCTAGTGGCAACTCGTTTATTTCTTCTAATGAGTGGGTTCATGAATCAATCCTATACGATCTCATTGTGGACAGGGGCTGGATGGCTCAGCTTCTGTAGTCGTGGAACAGACATGGGGCACAATTCCAATTCTAGAAACTTTGATGACATCAGGTTACATCAGGTTTTGAGAATTTTCTTTTCCTTTTTTCTTTTTTTTTTTTTTTTTCAGACAGGGCCTCACTATATAGCATTGGCTGTTCTTAGAACCTGCTGTCTAGACCTGACTGGCTTCAAACTCAAAGAGATCTACCTCCTTCTGCCTTCCAAGTGTTGGGACCAAAGGTGTGAACTGTCATGCCCAACTCTAACAATTTTCTTGGGTGGGGTTAACCGAACTATATTAGTCACTTTTTTCTGTGATAAAACACCATGGTTCAGTCAGGTGTGATGGTGCAGACTTTTAATGCCAGCACTCAGGAGGCAAAGGCAGTGGATCTCTGAGAGATTGAGGCCAGCCTGGTCTACATAGCAAGTACCTGGGGCTACAGGGAGACCTTGTCTCAGAAAAACCTAAACCCAAACCAAACCAAGCAACAAAATACCCACCATGGCTCAGGCAGCTTATAGAAGGAAGAGTTTATTTGGCTTATGGCTCCAAAAGGCTGAGTCCATCATGGCAGGGAGGTGTGGTGGCAGCAGTGGCCAGAACAGAAAGCTGAGCACTCACATCTGCAAGCAGCAAAAGAAGTAGAGAAATCAAACCTGGAAACAGGACAAGACTAAGAGCCGTGAACTCCGCCCCCAGTAATGTGCTTCCTCCAGCAAGGCCACACATCCTAAACCTCACAAACAGTGCCATTAACTGGGGCCAAGCATTAAAATACTTGAAGCTTATGGAGGACATTCTCATTCAAACACCACACCAAGATTTTAGCAAACATACCAGACAGGAAACTCCCCAGAAGGCATCTCTACATAATATTATTGGTATTTTAAAAAGATGTATTTATTTTGTTTTATGCATTTGCCTATTAGCTTTCATGTATGTATGTATGCCATATGTGTGCAGTGCCCATGGAGGCCAGAAGAGGGCACTGGATCCCTGAAACTGGAGTTACAGATGGTTGTTAGTTACCATGTGGATGGTGGGAACTGAAGCCAGGTCCTCTCCAAGCAACTATTATTAACTGCTGAATCACCTTTCCAGTCCCACTTCTATGCATATTATTTTTTCTCCCCAAGTTTCATACTAATGAATCCCCAAAACCCCTCTTGTATTTGACTGAGCTCCTCTCCCCTCCTCCTCCATTCCTCATTTCCTTCCTTCTGTAAATTGTGCCTGCTGTGCTCCTCCAACTGCTGCTGCATCCACTGGCCGGGTCGCACTATGCACATGCTGTGTGATCCTTACTAGCTTATCTTCTGTTATCCCACTTCCTTTCTGGATAATTCTCATGGAGGACAAAGGGAAAACACTTCAGCTTTCCACATACGCAACTGGAAATTCCTTGGTGAAGCGGACATCAGAAACCCCTGTAGAGGTCTTAGAGTCAGAAGTATCTGTCTCCTGGTTCCATCTTGCTGCCTCTTCAGTGTTCAATTTTGGTCCCTCAATTAGGATAAATTTTCACAGTTTATGAATTTGAAGCTCAAGATGAATTTAATTAGAGTTAGAATTTAGTAACCACTAAATTCTAGATAACACTGGAATAATGAAAATTAGTTTCTAGAGTCTAGACATCAGAGTTCCAAAAGCACATTTGAATCATGATCCGTCTGCAAACCACAGATTGTATGCCTGAGGAATCCGAGACACCCACTCATGCTTTTTTCCTCTTGAGAAATGTGACCTGCAATTTTCACCAGTGTGTGTGTTTCCACGCTCATCCCATCCTGCTGCAGCCACACAGGTGAGAAAAGGGTGCAGGTTATATGCACTTCGTCTAAAGGTTCCCTCCAATTCTGCTTTTCTCTTCATTGAATGATTGTATACCAGAATACAGTGGGTAAGACTGATATTGTTATTTTAAATTTTTTCATTTATGATTTGGACTTTATGTATATGGGTATTTTGCCTCCATGTATGCACATGTACCCATGTTGTGCCATGCCTGTGGACTCCAGAAGAGGGCGTCATATCTCCTGAAACTAGAGTTATGGAAAGTTGTTAGCTGCCATGTGGATGCTGGGGATTGAACCCAGGTCCTTTGCAAGAGCAGTCAATGCTCATAGCTGCTGCTGAGCCATCTTTCCAGCCTCAAGATTGATATTATTATGAGGGCAATTTACTATGTCCTTTTAAAGTTATTTACTTATCTTTTTTTTTTTTCTTTTTTCAAGACAGGGCCTTACTATGTAGCCCCACCTGTCCTGGAAATTGCTATGTAGAACATCTCAAGTTGGTTTCAGTCTTGCAGAGATCCCCTGCCTCTGCCTCTTGGGTGCTGGGATTAAAGGTGTGTGCCAACAGGTTGCATGCATTTTATTTTTCAAGTAAATGATTTGCACATGCTTTTGCTTAATTTTTTTATTTTACAATTTTTTTTTGGTGTGCATGTGTGTGGTGTGTGGTGTGTTTTTTATTTTTTTGTGATGTATGTACTTATTAGTGTAGGTGTCTGCATGTATATGTATGCATGATGTGTGGAGGCCAGAGGTAGCCATGGGATGTCTTTCCTTGATGACTCTCCACTTTCATTTTTTGATACAGGGTCTTTCCATGAACCTGAGGTTCATGGATTTGGCTACACTGGCTGACCAATGAACTTCCAGGATCCATCTGTCTCTGCCTCCCACCCCCAGTGCTGGGGTTGCAGGCTTGGAGTATTATGCTGGAGCATTCTGCCCTGTTCTTTATGTGGCTTCTAGGCATCCAGATTCAGGTCCTCATGCTTCTGTGACAGGCACTTTCTTGACTGAGCCATTCCCCCTAGCCCCTTGTGCTTTATTTTTAGTTACAGACTGCTTTGAATAAACTTCATAATCAATTATAATTTACTGGAGTTCTGTGACATTATGGCGAAGATGTGTGTATAAACTTACAATGTTTTACTGAACTTCTCTTTTCTTTTCCCCACAGTCATACTGGCTATGGACTAGAGAGCAATTACAAGCTTCCCAGTGTTTGTGTGTATCACAGCCAGGCAGCCATCTATATTTCTCTGGGAAGGGTATATGGAATAAAAGTGTGCATTGCTGAGCCAGTTAAGTGAGCCAGATATAGCAAAGTAAGGCCGATAACGATATGGCCGGAGGCTTAACATGGCTGAAGTCATTCCTTCCTGACAAGACTAACGGCTCTTTTGCCCTTAAGGCCCTCAGTTCCACAGAGCTCTGGGCTGTCATCCTCCCCTCCACAGAACACGTGAGGTCATTAAGAGAAATGCTGATGCCCTGCTAGAGGCCATGATCTTCCTTGCCACCAGGCTGCAGCTGACACACTGGTGACATTTCTTTGGTGTCAAATCCAGGCAGAGCATTGTCCTACCTGTCCCAATATCTGTTGGAAATCAGCTCTTGGAAGGAATTTAATTGGTTCTACCTCAATTCAGATAAGACCGAGAGGCGAGGATAAGGTTGCCACATGTGAGCTATCCTGGCTTCTAAACAACCCCAGATGCTGCACAGAAAGAACACAACAGGAAAGTGTGCATGCACCACAAAACTCAGGTTAATTCCGGATACAATGTGTGCATGGCGTTTATCCGTATTTAGGTGTATGCTGTATGTCTGGACGTATGTAGTAACAGATTTGTTAGTAATTAAAATCCAGTCATATTTGGCCATTAGAAATTTAATTTCCAGTGTCATAATGGTTGTAGTGCATTCTTTCAGAGGTGATCTTTTCTGTCTCCGCATCCAGGATATGCATCTCTGCTGTTTTCCCTTTTTCCTTACACTCATGATGCCTCCATGAGAGGCCATTCTCTCATTTGGGCTCAGGCTTTCTGTAGTTATCTGGGATCGATACCCATCAGTGCCGCTGTCCTCACTATGACTGCCAGCATCATCTTAACCACCATCACTGTGAATGCCACCGCCACTCTCCGCACCATCACTATATCATGATCACTACTACCACATTCACCACACCTCCCCACCGTCATTACCACCACCACCATCACCACTATCAGTACCACTGTCCCCATCACCTTCACCGCCTCTGCCATCAACATTACCCATACCACTGTTTATCGTCACCACCATCATCGCTAGCATCACATCATGACCACCAACCCCACCACCTCCAAACCACCATTCCCATCACCATCATCAGTACCATCCCAACCATCACTACTACTGTTTCTACCACTACTACCATCACCATCACTACCACCACTGTTCCCACCACCACCCTCATCACCATTTTAGCTGGAGCAACTCCTAAAGCCCTCTAGAACGAATCTGTTGAAAGACACGTTTCTCTAAGAGAATCAAGGTGGAAATACTGTTAGTTCAGATCTCAGAAATAGAGATGTGCCTATGTGATTTTTGTCATAGAGCATTACTTTTGAGACAAGCAGTAAAATAAACTAAAAATTGTCTCCCAACCAACAAATTAAACTTCATTGAATTGTAGTGTGGTTATTCCATCAGAAGTTTATCAACAGCAACTATAACTCTTAAGATCAGAGAGAATCTCTGGTATTTGTCCCTTTAAATTCTGGGCCTTCAAGAGCTCATCTACCTACTTCTGCTCACCTTAAGCTGATTGTTTCTACCTCTCCTCTCCCTTCCCCTTCCCTCCCCTCCCCTCCCCTTCTCTTCCATTCCCTTCTCTTCTGGGTAGAGGAAACTTACAGTTCCTTAGCACCTGGGACTAGGGCCATCCCAGGCTCTGACTACCCACCCCCTCACCATTCTGTCCTAAGACTTTCTTCCTACTAGGAACCAATGTCTATTAATGAGGTTTTACTTCATACATACGAGTTTTCCTTATTTTTGTAGATTAAATTTAAAAGTCCGGGGTTGGGGATGTAGCTCCGTTGGTAGGATGTTTGCAAAATGTGCACGAAGTCCTGAGTTTGAGTTTCCAGAAAGATATAAACCAGGTATGATGGCACATCCCCCTCCCCTCTCCTCTCTCCTCCCCTTCTTTCTGTCCTTCAGCTTCTATTTATTCGTGTCTACTACATCTCCACACCTTTGGTTGTGATCTCCCATTTTTTATTTCCCTGCTGGCTGTTGTATGAGCTTTTACAAATTCATTAGAGGAGAAGATATTATCAGCTCATAAACATTACCAGTTCATAGCATTACCAGTTCATAAACAGCATAAACATTAGTGGAGAGTTCTTACACTAAGCCGCATAACACCAAGCAATCTGCAAGTGACTGCCTTTGTCATATATGCCAGCCCAGGTTTGATGACTTAGGTCCGTGTGATGGTCACGTGGGTGTGAAGCACTGTAGACAAGGACTATTTTTATCTTTTCTGTTCAGAATGATGTTCTTTTATAGATAAGCCATCCCTGCTGCCTGTGTGTGTGCTTACTATGGCTGCCAGTTTTATGAAATGAAAATATTGGCCACCTAATTAAATTTGAATTTTGAATGAGCAATGCATAGCATACTCTTTTTTCTTGATAATGTCGCCAATATTTCATGGGATCAGTGACAAAAGGAATGACTACTTAGCCACTACCCCCAGCTCAGATAAAACACTGCAACCCTTTTGAGTCTTACTACACTGTCAAAGGGTAAGAGAAGGTGAGTCATGTTTGGTTCCCCTTCTCCAGGGTCCTAAAGCCAGGCATTGAGCTAACTTTACTATCAGCACCTTCAAATCCTACCACAGTCTGTACCAACTAGTCATAAGTGTATTCAAGTAAAGGAGTAGACTATTTTCAAGCTTACTCAGGTCAATGGAATCAACCAACATGAAGGGAATCAATGAACAAGTCATATAATCATATAGTTTTAGTTCTAGCCATTATACAAATGGGCACAACTTAGAGGCACCCATTGGCGTGATTCGAGAGAGAGAGAGAGAGAGAGAGAGAGAGAGAGAGAGAGAGCTGGAATGAGAACAGGGGTCCCCAAGGATTCACTCTTTGTTGTCTAGTATGAGTGGCATCACATGAGCCTCAAGCAAGTCTTGCGTTGCTTTATGTAGTCATACTAACATTTCACAAATGTGTTTATTTGAAAGCTTATAGGGTGCTATGGTAGATTTCCCTTTAGGTGACATTTCATGAAGGAAGCAAACAAACAAGGCTGGAGAAATGACTCAGCAGTTAAGAGCACATATGCACTTTTAGAGGACTGGAGTTCAATTCCCAGCAACCACATCGGGTGACTCACAACCACCTATAACTGGCTCCTGGGGATCTGAAGCTTTTGGCTTCCATGAGTACCTGTGCTCACTTTCTCTTTATCTCTATAAATAAAAATACATCTTAAGCAAAGAAAACATGCACATTTTCCCCATTGATATAATTCCAGCTTTACAGACAAAAAGAAGACAAATTTAGAGAAGTTAGATAAATTGTCCAAGGTTAAGTAGCTAGTAAATATGTATGATGTATAACCAAAGCCTTTTAATTCAAATTCATTGTTTTTTTATCACACAAAAGTCATTACAGTTCCTTCGCAAAAGTGCATCTTGTGCCATTTATTGAATACTTTCCCTGTGTTGCAGGCATTATTTAATTCTTATAAAATTCCTGTGAAGTAGGTACAGTGCTATTATTTACATTTACACATGTAAATGAGGCTGATGAGAGGTACAGCCAGACTAGGGGGCACCCTCGGAAGCTTCCCAGGGCTTGAATGCGCCTTCTTTTGTTACAAGCTTCAGGGTATTTGCCAAGTTATTTAGTTTCTTCATTTCTAAACTATAGGCAATAATGATACCCAACTCTTAGAATTGTCATAAATATTTCATGAGTAAATACGTGCAAAGTACAAAATACAGATCTGGGCACAAGGGAGGAATTTAACAAATCTTAGATCATTGTGTTATTGTTGGCACTGAAAATTTTGCTTAAGTTCAGAGAGGAAGTTGCTGGAATAAAATTAGGAATTTATGGATAAGAAATCTGATTTGCTTTGTAATCTTTTTTTTGTGTGTGTGATAGGATTTTGCTATATGGTCTAGGCTGGCCTTGGACTTGTTGCAGGCTTCCTGCCTCAGCCTCTCGAGTGCTAACTTAGTAACGCAAATCTATCCTTTCCACAAGTCCTGTTGGGATAATTTATAATGCAGTTTCATGTCCTTTAGGCTAAGAGGAAAGACTATGCACTCACATTGACACCTATTTTACAAAAGCCCCCGCTGTCCTTTACTGAGCCCAAACCGTATATTTAGCTTTGTAGACTTTTCTAAATTCTATTGTTTTATGTGCTAAGCCCATGATTGGACCGTCATCCTTTGGGAGATGAGAACATTTCTGCATCCTCCTTGATTACTTCAGAGCTCAGAGGACATTCTCTTTCATTTGTTCCTTTTTTCTCGAATTAAATACTGCTTATCCGTTCTTTTTAAAAAAATATTTATTCTTTCACAATTTCATTCTCGCTCAATCTCGGTTCATGTGATCTAGCCAGGGTCTGTTCACCTAGCTTGAGTTCCAACCATCTCTATCAGGTAGTGAGAATGTGACCCAGGCTAGGGTTCCTGAGTACCAACACCATCCTACAGCCTCTTTCTGGCCATAGCAATGCAGTCCTAAGACTGCTGTGTTCTTTACATGCAGGGGAGGGAGAGAGAGAGAGAGAGCAAGAGAGAGAGCGAGTGAGAGAGAGAGAATAAAGGAAAAGGAAGAGAAGGAAAAAGAAGGGAAGAGGGAAGGGAAAGGACAGAAATGACTGACTTCTGTATTTCAGACGTGGCTGAAGCCAGACGTTCCTGGACTTCACGTCTGCAGTTTAATTAATTATTATTTTTCAATCACTTGTAACCCAGAGTTATAGAGAATGTGCTAGCACCATAACTTTAAGAATGGACTTTAAACATGGAATCTGTGTAGTGTCTGTGGCCTCATGGAATTGGTAAGAGGGGACTGCGATTTTTGCTTCAGCCTTCTATCAGGCAAACTGACTTTGGCCATTCCCTTGAGAATTCTTCATAATAAGGACTTGGAAGGCAATCAGAGTCACTTTAAATTAAGCCCCCCTAGTACAGATTCTCATCTAATGAGGTCATTAACACACACCTAATGCCATCCTGGAATATGGAACCATTTTCCTTCTGTGAGCGGGGACTGTGTGCTGCATGCAGACCAACACCTCATGAACTTGAGATGTACTTAGGGTTGAATGACACCAACTTTCAACTGATGGAAGATTCACATAAAATAAGGGTTTTAAACTATGATCACTTATTGGTACCCATTAGTAAGCCAGTGCAGTCTGTCACTGAGAGGGAAAGAGCATGAGTGTCGGGATGTTCTATCTGCATTTACCTTTTAGAAGCAGAAGTTAGGGGAAGACTGCTGAGTTTCAGTTCCTGATTTGCCACCGACAAGCCTTACAGTTGAATAACTCCTTGCTACTTTCTCCTCTGATGAAGAGCATACACAGGGAGATGACCACTGACATTATCACATGATGCTCGTGTCTGTCTGATCTTGGCCTCTGGATTCAGTACCGTACTCCTCCACATTTGGCTGAACAGCCCAGAGCTTTGTCAAATTCCCCACAGGCACTTGGATAAACTCTGTTATTTTGTTCATTTATATAAACCCAGTACTGAGTCTTCAAACACTGTGTGAGCATGAGTTTGGTGTGTAACTAACAGTGCAATAGTTCATATGATAACTTTTAGAGTGAAAACAATTGGTAGCAGCTCTCATGGCATCTTAAGGGGATTGCAATGGATTAACAAGCAGGACGTGCATAATGGTGTGGTAGCTTTGGAGATGACCTCTCAAATCTCCTTCACGAACTTGCGGCAAGGAGCAGTGCTGATTGACTTCCTCAGTGCCTGCTCCTTTGGATATTCTGTAGTGTTGTGTTGGAAGCTAGGCTTGCACAAATTATCCCCAGCCAGTAACTGAGCATGCACGTCACCCTAGAGCTAACCTATTCCTTCTGGATCCAGGGTTGTGTTCTCCCCATTGTGTTCTCAAGAACTTCTTGATCACCTGAGGTCCTTTTTGCCCACTCATCTGTTCCTCCTTATTCACAGGTGTTTTGCATCATGTATGTGCAGCCCTTCCTTTGCTTTTCATAGATAGTTCCTCTCGTAAATATTTAAGCCTCTGATCCCATTTTAACACCTGCTTCTTGTAGGGCCCTCACTGACGAAAGGAATATTGGGAATGTTACAGAGCAGTAAGAAGGGTTTCAAGGGCAAGTTAACTCACTGCGCAGCTCAGCTAGCGGTGAAAAGTCCATCCTGATTAGTATGTGGGAAGAAGACTGTCTTAGGTCAAGGTTCAACCCAATTAATAGATATTTTATCTGTATGTATCTAAGAAAATGTACTGATAGATTGACATGTCCTTGTCAGTTTGCTCATTTGAAAGTTTCAGAGGGTGAGGATGACTGGCCATTCCCAAGTTGTACTAATGCTTTGAAAATACACGATAATGAGAAAGCATTGATTGTTAAAGGCTAAGAATGCTTTATAAAGATGCCCTTATGTTGCACAGCAAAGGCAGTCGATTTGGGATCTAGATATGGCCAGAAGATTTGAAGGAGGAACTGATTTAGGTCTATTCTGTTAAAGTTCCAACCTGTGTTTGGGAACCCTGGGACACTAAGACATGGAATGGGGGACATCTTGGATTCTTCCCCCATATGGGAAGTTACTGCAGAGATTCCCTACTACAACCTATAGGTCATCCCCTTGGGAGATAAGCCCATCGCCTCTTCAGATGCCAGAACACTGGCTTGGGCTAGCTGCCAACATGGCCTGCTGGGTCTAATAAGTGAGGAAAGAGATTACAACCCAAAGGAACTCTGAAAATTAGTCAGGATGTGCTGGCAGGGTCTGAGGGGAATTCTTGGGATTGAATTCTGAGGGTTTTATCAAGTAGGCTGGATGAGCAAGAATTGTTGCCTTGTGGAAGTTTCTTAGGACATGGTATTTAACTCCTGACAAAAACCCAAGGGTATGGCAAACTAGCAGATAAAGCTTGTTTCTGTGGCCTGGAAAATTAATGGGATGTCAGCTTGCCTTAGTGGACAGTAGAGGAAGAAATAACAGATTGATGGGCTGGAGAGATGGCTCAGTGGTTAAGAGCACTGGCTAACAACTTTCCTTAACTCTAGTTACAGGGGATCAGACACCCTTTTCTGGCCTCTGTGAGCATTGCATGCACATGGAACACTTACATATATGCAGGCAACACACACACATAAAATAAAAATAATTAGAATAAAAATGAAATAATAGAATTAAGGGAATAGGAATGCTGCCATGGATGTTAAGTGAAGTCAGGGGCCTATTAGAGGACAGTTTCCACAGGATTGACATAGCACCTACATTAGTTATTTTTCTTATTACTATGACAAAATACATGACAACAGAAACCTACGGAAGAAGCATTTATTTTGGCCCACAGCATGAGAGTATGGTCCATCATGGTGTGGCATCTTCGAGAAAAAAGAGATGATACTATTGCTAAATAGTATTCTCATTTTCATTCAGTTCATTACCCCAGCACATGGGATAAGGTCACTTAGAGTAAGGGTAGGTTCCCTTCTTCTGTTGAACCATTTTGGGAACACCCTCAAAGATGTACCCAGAAGTATGTTTCCACGGTGATTACAAATCCTGTCAAGTTGGCAATGAAGGTTAGCCATCACGTCGTCCATCAAGGACATTGGGAAAGAGGTGGTTAGAAGATGCTAACATTGTTAAGAAGACGATCGTTGAATATCCTGGGCAACTAGAGGTGATGGGAGAAAAGCTGAGCACGTATCTGGGTTCATTAGTAGCCATGGAGATGTTGAGGGGAGCTGTAGTATAGAGGTGAAGTGGTGCTGAGTTTCTACATAGTCAGAGGCTGTGGTTACCATCACAATAGCAAGGTTGGAAGGACAGCTCAGCAGCCTATTCTTTAAGGAGTTGAGAGGACTAATGAAGCATAGCATAGCTAGGGGTGAAATAGAGGGACAGTCTATAGCTTTATTACTAAGCAACATCTACAGTGAAAATGAATACGGGAATGGAGGAGCAGGAAAACCAGAGTGGTTACTTCAGTAAAAATTCTCAATTTCAGGGTTAGAGAGATGGTTAGTGGTTAAGAACCCTTGTTTGCTGGGTATGGTGGCACATGCTTTTAATTCCAGCACTCTGAAGGCAGAGGCAGGTGGATGTCTGTGAGATTGAAACCAGCCTGGTCTACATAGTGAGTTCCAGGTCAGCTAGGGCTCAGGGAGACCCTGCCTCAAAAAGACAAAGAAAATAAAAGAACTTACACTGTTCTAGAGAACCTGAGTTTGGTTTTTAGCACCCATATTAGGCAGCTCGAAACTGGCTATAACTCCATCTCCAGGGATCTTATGCTTTATTCTCCACAGGCATCCGCGTGCATGTGCATACATGCGTGTGCACACACACACACAAACACACACATTAATAAATTATGAAATAAATGTTTTTCAAAAGTATTACTTTCCTGATCAGCTTCAGGGTCAAAGTCAATTTTCTGATCTGAAATTCACTGAGAGGAGGAAAGGCTGGCTTCCCAGGATGAAAACTTTACAGGTCTCTGGCAATTAAATGCTGTATTAATTGCTGGTGTCCTTCCTCACACTCTGGACCCATGACCATTTACTCAGATGAAAGAACCCCATGGAAATAAACTCACAGGAATTTCTAAGACTACTGAATTTAGGAAGTGTTTATATTGGTACCCAGGCACCCAAAGTGTCACCACAACCTTCTATTATCATGAGAACTTATAGAACTTACTTATAGTAAGCCATTATCTGCAGATCTGCCCAGAGGTCATGTTTACATGTCTGAGTTTGTGGTTACAAGTGACATATTTGGAGTAACTGGAATAATCATCATGTTGGATCCTTGGCCTACAGAGTAGAACTTGTCATCATAGGAAAGTAGGAACTAAGTAGGAACGTCAGACACCTCTTCTCTCTCAATTTGCAAACTTAAACAGAAACCCATCAATATGGTATGGTTGGTAGGGGGGAAATAATAGAGGTTACTGACAGACTGGAGGATGCAGGAATGATGACTATTTCTTTTGTTAGTTTGCCCCTGATGAAATTGGGTGGATAGTAGAGAATCATTATAGGCTTTCCCAGCTAAGCCACATCCCTGATCACAGCTGCTATTCTAAATGTGGTATCTTTGGCAGAGTAGCATAATAAATACCTAGTGCATGGCATGTGATCATTGATTTGGTGAATGCTGTACTTCATACATGAATCAGGAAAGAGGATCCAATATGATTTGAAGTCTTATAGTAAGGACAAAAATAATCTTTCAATTTTACTCCAGGGCTTTGTAACTTTACCACAAAGTCTCTGTCATAATGTGGCCCCCAAAGATCTGGATTGTTCAAACACCCCATAAAAATGTCACATTGATTAATGTCATCAGTGATGTGCTGATGGACAGGGCGCATTAGAGGTGGGCAGTATTATGCTGGGGCCCTGGTAAGACCAGTGGACAGAAGTCTGGTGAGGGTTCAAAGATTTGCCACTTTGTTTTGAGTTTACTCAGTGGAGTGTTAGTATATTCCACTCAAAGTAAGGGATGAGTTGCTGCACACCACATGCTTACCTCTACATAAGAAGCATGCTTCTTTTAAATATATTTTATTTATTATTTTATGTGTATGAGTGTGTTGCCTACATGTATGTGAGTGCACCCGTGTTGCGTAGTGCCTCAGAGGTCAGAAGAGAGCATTGGTTTCCCCTGGAACTGTAGTTAAGGACAGTTCGTAGCCTCCATGTAGGTGCTGGGAATTGAACCTGGGTCCTCTGCAAGAGCAGTCAGTGCTCTTAACCGCTGAGCCATCTCTCCAGCCCCAGAAGTATACTTCTTACTTAGCACTTTACAGGTCTTTTTGAGTTACATAGGCATCATATTCCATATCTAGGAATAATGTTCTGGCCTGTTGTTATAAGAATTTTCTCACTGAGGAGGCAAGACTAGGCAACATCTACCTCCCTCCTTCTAAGGTCCCAAGGACAATTCAAAGTTCTAACCACCGAAGTTCACACTGGGAAACAAGTGGGTTTATTAG
Source organism: Nannospalax galili (assembly GCF_000622305.1). Taxonomy (NCBI): domain Eukaryota; kingdom Metazoa; phylum Chordata; class Mammalia; order Rodentia; family Spalacidae; genus Nannospalax; species Nannospalax galili. The sequence goes on along the minus strand of NW_008351346.1, from coordinate 1,533,951 downwards.
ATTTATTTACAGAGCATGGGTGAGGGGTGATGGCCAGGATCATGGGTGACATTAAAGCAGTCACACTGGAAGGTCTACACCCAGAATGCATGATGATCCCCCAATGGCTGTGTAAATGAAGTCCTCTTCCTTCAGTCCTCCCTAGCCTACATATTTAGCCTCTCTCCAAAGGCCTGAGTCCACATGAAATTAAGGCAGAATTCCATACAACTGATTGGGAGGAGTGACTGGAAGTTCAGGTGAGGGTCCTGTGACCCTTTCTGCCTGCTTCTTCTATGAGGGAATGCCATCATTCAAAAAGTCCAGTTGTGATGATCTTTTGCAATTAGGCACAGCTAAACTCAGGAAGATGGTGGTGGTTCTTCTAGAAGGATAATGTTGTATAATGCCTGTATATTGTGATACAGAAGATTGACAGGTGGGAGTGGCTTGGATTATGAAAGGGCTCTGCAACAGATTGAGTCAACTCTGCAGACATCCTGTGGAAGCAGTAGCAGATAATGTTATGATGCTAGCAGTGTCTGTGCTGGGAACAGGTGCAGTATGAAGTTTATAGTAAGCCCTGTTGAGGAGAATCATGGCCCTGGGGTTCTGGAACATGCCTTAGTCATAGTCATTAAAAATTATATATGTTTTGAGCCGGGCATGGTGGTGCATGCATGTAGTCCCAGAACTTGGGAGGCAGAGGTAGGCGGATCTCTTTGAGTTCAAGGCCGGCCTAGTGCATTCCAGGACAGCTGGGGCTACAGGGAGACCCTGCTTCAAAAAGACAAAAAAAAATTGCTTATTTTTGAGAAACAGCTCCTGATACTTCTGTTATATCTAGTAGAGATTCAAAACATTGTGGCAAGTTTGATGTTGAACAGTGTGATTTCTCCAGCTGTGCTCTTCTGTCAAGATTGTTTTGGCTATTTACTTATTTTTAAATATTTTATTTATTTCTTTATGTGTATGAATGTATTCACTGCATGTATGTAAGTGTACCCATGTCATGCAATGCCTGTGGAGATCAGAAGAGAGTGTCAAGTTCCCATGGAAATGGAGTTATGGCTGGTTGTAAATCACCATGTGGATGCTGGGAACTGAACCTAGGTCCTCTGCATCAGAAGCCAGCACTTAACTGTTGAGCCATCTCGTCAGTTCCCGTTTCGACTTCTACAAGACCCTTACATTTCTTGCTGTCTCTGCCATCACCCATGTTATTTTTCTCTCTCTTCCCTGAGCTCATAAAGATTCCCATTACACAGGAAATACAAAAGTCAAATTATGTCATGCGACAGCCTTCTTATCCAAAGGGTTTTAGTTTGGTGTTTTTACCAATGTGTTTGAAACAGGCATGAGGAAAAGATTGGACTGTCAAAACAAAGAGCTCTGAGATTCCCAGAGTAGGACTGAGTTGGCCGACTGAGTTGGCCATCTGAGTTGGCCATCTGAGACAATTCCTTAAAGGGTAGATAGACGACTGGATCGATGTTTTTGCTTTTTCTACCCTTTCTGCGTATACTGGGGAATAATAGCTGTAATAACAGTAGCTGTATCTGTCTGGGAAGTGACCTTAATCAACCTCATGTTAAATATGATAGATTGGAAGATAAAAGGATCCTGGGATCTTCATGATGACCTTGAAACTTGCTACCAATTTACTGACCTTGAATCAATGAACAGACAGAGAGTTAACTTTTATTTTATTTTTAGATAAGAAGCTTTTTCTAAAAAATATTTTTTGCATTTATAGCACCAGGAGTGGGGGGTCATATCAGAGCTCTGTGGAAGTGAGAGGGCAACTTGGAGGAGTCAGCTATCTCTTTCCACCTTGTGGGTCCCAGTAATTAAACTCAGGTTTGGCAGTAGACACAGAGTTATAACTACCAGAATATATACTTAATCTGTTTTCAGTCTTTTTTGCACAATTAATTAGGGAAAAGTGGTTGTGAATCAGTGGTCTATCCAAGAAGCCACAGGTTTGTCACTGAATTAAGAGATATGATAGTCAATATTTAGAATTTCATGGATCTAACCTGGTGTTGATGGAAAGGTGGGAATCATCTTGTAGATATATTAAGCAGTCTCTAACATTATTGCTCTTCGTCTTGTCTGGGCTCAGATGTTGACCTGACTATTTTGGAGGCATATGCATTGTTTAATGGTCATCCTTCATGATGCCGTGAACAGGTTGACCTTCCTCACATGCTGTTACAATAGCCCGAGTCGGCCTTCCACATATCAAAATGAATGACAGAGGTACTACAAAAGCAGTCCTTCCACTGCATTCCAGAACATATCCAAACTGGTAAAACGCTTCAGAATGAAAAGGAGTATAAGCCTGTGAGACATTATTTTGTAATATGTGAAACAAAACACTGGAGAATAAATAACATTCACCTGCAGAGAATCAATAGCACTGACTTTATAATATTCACCTCAATAACTTACTGTTTGAGTTGCAGAGGTGGTAAAGAGTGGGAAATTACCAGGTGCTTTTAAAAAAGCACCTTGCACTAAGGACTGACTCATATTTCCGGGCTGAGAGTAGCTATCATTAATGACCCTTTTTATTCACACAGAAGTTCCTGAAGAGGAGCATAATGTTCCATTAGTAATAATTGAAAAAGTCTCTCTTTGGAATTATGTCAAAACCTAAAGATGATGCTTCTGCCAAAACATTTAGGTGACAAACGTGTGAAGCATTTGACAGAAGGTGCTGCTGCTGGTTGGGGAGGCTGAGTGAGGAAGTTCACGGACGATCTCAAAGAAACAGTGCAATGAGATGGTGACCCCCATGGTTCTGCTTTTTGGGAATCTCAGTGTTCTTTGGTTTTGACAGTCCTTTTCTGATGTCTGTTTCAAACATATTGGGAAAAACACCAAACTAAGACCCTTTTAGATAGGAAGACTGTTCCATGACATAAGTTTGACCTTTGTCTTTCCTGTGTAAATGACAGTTTGTGCTTTGTCTTTCTTTTGTAAATGACAAATGTATGAGAGAGAGAGAGAGAGAGAGAGAGAGAGAGAGAGAGAGAGAGAGAGAACATGGGTGATGTCAGACACATAGTTCGAGGCTGCAAGAGCAGCTCTAACTCACTACTTGTGCTGTCCCCAACTGTCCCCTTCCTTTTGTTTCTGGACTGCTGCCCCATCTTTCCTATGATCTGTTCTTCCTCATAAATGCTCCAAGTGCTTGAGTGTTCACTACTCAACACCTCCAGGCAAAAGCTAAGCTGAATGTTGTCCTGGAAATCATGTTGACTCAAAGGGAAAAAAATAATAAATAAATAAGACTTTAGTCTCTCTCTGGCTCCATTCTTCTTCCTCGGAAAGCTCACAGATGGCATGGATCTACATTGTCATTTAACTTTCACACGTGTCCATGTCTTTTTACTAGACTACAAATTTTTCATGTCATGGAGCTCTGCCTTCCATGGTCAAAAGTGTGGCATGAGGGTAAAGGTCAAGTCTGACAACCTGAGATCTATCCCCAGGAGCCCCATGGTGGAAGGAGAGCCCCAATGCCCCAAAGTTGTCCTGTGACCCCTACACATGCCCCCTCCCCAAATAAATATAATAAATATAATATTTTTTAAAAGTGTGGCTCAAATCACCTGTGTAAACCTGAACACAGCCTTCACCTCTCTGAATTTCATTTTCCTTATATGAATTTGGGATAAAAGTTACCTACTTTCTGTTGTAAAGATCAAAGGAGATAAATCTTTAAAAAATTTATGAGTCAGTACCTGACATATCACGGATTTTTTTTTATGAAAAAGGTAAATAGACACTGAGTCTAAGGCAGAGGTGAAAAACTAACAGGGGAATGAAATGTTTTCAATTACATTGGGGTTTTCAGACCAATGAATGAATGAGCTTCCCTAAAGAAGTCCTAATCTTTATTTATTTATTCTTCATTAGACTATATTTTAAATATATTATTATTTTCTTGTATGAATGTATTGCCTGTAAGTGCACCCATGTCATGAAATTTCCATGGAGATCAGATGAGGGCATATGATCTCCTAGAGCTAGAGTTATGGACAATTGCTAGCCACAATGTGGTGGCTGGGAATCGAACCCAGGTCCTCTGGAAGAGCAGTGGATGTTCTTAACTGTTGAGCCGTATCTCCAGTCCCCATTTTTTCTTCATTAAAAAAAGATTTTATCCTTTGGTGTTTGAGACAGGGTCTTGCCATGTAGTTCAGGCTTGTGTAGCCTAAACTGTTCTCCAACTTGTAGTCATCCTACTTCTGCTTCCCAAGTGCTGGCATTACAGGCATAACCCACCATGCCTGGTCAGTTTATTCTGTGTCCTCTAGAGATAGGATTTCTGTGAAGAGATGGAAAGAGTCAAGGGATTAACAAAATTAAGAGCATGAGGCTATGCAACCTTTTGAGTGGTAAGATGGAATCAGTATTCTACTAAGTCATCTCTTCAGTGAGTTTTGGGAAGAAGTGATGTTAGAGAACACACAAATTCAAACAGTGGACTGGAGACTACTCTGTCTTAGAGAATTACACTATAGAATAATTTCTTTGCAAGCTTGCAGGTGCTTTCTCAATAGCATACCTCTTCAAGATAATATTTTTGCAGATCTCGGGCTGATCCTTGGGTGCCAAGGTGCTGCTTTTGCTCCTCCAGACTCATGTGCATTGAAGATTATTATTCTGATGGAGGTGGGAAGGTTGACTTGATTGCTCAGTTTTCCTTATGATGATTGGCTTGCATTTATGTTATATCTGATTAAAGTTTGGACCACAGTTTGGACCTTACAAAAAGAATTTTTTCTCTGCAATTTTTTTCAATTGAATTTTTGTGATTTTTCATACAGTATATTTTGATTATATTTGGATATCATCCCCTATCTGCACTAAAAGTCACATCCTTGAAAAGAGACTGACTCTTCCTCTCCCAGCAGCCATCAGTTGCCAATAGTTCCTCAGGTAGAGTTAGGGTTTCTTACCCACTTACCATGTCTATACTGGGATTTTGTCTGGCTTGAGCTTACATGGGCTGTGTGCTGTCACCCTTCCTGTGAGTTCATATGAGTAACTGCCCAACTTTCTGGAAAACTCTCTTTCCTTGTGGTCATCTACCACCTCCGGTTCTTATAACCTTCCTGCCCTTTCTTCTACAATGATCACTGAACCTTAAGAGGCAGAAGTTTGATATAGGTGTCTTATTTACGGATAAGCACTCACTCTGTAGCCTCTTATTACTCTGTACATTGGCCAGTTGTAGGTTTCTGTGTTAATCACCATCTCCTGCATAAGGCAGCTTCCCCGCATAAGGATGCACTAATCTATGGGTATAGTGATAAGACATTAGGAGTCAGCTTAATACTCTGTTTAGCAGAAAACTACTATTAAGCTCTTTCCTATGCCCTGTGACTTGTTCAGTCTCGGGTTCCTAGGCCTAATTCAGGTATGGGCTTCATCCTATGAAGTAGATCTTAAATGCAAGTAGAAAGATTGGTTACTCCCATAATATTCATGCCACTATTGTACCACTGGTAAGCATATCTTGATAGGCCAGCTATTGTAGCTTGCAGAATTCATAGTTGGATAGGATTTATGCTAAGTTTTTTCTTCAGGTAGCATGCATAGCACCTTCCAGCACTATGAAAGCTGGCCAATAGAGATGAGGCTTTGAAGTCAGCCTTTGATTTTTCCCAATTTGTTCTACAGCTCATATATGCAGTGTCTTCAGCAATAGTATCTTATCATGGAGTTTGTGTGGGTACCCAAGAGCAGGGGCAATGGCCAGTATTGTTTGAAGGTCTATGGGACCCTTGGTCAACAGCTTCAAGAGAAGGACCTGGCATTGGTGTTTTATCTTGTTAGCCTATGGTATCTAGTAGGGGCAATGTTCCCCTGTTATAAGGCAATTCCTTCTAATTTCTTTTTATAAAGTGTATGTATATATACTTTAAGAAGTTTCTATAGTGGTAGGTTTCCACATGGCTTTTTCTAAAGACTTTTAGTGTTAGTTATCCTTCTCCATACTCTGTCCTCTGCCCTCCCATTCCCCACCCTGTTTAACCCTTCCTACTTTATTATTCCTCATTCCCTCTTCATATTACTGCGTTATACCATCCCTCTCAGGGAGCACCCGCCTCCATGGCAATTAATGAGTTTCTGACTTCTCTGGATTTTTAAAATGGATCATGCATATCAAGAATTTCAAAGTTAGCATTCAGCTATGAGAGAGAATATTTGAAGTGTGTCTTCCTGGGTCTGGGTTACCTCACTCAGGATGATTGTTTCCAGTTCTGTCCATTTTTCTGCAAATTTCATAATTTTTAATTATGAAATTTTTAGTATATTTTTATTATATTTTTATTTTATGTGTATGCGTATATTGCCTGCATGTATGTAAGTGCACCCATGTCATGCAATGTCCATGGAGGTCAGAAGAGGGCTTCGGAGACCCTTGAACTGGAGTTATGGACAATTGTTAGCTGCCATGTGGGTGCTGGGAGTCAAAATCAGGTCTTCGCAAGAGCAGCCAGTGCTTTTAATCACTGAGCCATCTCTCCAGCCCAATTTCAGTTTTTAAAAGAGCTGAATAATATTCCACTGTGTATACATACCATGACTTCATTGTGTATTCGTATGTATCATGGCTGCACTGGTCATTCATTTCATCTCTGTAAATTTAGCTGAATGACACTGGAGTTGCACAGGAAAATTCACCTCAATAGCAACAGAGTCTGACCATTTTGTAGTAGTACAGAGATAAGTATTAAGAATATAATTTACAAAGCAAAGCTATTATCATTATTGTGTGTGTGTGTGTGCCCGTGTGTGCATGCTCACTACAGTGTAAGTCAGGAATCTGAATCCAGCTTGTCACTTTTGTTTGTAAATGAGCTTTGTTTTTAACTCATTCATAACCATTAATTTACATGTTCTCTGTGTATTTATTGTCCATGACAACACTATCGGTCTTAGAAAGGCAGACACAAGTAATTGCAACAGGGACCTTAGGATGCTCAATGCATAAAATGTTTACATTTAATAGAAAAAGTCAGAGATCCTTATTCTAGAGATAATTAAGAAACGAACCTGCTTTGCAGGTGATTTTCTTATAGAATAAACTAAAATTTAAACAAGATTTCATTATACCAGCATCATAAAATATTTAAACATGTATTTTTCTACAAAATAGTTAGCATACAGGGTTAAATATAAAGAAAACATAGATGCTGTGAAAAGGGAAGTCATTATCCTGATGCTGAAATTCAGATTTTCCTTAAGAAACGAACCTGCTTTGCAGGTGATTTTCTTATAGAATAAACTAAAATTTAAACAAGATTTCATTATACCAGCATCATAAAATATTTAAACATGTATTTTTCTACAAAATAGTTAGCATACAGGGTTAAATATAAAGAAAACATAGATGCTGTGAAAAGGGAAGTCATTATCCTGATGCTGAAATTCAGATTTTCCTTAAAACTAGTGAAA
>NW_008351346.1:1475585-1526394 GCF_000622305.1 Nannospalax galili | reverse complement strand
TATTTTATTTTATTTTATTTTATTTTTAGACAGGATCACCCTGTAGCCACAGCTGGCCTGAAACTCCCTATGTAGACCAACTGGCCTAGATCTCACAGAGATCCACCAGCCTTTACCTCCAGGGATTAAAGGCATGTGCTACCATGCCCAGTGAATTATATTATTTTTGAAGTTTGCTAGTTTAACCAGTATAAAATCTTATAAAAATAAATACCTGACAAGGATTTGTAGTAATACAGCATAAATAACTCAATAAGAAAACAATCTAACAAATATGAACAAATGTTAGAGAAACTATGTTCACTGCCTTTTGTCACCATGACATAGACCTGAGAGAAACCCTTTAATGGAAGATTTAGTTTGGCTCCTGGTTACTGGGTTCCTAGTTCAGGATCACTTGGCTCCCTGTTTCTGGGCTTATAGTAAGGCAGAACATCATGGTGGAAGGGAGTGGTGGGGAGAAGACTTCCCATTGCCAAAATTCTCTTCTTGGTCACCAAAGGCTCATGGCCATGTCATAATGAAAGATCCATTTAGTTAATCTCCAAGAATCTCCATAGTTTATCAGTTTCAATACTGTACAAAAATCCAAGTCCAAAGTCTCTTCTGAGACCCATGGCCAACTGTTATCCATGAGCATCTGTAAAATCAAAGATAAAGTTATAGACTTCCAACATACAATGTAAGAAAAGAAACAATGCCATTTCCAAAGGAAGGATTGACATTAGAAAGGAAAAATGGGACCCAAACAAGACTGAAAGCTATCAAGATGCTGTGATTTGGATGTAAAATGTTGCCCCAAAATATTCTGGTGTTTGAGGGGGGGCTGGTATCTTGTTTTTGTTTCTTCCTGTCTCTCTCACTTTTTCCTGTCTGTCATGAATTGAATAGTCTCTAATACATAGTCCCATTGTCATGATATTCTTTTTCACCACAGGCCTAGAAACTGTAGGGTTAACCATGATGGACTGAATCCTCAGAAAGCACAAACTGAGATAAATCCTTCCTCCCTTACATTGTTTATGCCAGGTATTTTGGCCACAGCTATTCAAAAGTAACTAACACACAGTTCAAACAGTATATCTTGTTGATCTATGTCCAGTGTCCATAGAATGTAGTGCTTTGATGTAAGATCAAGCAGGATTGGGCAGTCGTATTCCTATAGCCTTACTGGCTATAGCCAAGATGACCTCTCTTCTTAGATATCCCATATTCCTGATATTTTCAACATCAGAGTGTCTCCATTACTGGTTGGGCTTTACCCTTAATGACTCACGAATCACCCTTTTAGGGGATGCCTGTTATGGATTCCGACCCTGACACACATTGCCTAGACTCCCAGAATTTTCTATGAAATCTGGATGGTGGCCTCAATGATCCTTTGACTCTTGCATTTTGCATGCTTATAAATCCATTATCACATGGATGATATCAAGGTCTGTCACTTGCCCTAGATGTGGCTGGTCCCATTTGGCCCATATCTACAGTGACCACTAAGTGCTTATGTGGTGGAATTCAGGGATTCTTGATTCCAGAGATACAACTGCTTAGGCTGCCTGAGCAAACAGGGGTCTGCTGTTGCTCTCTTCTCAAAGGGAATTTAAATATTCTAATGCACAGTGCTTGGCTTCTTTCTAATGGCATTTACAGCTTTAGCCACCACATTTCCTTATTCCCAAATTTACAAAAGCTTTTATTACCAAGCAGCAAGATTTTCAAACCTTTCTGTTCTGCTTTTCTCTGGATTCTCATTATAAACTTGGATGAACGCAGTGAGCAAGAACCATGCAACAGCCTGAATCCTGGGCTGCCTTGAAATTCTTCCACTAGAATAATTAATTGATTTCCTTTGCACTGAGATTCCCACAAAGTTTCAGGTTGTGTGCAAAACTTAGAGAAGTTCTTTGCCATAATATAACATGAATGGTTTCATGTTGATTCACAGTAGAGTCCTTCATTGCATCTGAAATCTCATGAGTATAGTCTTTACTGTCAGCATTTATTTTAGAACTCTTGTCTTCTGCACTTCTCTAAAATCACCATTAAGCTCTCTTACGGTGGTCTAGGCGTTCTGTAGGCCACCTTCCCAAACTTTTCCAAATTTCTCTTGTAAACCATTGATCCACATGCCTAGCTACACTCATAGCAGTGATCTTGTTTTTCTGGTAGTCAGCCTTTTTTTTTTTTGTTTTGTTTTTTTTGTTTTAACAAAATAAGAAGAAGAAGGGTGAAAAGATTTGTTTTGGTTCATGGCTCCAGAGGTTTTGGTCCATGGTCCCTTGGCTCTGTTTCTGAGCCATTAATAGAACATCATGCTGGAATGGTATGGTGGGACAAAGCTGCTCACCCCATGGCAGCCAGAGAGCAGAGTGAGAGAAAGGCACTGGAGATCAGATATTTCCAATAAAAAAGTAAATTCCTAGTCACCTACTTATTCTAGCTAGGTCCCACCTTCTATAATTTCTTTATCACTTTTCAAACTGCTGCCATCAGCTGGGCACAAAACCTTCAGTACACGAGCCTGTGGAAAATACTTCATAATCATACCATATCAGATATGACACACAGAAGATAACAAATGATCAATTCAATAAGTACATGAAAAGATACTAACAAGCTTATTTATTATATCAATAAAAGGGAACTGACCGGCTCGCCATGGTGATGCATGTCTTTAACACTCTGAGATCAAGGCCAGCCTGGTCTACATACTGAGTTTCAGGCCAGCTGGGACTATTGGAGACCCTGTCTCAGAACCAAACCAAACCAAACCAAACCAAACAACACACACACACACACACACACACACACACACAATGGATCTGGGGGCTGGAGAGATAGCTTAGTTAAGAGTAACTGAGTTTGGTTCCCAGCACCCACATGGTGGTTAACAACTGTCTGTAACTCCAGTTCCAGAATATCTGACTCTCTCTCCTGACTTCTACAGGCATTGTGTGACATGGGTGCAGTTATACACATGAAGACAATATACTCATATACATAAAATAAAAAAAATAAATGAAATATTTTTAAAAATGTGATCTGACGAAGCTGCCCTCATTTGTCCATCAAAGTGTTTAAAATGACAAGGCCTGACAATATGGAGCGCTTGAAAAAGTATGAAGTAAATGGAACGTGCACTCACTGCTGGAGGGGATGAAAAGTGTGTAATCATTTCAGAACAGGTTGGGTGTTGTTTATAAACATGAACTTGCCATCTAACCCGAATACTCACATCATGGAATATTATCAGTAAAAAGGATTGAACCCAACACATGCGGCAACATGTGCGACTCATTAAATGGAAGGTGGCAGAAGCAAGTCAGTCCATCTGTCATGAGTCCACTTATGGAAAAATATAAAAGGGAACTGTCCTAGTTTGCTTTCTATTGTTGTAATAAACACCATGACCAAAGCCAACTTTAGGAAGAAAGGGTTTGTTTCAGCTTACAGTACAGTACATTGAGAGAAGCCAAGGCAGGAGCTCAAACAGGAACCTGGTGTTAGACACTGAACCAAAACCATGGAGGAATGGTCTGCTTCCTGGCTTGCTCCCCTGGCCTGTGCTTGGCCTGCTGTCTTATACAACTCAGGACCACCTGCCCAGGGGGTGGCACCACCCATAATGGTCTGGGCCTTCTGATATCACTCAGCAGTGACGACAATGCCTCACAGGCCCATAGGCCAATCTGATAGAGGAAATTCCCCAACTGAAATTCACTCTGCCCGTTGTGCCAAGTGACAACTGAAGCACTCCAGCATGGGACCAGTACAGTCTATACCGACAGAAAGCATATCCATAGTTACCCTGTGTTAACTCTACTGGGAGTGCCTTGCAAGGGTACAGGGAAACTTTTGATGTTTATCAGAATGTGATATAGCTGGTTATGATGTTACCTTACATCCCCATTTGTCAAGACTCACCAAAATGTATAATTAAAGTAGATGTATGTTGTATAAATTATGCTTCAGTAAAGTTGATCTTGAAACCTAAGTATGAGAGAAAGGGACAAGAGAGACATATGTGGGTAGAGGAAGATGGTGATGATGAGTTGGAAAAGACCTAAGAGAGGGAGACAGTAGGAGAGGCATGGGTGGAAAAAGGAACACTCCTTGCAGTCACTGTATCTCCCAGCAAAAAGTTACAGTGGACGGACAAAAACTACAGTTTTATACCCTCAAAGTTTGTCCTTGAGTTTGTAGGAAGCTAAGGGGGAAGTTCCTCGTCTAAGATCTAGAATCTGCTTTTCATTTTTGTTTTTGTTTATTTCGTTGCTGCTTCAGTGGATGTTGCTGTGGATGCTGTGGATGTCCCTTCAGTGGATGTAGTAATCAGAATAAATGAAAAGTGCAGTTTTCTACCTGCAGTGCAATTCTGAGCAGCACATGGTGTACAAGTCTTTGAGGACAAAAATAAGCAACACAGCTGGGTGTGGGTGCAGGCCTTCAATCCCAGCACTTAGCTTAATCTTTATGAGATCGAGGCCAGACTGGTCTATATAGACAGTTCAGGCCAGCTGGGGCTACAGAGATACCCTGCCTCAAGCCAACAAACAAACAAACAAACAAACAAACAAACAACAAATATAAATAAGCAACATAGGGCCTTAGTGATGCTGAATGGGAGTGGAGTTTCTACCTCCTCTTTGTTACTCTCTCTGCACTTCAGCTGGTTCCTTCATTCACCATAAAATACCTTGAGATATGATTTTCCTCATCTTAGCATGCTGTTTTAATTTCCCCACTATATATTCTTCATGGGGGAGGTTAAGCTGCTACTTCTTCTTAGAGACTACATGAACAGAACTTATTCCACAGTGAAGCACCATAAAGGCCTTTCCAAACAGACCCTCAATGTACAAGTTAAGCCCTGCTAATACATGAAGAGGTTCTCCTCCAGAACCCCAAGCACACAGGCAACCTGAGTGAACAGGGAATGAGAACTCAACAGAAATTGCAAATTATTTATGCCCCCTTCCGACTTACTACATCACAGGCATGCACCCCTGCACCTGGCTGTCCACTGTCCAAGACTGTTTCATTTTCTTCAAACCTGAATTGCTTCCCTCCCCTCCTCTCCCCTCCCTTCCATCCAAATCTGCAGAAAACTGGACTAGTACTTTTTATTTGATGCACTGTCCTTTACCAGTGCTGTTAGCTACCTTACCTTTTCGTCTTCTCAACACCTACCCCCAGCACAAACTAACTTTGGATTAACCCAGTCAGTACTGTAATTTGCTGTCTCTGTTCTTTGATTGCTAGGGATATTTAAAAGATGACCCATTTAGACATTATGACATCTATAAAGTAATAGTTCAAATTTTTTTATGCAAGCATTGACTGGACATTTGTTATGTTTCAGACACCATGGGAAGCATACAAATATAAGCCAACTGGACTTCTAGGGTCTGTGGTAGGTGTGAATTACAGAGGCGAAGAGGGGCTGGGCACATTCCTAGTGAGCACAGATTGGTGGCAAATGGATTCACCCTGAGGTATACTCGCTCCAGCATGTCATCAGCTGAACAGACTAGAAAGGCCGGGGAGGCAGTGCTGTGTAGTGAAAAGAGCATGAGCTTGAAGTCAGACAAGATTTGGATGGGAGAAGGTTGCTGCTGAGGGCAGATAGAAAGATGCTGTTGTAAACTGGCAGCAGGGAGAGCTTACACTAGCTCAAATGACAAGGACACTGGAGAAGAAAGAAGCTTTATCTGCTAGCACCTGACACTTTAATTTAAAAGTGAATGGCATACCAAAGGTAAGAAACACTTCTGACTATTAGACATGCTAAGTTTACAAGATGGCACATTTTCAGATGGAAGAACAGGTTCTTAAAACATTTTCATGACAACAGCTTAGAAAATTAAAGGCAACTGAGAAAAAGCAGTCTCTGTCTTCTTGCAGAAAGTGAAATCATCTACCACCGTATGGCAGATGACTAGTCAGAGTCTCTAATTAAATTTATTAACATCTCAGGATAAGCCACCCATGAGGGCAGAAATCTAGGAAATCGACCATAGCTCCTTTTCAGTCAGCCTGGTGGTATCTGCTGGTTTGTTGAGAGCACGTCTTTCCAGGGGTCATCAAGTTAAGGACCAGTTCTGTGCCCAGCGTAACCTTTTGGGAGGTCTCTGTGGGAGCAAGTTTCCCTAGGCTGGTCTGAGAGCATAGTTACTGTCCTGTAGTACAAACACTGAGCTGGACACTTACACATCTTCACTTTTTTCCTCTTTCCCCTCAAAATGCTTTCTGCCATCTAGGAAAACACCTACTGCAAGGGGTACAATAGTGGGAGCCAGTGCTTGCTTTCATACTGTATGCCGTGTGTGTATGTGTATGTGTGTGTGTGTGTGTGTATGTGTGTGTGTGTGTGTGTGTGTGTGTGTGTGTGTGTGTGTTTGGATAAAGAACAGTGATTGTTAAGGTTCCAATATAAAATGTCCCTCACAGGCTCTGTGTGAAGTATTGGGTCTTCAGCTGGTGGTGCTGTTTTGCGAGGCGGTAGAAAGTTTAGAAGATGGGGCCTCATTAGAGGAAGTGGCTAACTGAAGGTGTGTCCTAGGGAAGTTGTATCTTGTCTTATCTCCCTCTACTTCCTGTCTACTGTGAGGTAAGAGCTGTGTGCTGTAATACCCTTCCGTCATGATGTTCTCCTCATCACAGGCCTAGAAACATGAACTAAAGTCTCTGAAAGCATGGGTGAAAATAAATTGTCAGGTAGCTTGTCTCAACAATGTAAAGTATAACAGTGTGTGTGTGTGTGTGTGTGTGTGTGTGTGTGTGTGTGTGTAGATGCCAGAAGTCAAAACAGCTTAGCAAGAGTTTGCTTATATTAACTACTTGGGTTGTAGACTCATGTATTTTCTTAAGTCTAAACTAAGACTTCCTTCATTTTTCCTTTTATTTTCTTCTACATATTTAGTTATCTGTAGCTGATAAAATAGCATCTATAACATTTGAGCATCGACTTTGGACCTGCATTTTTTGGAAGAAGAGTTATGAAATAGGCTAGAATTAAGCAACCGAACAAATCAAATCTCACATACATATACAGATACATACCCCGCAGATCTGAAAATTAAACTGCTAAAAAAGTGAAAATAATGCAAGTCACTAACCTACATACAAACTAGACGACGAATAACAATAAACAGGGATTCTACACATTTTTACAAAGAGGAAGCAGAAAGAACAATGCTGCTTTTCAGGTGTGTGTGAAGTTGTAACTTATGTCTGTTGTTGTGGACACTGATATGGGGTGAACCAGTTTCCTCTTCAACACCAGGAGACTCTGCATTTGGAAGCCTATGTGGAGACATTGGACTGAAAATGGAGTTAAGGGTCTGTACACGAGGCAGGTGGTTTTCTAGACCACTTTCTGCCCATTCAGCAAGGGGCTGGGTGGCATCCTTCTTTTCTTTCCTTTTTCCTTTCTTTCCTGGTAGAACAAAGGTTTATACTGTGAGAATTCTTTAGCAGCTACACCAATCTCTGGGACAAAAGTGGGTATGAAAGTACAGGACTAAGATATGAGCTAAAACAAAGGAATTAAACAAACATACAGTGAACTATGAGGCGCCTCCATTTTCTCATATTCTCCTAAGATGGCAGGAGCCGGAAGCATCCACCCTGTTCCTTTCTTCTGTCCATGTTCAGCTCACAGTAAAATGGAAGATTTGTCTCTGGAGAAAGGCTATTCAGACATTGAAATTTATTTCTCCCTTGAATGTCAACTTTACTTTCCTTTCCTCTTACAAAGAAACCTCTGAGGGCAAGTTCAACCTTTGCACACAAAACTATGCTCATTCTTACATGCAAAAGCCAAATGTTGTCAGACAGTTGGGGAAATACTCCAATATGAGGGCGGTTAAAAAAAAAAGAAAGAAGAGAATCCAGAGGAAACAGAAACATGGAGATAAGGGGGAAAAAGAACCTTCAAAATACAATTGATATTCCCAATAAAATAAATCCTGATTCAAGAAACAAGGACAGGAATGCCACTGTAATAGAATATTTTATTCATAAAGTTTCATAAAAAAGAAATAAAGGATATCATATTAGAGTAGTACAATATTTTCTAGAGGATTATTTTTGGAATGCAGAGCATGTCAAAATAGGACACAAGTAGAGAAAAGAGCTAAAAAATTAGAGAACTGTTCGAACAAGTGAGGGATGGTATTTCCAGAAAGCAGGGAAAACAGAGCAATGATGTTACCCACAAGATAATGCAAAACCATTTCACAAAATAGAAGGACACACGTTTCCAAACGGAAAAGGCTCCCTAAGGTGTTCAGCTCAATGTAAAAATGTACTTAGAACAATGACATTTCAAAACAGGAGAAGAGGGAGTAGCTGAGGGAGAGGAAAAAAGAGAAAGGGAGAGGAAGAGTGAAGGAGGGAGGGAGCAAAGGAGGGAGCCCGGGACAGGTTATATAAAGCAAGAATTTTAATGACATGTTCAGTCTCATGCACAACATTTGATTGTCAGGAGACACCAGGTGTTAAATTTATGAGGAGATCCAAACCAGGAATTGCACACCAATCACAGTGGTTCAGTTTATGTGTCAACTTGACTTAGACATAAGGTGTCCAATCTTTGGTCAAAGGGTATTTCTAGATGTGTCTGTGAAAGTACATCTGGATGAACTTGACATTTGAATCTTTGGACTGAGTGAATGGGTTCAGTTGACAAATGTAGGTGAGCTTCATCCAGTTTGTTGAGGTTGTTAATAGAGAAGATGGAAGAAGAATGTTCTTTCCTCTCCCTCCCTCTCTCTCTTTCTCTCTCTGTCTCTCTCTCTGTCTCTCTCTCTCTCTCTGACTGGGACATGGGCTTTCTGCCCTCATACTGGAACATATGCCATTGGCTCCCTGGTTGTCAGACCTCTGGCTTCAAATTGGAACTACGTGACTGATTCTCTGGGGAAGCTCAATGATGGGGCTCCATTCTGAGAGAGATGTTGTTAGGCAAGTTCATCACTGTAGGAACACCATACACAAGTCTAGATGGTAATACTTTTCACACACAGGTACATTGTATATATGCACACAGACACATAGATACACATATACATGGAATACACATAGACATACATGGACAAACACATATCAGTGTTTCTAAGGGCTCTGATTAGCAAAATAATGTTAAATAAAAGCAAAAATGGTTAAAAAATTTTAGATAATGAACAGAAGAGAAGCTATTGAGATTGCATACCATGTCATTTTATAGTAAACTACTTTTTGAAAAATAAGAGTGTCCTCAAGAATAGAGATAAAAGTGATAACTGACTTAGTTTCTTTTCTTGTTACTGTGATGAAATGCTCAACAAAAGCAACTTAAGGAAGGAGGGGTACACCTTGGCTCACAGTTACAGAATATAGTCTATCATGGTGGAAAAGCCAAGGCAGGAGGAGCCTAAAGCAGCTGGTCATATCCCACCCACAATCACGAAGCAATGTGTGATGGAAACTTGTGTTTAGCTCACTTGATCCATTTTACACAGTCCCAGTTCCCCACCTAGGGAATGATGCCACCCATGGTGGTTGTGTCTTCAAGATAATCCACCACAGGCATTCCCAGAGGTTCATCTCCCAGGCAATTTTGGATCTCATCAAGTTGACAATTGAGATTAACAATCACAATAGTGTGATATATATCAACATAATATAGTATATCAATATAATATACCAATAAACCCATAGCAGAATTTATTATTATCAAATGGTATCTACTAAACATAATCATATGTGCTATATGATCATACAGTTGGTGGCATAGTAAGTTGTTTGCATCAGCATCTCACAATCATGTAGTGTTACAGCAGCTAGGCAGACACTAGGCCCTCAGAAAATTTCAGGCTCGTTGCCTTCTGGTACTGTTGTCCTCTGCAGAGGACCCAGGTTTAGGTCTAAGCCCCAACATGGTAACTAACACCCATCCTTAACTCCAGTTTCAGGGCATCTGACACCCTCTTCTGGCCTCCATAGGCATTGCAGGACACTGGTGCACTTACACACGCACACAAATTACAATTAACAACTAAGAAAATAAAAAATTTAATCTAGACAGAGAGTATTCTTAAATCATTCCAGTTGATGCTGGGTTTTGTAATTGAAAGAAAGCATTTAATATAATTATTAAAACAAGAGAAATCAAAGATATTAAGTAACTTAGTCATTATTTCTGGGGGTTTCAAGTGTTTGATGTCATTACTGACAACTTTAAAAACAGCACAGATGAGTGGGTAGGCTGTGGGAAGCATTTAAAACAGTGTCATGATTATCTTAAGTATAATTATAAAGATGAATGAGATGACACATTTTCCAAGTGCTGTGTGAATGGGCACTTGTGGGGTGGAATGGGATTTGTGGCAAAACATGATACAAGGATTCAAAATGTTGCACCTCCAATGACTTTGATGGCAGTAGGATGTGCTATGTGAAACTGTGTCAGATGACTCAGAATGTGACCTTAATGATGGAAATGCTGTTCATATCCAAGTTTCGCAGGAAGAGCTGGAGTATAATTGTCTCATGAAATGTGAGCATTATTTCTAAAATAACACTTTCATTTATTTAATCTGAGACTTTAAATATGTATGTACAACTAAATTAAGGAATGTTATTAAATATTATATGGGGAGCTAATGGCAGAGAATTGCTTCTTCATAATTGTAGTGTAATTTAAGTCTTTTTAGGCTGTCCTTCAATGACTGCCTCTTCCTATGCTGGAAGCAAATTCTAGATTTGCTCAGATCCTGCAGTCTGTGTTGAGAGGTGGATCAGTCTGGAGAACACAGCCCTTCAGCAGGGAATACACTGGCCTGTTTTTGAGTAAATGCTAAATGTGTTCCACTTTGTGTTTTACAATACCCCTTTGGTTAATACTTATCATTTTATTGACCTTTGAAGCCACAGTACATTGGGTTGATGTTCTCAGAAGTCCATGATAAATTCTAGAATCCATTTCTCAGACCACAACTGAGAGTTCACAGCCTCTTATCTATGGTTAAGGTTTAGATAATGACTGCCTAATCAGGTTGCTTTTTATCTTCCTTGCCTGCAAAGCTTACCTATGCTGTCTAAGTCAACTCAAAAAGGGACCTAACACCTATTTAATTCAACCCCTGTGCTTTATGTGCAAACATACAAAAAAACAAGGAAGTTAAATGGTTGCTTCAAAATCATAGTTGCTTAGTGAAGAGTGGCAACTCTTCCCCACCCTCCTCCCACCCCCAGCCCCTTTCAGGGAGCACAGGAATTTCCTGACATCACACTCTCAGGCATTCATCAACTAAAGAAAACTGTTTGTCTCAGGTCCATGATGGGCCTGTCCAAGGGGCCCACAGAACTCCATCCCAGCATGGTTCTAAGAATGAGGCTCCAAGAGGAAATAGAGAATTAAATCCGTCTGACCCCTTATCTCCTTAAGGTATTCCAAAAATAAATTGTCCAAAATCACTTTAGCCTATATGAGAGTTTCTAGCCATTGTTTCGATCCGAAGATTAGTCTAAGAGTCACGTGAACTTACACATCTAATTAACACCATGCTTTACTTTCCTTCTCTCTAATATGGCAAACCAGAAATTCTTCCCACCCTGTTGAGAAGAAGGCAAATGAGGCAATAGAGGTGGCCTCCACTCGGCTGGCAAGTTTATTCCCTTGAGGTAATTTTGAGGCAGCAATGTCTGTAGCCTTTGTGACACTCCCCTTCCCGCATATCTGTGCCTCAGAGGGGATACGGTTGAGAACCATCCCCCTGCTGGGTCTACGTCATCTTGTTTTCTGTAGGAGGCATCCCTGCTTTGGGGGATCTGATGCTTTATTCAGGACTTAGGTGTGGAGAAAATGCATTTGGAAGCGGGCACGACTGCTTTGCTACCCCTTGTGCGTCCATCTGTAAATGGGTAGATGGATTTCAGCTTGTCATCAGGCATCGTGATGCATTGTGTGCCTGTACTTTGCAGTTATAATGAATAAACACATGGACTATAGGCGACTGAAATGAGTGAAAACTTATGGCAGGGGCCGATTACGCTTAGAGCATCCTTTTCATGTATGTCAGGGGAGACTTCCTCATTCATTCATTCACTTATTTATTTATTAATTTTGGAGTAATTCTAGTATCTACTCTTGTGAAGAAATTAGTGCTGGGTTGTGGGAATACAAAAGAATATGGTCCAGTCTGTCACCAAAGGGCTCTTCAAAGAGGTAGTAGAGTTTTTGGTTAAAAACATGGGTTCTGTATAAACTATCACGCAGTACACAGTAGATATGTGTAACTGTTATATGTCAATTAAAATTTCAATAATAATTTATGAAAAACATGGTTTTGGGCCAGCAAGATAGCTCAGTAGGTAAAGACACTTGCTGCTAAGCCTTATGATATGAATCCACATTGAGGCAAGAGAGAACCAGCTCCCATATATAGTCCTCTGACCTCCACACGTACACTGTGGGATGCAGGCACATGCACCACACACATACACACATATGCACACACTCTCACACACACATAAAAATTTTTAAATAGCATGGTTTACTGGGGACAAATTCTTCTGTACCTCTTACTAGTTGATGACTTTAAGCAAGTTATAAGACTTTTTTGTCTGCAGTTTCCACATATTTAAAATGGAGGCAATAATAGATCTTACCTCATGGAGTGTTTATGAGGGTAAATGAGTGAACACTTGCTAAATACACAAAATGATGCCTAGCATCATTTATTCACTTATAAGTTAGGGTTGACTAACTTTTAAGTGAATAACATAAATAAAAAATATATTAGATGAGATGTACATGCAAATGAGAAAATCATGGGCAATAATGGAGTCATTTCATCTTTGACTCTCTTTATCTTTGTTCAGCTGCTCAACTCCCTGCTCTTCAGAACATCTTCCCCATGGGTGAGGTTTTTTAGCATAATGATTTCTCAAGGTTATGCTATGAGACACTGGTATTTGCAAGTTTGAAACTAGTCTTGTTTCCACTACATTTCCTCCACCTGTATGCCAGGTATGAGTAATGTGTGAAAGCTGAGGTTCGAGTGTGTGGCATTGAGAGTCTGAGGAGGAGTGAGGGAGGGAGCATCACAGGATGTCTGTGCATCCACACAGTAGGCTGAGGGGAGGCTTGAGGGAAGACTGAATGAGGACCCATTTGCAGCATTTTCTGAATTCCAAGGCATTCTGTGTTATTGCTTAGGACTGACTGCCTATAGCCAGACCATGGATAGATGCCATATATCCAAACTTGGTTATGCTGCTTGCCCAGGATCATCACAGCTAATCTTGCTGACTGTCATGCTTCACAAGGAAGGAGGGGCAAGGAGAGCCCTGGGACCCTTCCAACCAACCAGACAGCCCCAGTTGCATGAGAGGGAGGGGCTAAGATGTATAAGCTGAGGAAGACTAAGGAAGGCTCCTGCCATTTTGTGCAGCAGTGGGGAAGTCTTCATACCTGGATGAAGACTTTTCAGTGGGTCTTTGGTGAAGGCGGGGGGAGAATTCACATTCCTGTAAGTAAACCGTTACCCATTGCTCAGAAAGTAAGCCCAATAAACTTACTGGTTTTCCCAGACTGTAGTTTGGTGAATCTTGCCTCGGTTTGTCATTCGGACCAAAGGAAGACATCATTTACACCTTCCAGAAGGAATTTTAGCTACATATGGTCAGATAAAAATGTAGCACAAACTGATGGACTTTAGTGGGAATCAGGTTCCCTGAGGATGCCTGGATCAGTGGGATCATAGTGATCTATGTACTGTGGACCAATGGTAAATGGAGTTCCCACTGGAGACAGATTTAGCTCTGGTGCTTTTACAAGCTATAGGCTAAGTTACAATAGAATATGATGTGGGGAGTGTTCTAATGGAAGAAAATGTGTAGTGCTGTGTGTCTGCGGTTGGGACAGAGACTCACTGTAGCTGGATAAACTTGACAAAGCTTCCAAAGGTGGTGATAATTCGACTCCAGAATCAAGTTATGCTTCTAGACTGTTCACTTATGCTCAGTTGTCTCATCTGTAAAGTGGTAGTAAAATCCTACATCATAGAACAGTAACTTGGAGTCATTGGGAGATCCAGAGGAAATCATGTATGCAGTGTTTTCTAAGTTTTAAGGTTTCCTAAGGTATATGGCATTATTTTCAGATAGTTGACTTCAACATGGCTTTCGGTTGAGCTTAGACATTTCTTCCACATGTCGTTGAATGGCTATTACATGTTTTGATGCAAGAACATCTTGAATATCTTACTTTCATATAGTTTTTTAAAAATGTTTTAAAAACTTTATTGAGAATTTCATACATGCACATAAGGTGTTTTGATCAAATCCATGCCCACTCCCTCCCCTCCAACATCCCCCCCTAAGTTCCCAAATATTTTTGACATTTTTGGCCTTTGGAACAGAGTATGTTGCTAACAGGCCCAAGGACATTTTGACTTTTAGCCCAGAAACTGGCTATGTTTCTTTGGGATCTTTTTGCTCTGACTGCCTAGCCAATTCCTAACTCCTATTTTTATCATGCCATCCTCTGAAGGGGTTACCCAAATTGCCAATAGGGAATAGGCATGCAGACTGCTCTGGCTTCTTCAATGCTGAACAGGGATGCAGGGTGAGGTAATTGGGGTACCCCTTCAGGGGTCTATTTAAAAGACTCCAAAATTGCAGAACTCTTTTCTCTAAGGGGAGAAGAAAGTCCTTGAATCACGAATAGGAGACATGAAGGAGAAGTAAAGGCAAGAGTAGTTAGCATTACAAGTTCTAGACAGGGAACTAAAAAAAAGTCAGAACAGGGCATATTTCAAATGTTCATACGAGAGTCCATTGGAATTTCTTGACAAGGGCTTCCAAAACATCCCTCTATTGGGATCTTCCTCATTTTTCTTTTGTTTTCCAAAGCTGGACTAGTTGGCTTGGAAGAGTGGCTGGATACTCAGGTGAGGGTCCAGTGACCTTGCTTGGCACTCCTTTAATGAATGAGCACAACCATCAACGAACCCAATTGTGACTATGTTTAGTGATCAGGCTCAGCAAAAGTGATAACGGTAATTATTTCATGCAGAAGGGACTGATGTACTGCACCATCTTATTAAAAGGACCTGGAATCTAAAAGGATTTGGGGCTAGGAGTCACATATAAGGAAGAACATATGTCGTTTGTTTTTCTGAGTCTGTGTTACTTCACTTAGTATAACAGTTTCTAGATCCATCCATTTACCTGCAAATTTCATTACTTCATCTTTCTTTACTGCTGAATAGAACTCCATTGTGTAAATATACCACATTTTTGTTACCCACTTGTCAGTTAAAGGACACTTAGGTTGCTTCCATCTCTTAGCTATTGTGAAAAGAGCAGCAACAAACATGGCTGTACAAGTGTCTCTGAAATAGGATGAGTCCTTTGGTGTATGCCAAGGAGTGGTATAACCAGGTCATATGGTAGGTTCATTTTTAGTTTTTAAATAGTTCTCCATACTGTTTTCCACAGAGGTTGCATGAGTTTGCAATCCCACCAGCAGTGACTGAGCATTACCCTGTCTCCACATCCTCGCCAGTATTTGGTATCACTTGTTGATCCTAGCCAGTCTGATTGGGGTAAGGTGATACCTTAGGGTGGCTTTAATTTGCATTTCCCTAATTGCAAAAATGTTGAACACTTTTTGAGATGTTTCTTAGCTGTCTTTATTTCTTCATTTGAGAATTCTCTATTTAGATCTTTATCCCATCTTTTAATTGGGTCATCCAGTTTCTTGATTCTTTGTTTTTTGAGTTCTTTATATATTCTGTATGTTAAACCTGTCAGATGATACACCTTTAATCCCAGCACTGGGAGGCAGAGGTAGGCAGATCTCCATGAGTTCAAGGCCAGCCTGGTCTACATAGTGAGTTTGAGGCCAACTGGGGCTACAGGGAGATCCTGTCTCAAAAAGACACCCCTCCAAAAAAGAACAACTCTGACAATTTGTTTACCACACTGAAAGTTATACCCTTGTTATAAACAAATCTATTGTACACACAGTACCTATAAAAAACTATGTTTCTCTTTTTTAGCATAGAGAACACCAAATAGACAGGACCAGAAAAGAAACTCTCCATGGCATATCATAGTAAAAACACTAAACGCACAGAACAAAGAGAGAATACTGAAAGCAGCAAAAGAAAAACAACAAGTCACATACAAAGGAAAGACCATCAAAATTACAGCTGACTTATCAATGCAAACTATGAAAGACAAAAGAGCCTGGACCAAGGTATTTCCACTTCTACATGACAATAGATGCCAGCCCAGAATACTATACCCAGCAAAAATGTCTATTATAGTTGAGGGGAAAGAAAAATCTTCCATGACATGAATAGCCTGAAAGAATACATGTCCACAAAACCAGCCCTTCAAAGAACACTTGAAGCAATACAGAGAGCAGAGAGAGAAACAACTATACCCTACGGGCAACAAAAGAAAATAAACAAACATATAATCTAGGAAACACAAAATTACACAGGGAACACAAACAGCAATCAAAATGATGGCAACCAATACACACCTTTCAATAATAACTTTAAATATCAATGGACTGAACTCCCTAGTCAAAAGATACAGGCTAAGCGAATGGATTAAGAAAGAAAATCCATCTCTTTGCTGTCTGAATTGTATAGTTTTTAACTCAAAGTATTTACTTAAGAAAAAAATCTATATAAACTATACTAAATAGAATCTCTTTGTCATTAAATTGCATTAATCTCTACAATATTTTGTACTTAATATAGCATAGAAATGTGGATCATGTACTAGTTTTGGATAAGAATTTAAAGTCATAATAAGAATATGAATATGAATATGTGTAGAAACACAACACTATCCTGATCAGGATAGAGTTCTTATTGCTTTTATAAGGGTCTTCATGAATCAACTGTAAAAGAATGGACACTCTGGACTACTTAACTGAATATTCCAGTTCACTGAGCTATACCACTCATAATACTTTTAATTTTCTTTTTGGTCCCTTTGAGACAGGGTCTTCCTATAACCTCAGCTGTCGTGGAACTCACTATGTAGATCAGGCTGGCCCTCAATCTCACAGAGATCTGCCTGCCTCTGTCTCCTGAGTGTTGGGATCAAAGTTGTGCATCACCATGCCTGACTTGATATTTTGAATTTTTAAGTCATAAAACTAAAAGGAAGCAGAGGAATCACTTACTTGCTTTGCTCCTTCTGTGCATGGATCAGGGAGCCGTGGTCAGCAGTGGCTGCTGAAGGTTACAGGGCTAGTCTAGGTGCCCTTGCTGCCAACAGAGTGACAGGAGAGATGCCTTTTCATGTAGCATCTCTAAGATTTCATACAGCTCTTCTCATAGCTCTTCTTTGTCAGCTCTTTTGAGAATTGTATTGCTGCCAACTGATTATATTTATTCTTTGACAACTTCATGCAGTTAGTGCATTCTGTTCATTCTTTCTCCCCACCTTCCTTTGTTTCCTTCCCACCCCTGTCATCTCTACCCCATCCCGCAGGTCCCCTACTCATATTTTGTTTTAGTTTGTGACCCACTGGCTTTAACCATGGCGGGGTTTATCATCCCCTGGAGCCTAGTAGGATCACTGTTGGGTGCACAACTGAAGGCAATGATTCTCCCTTCCCTGGACTTCGTCTGTTTCTAGTAGTTCAGCAGGTGGGGTTAGAGTCCCATGGTCCCCTCCCTGATCTCCATGATTGGCTGCTGGCTGGCTATGTCCTGTGTAGGCTCAGCACAGGTAACCACAGCTACTGTGAGATCATGTTTGCAATAGCCAGGTCGTAACCTGGACACAGCATTTTGTAGCCCTTCTATCACCTAACATTTACATTCTTTCCCTACCTCTTTTGCAATGTTTCATAATGTTTTACAGAATTTGATCTTTTAGACTCCAATTTCTGGCTTTCTGAGGATGCTGGGAAGGTGAGCTCTCGTATTTTATTGTTTCATCAGTAGTCGTGATATTTTAAAGCATAATGTCCCACAGTGAAAGGGTAGATAGATTTGCAGCAAAATAAAGGAACTGGAAATAGTTGAGCACTGTGATGATAGCACCATAAAATAGACTATAAGCAGATGGTGATAGATGGGGAGACAGGAAGAATCAGAATTTGTCTGGGCCTCTGGAGTTCTCACCCTGCCCTGTACATTCTATATTTAACATCAAATGGCAGAACAAGGTCGCTAAGAGAAAGGAGCTGGAGCCCGTCCAACCCCCAGAATCAAAGCCATGCACTTTGTAACTCTGTATCTCCAGGCTGCTCATGTGAGGAGGATAGATGACAACAGGATTCCAAAGAAATTATTCTGCTCTGACTGGAGAGGACAATCACCAACAAATCTTCCCAGTACGCCAGAGAAAGTCCTTCAAGGATACAGAAAAGTATGTAGAAACACGAATGCCAGCTGACACAGAGTTACAAGTAGAAAGCTGGTCGGGGTAGGTGTCATCACACTTTGGAGGTAGAGTGTCATGGGGGTCTGAAAGAGAAATGTCCTCTATAGGCTCATGTATTTGATCATGTGGCTCCCAACTAGTGGCACTGTTTTAGAAGGCTGGGCCTGGCTGGAGGAAGTATGTCCGTCACTGGGGTGGGCTCTGAGATTTTAGAGTCTTGCTGTACTTCCTACGTTCTCCTGTGTGTGGATGAAAATGTGACTCTCCAGCTTTCTGTTCCTGTCCCCATGTTTTCCCTGGCTGTTACTATACCTTCTTCACCATGATGGACTCTATCCCTCTGGAATTGTAAATCAAAATGATTCTTTTCTTCCCTAAGTTGCTTTTGGTCATGGTATTTTTATCATAGCAACAGAAAAATAATGGATACAAGTGTTCCTGGGGGTAGAGTTGTGTGTGTGTGTGTGTCTGTGTGTGCTTGCACATATCTGTATGAGCGTAGGTATCTAACACAAACAAGTGTTACTTTTGTCCCTGTGTTATACATAAGACATACCTTGGTCCTATGTTCATTTTTTATTTACTATCAAGTATTCGGACCATGAAATGTGTTTTTCTGTGCCTTCTTTCTGCAGTTTTACACATACTCTTGATTTTTTGCTGAACTGTTCTTTCCATGTTAGGTACCATGGGACACGTTTTATTTTCCAGTTCAACTCCAGCAATGTGTCTCATTCCTCACGCTCTGCTTGCAATGTGACCTTGGTATTCTTTCCACTTGGAGGCTGGGGGAAGATGTCTACATCCCTTCCCCTGAAATCTGGAAGGAATTGTAATTAACTAGTGGTCAGTGAAATAAGGTGGAAGTGATTGGTGTCCACAGGACTAGCTAGAATTTTCTGCTTGAGCCATATGCCTTCATATAAGTGATTTGATTGCTGTGAGGCCATAATGCGATGAAGAAAGCCAATCTGGCCCAGGTATAGAAAGCATATGGATTAATCCTCCTATAACACGAAGATAGAAGGATGCCTAGCCAGCTCTCAGCTTATCTAGCTGCAGTTATCACCTGTGGGTGACACCTAAACCAGAACGTCACATCTGAGCCTTTCTTGATTTCTTGACCCAAGGATGTCACTAGATATCACACGATGATGGTTATTTTGGACTCTCACATTTGGCATCTTTTATTGTTCAACGGTAGAGTCCAGACACTTCTTTTAAGGCTTTTCTCTTTGTTCATTTTACTGTGTTTTATGAAACTCTCTATGCAATCTTGAATGCATTCCTTGAAACTCCAGCCTCAGAGTCTACTCACTGGAGTAGATGATGTCCGAAGAATACTGGCAAGGATGCTGCATGGAATCTGTGTTGTTTGCTCGTCACATTGAGTGCATGCTGAATATACACAACAAGAATGATACCCTCAATGTCATACCTGGGCCATTTCTTATGTGTATGATGATAACTCTACCGTCATAGTTACACAGCAGCCAAGGTGATCTCTGGAACAACAAACCTGTTCGAATACTTCCCAACTCTAAGCACTCCCGTGACTTCTATCACTGTGATCACATCCATGCCTTCCTATGGTCTTGGAAATCAACCTGATTTTGTCCCTGTCCACCTCTTTTATTGTCTCACTTCCTCCCTTCAATTACTCTGTGCTGGCTGTCTTTTAATCTCTTTAACACACCTAGCTCATTTCTACCTTAGAGCTTGTGCTGTTGCTGAGTCCTCTGGCTTAATGCTCTCTCTACTGATCCCTGAATATTCCACCCCCAGGATTCATTCTGATTTCTACTTCAGTCTTTTTCTCTGAGTATCCTTCTGTTATCATCTTGAATTGTCCCTACATCTTGCCCTCTGGATACCCTCTGACCTTTTCTTTGCTTTATTGTTTATCGTAACACTGGTTGCTAAATGAAATTACATTACATATGTTACAGGTCATATAATGAAAGTTCCTCTGTTGTCTCAGATAAATCTGAGGCTAGAAAGGTAAAGGGAAGAGGTGTTAATTGCTTATACATTTTGAAGGAGAGTTAAGATAAAAACACTCAAAGCAGCCCTTAGCCCTTCTCCAAGGCAGATAAGCAGAGGTGAGACAGTGGATGAGACGAAGACTGGAGAACAGTCTCTGGGAAGAGAACTGCCCACATTATACTATGCTTTGACTCCCACCCCATGGAGGAGGGCAGTTTTCCAATATAAGCCAGCTAAATGGCTTCTTAGAAAACTGCTAAGCAAATGTGATCTATGCCCCTGGAAGGCTGTAGGACTGATGTCAGTTCCTGCTTGTGGAGACTGGAACTGGAAGGCTGGCTGGATCCTATTTAGAGGCAGAGCAAGTTGAAACAGCTGGCATGAGAGCAAGCTCATTCATTCCTGACCCACAAGGATGATCATGTTTTCAAAGGACTAGGAAGAACCACCTATGCACATAACCTTTAGTCTTACAGAAGACCTTGTCCAAGTGAGTTTCCTTTCAGTAGAAGGTGCCCAGGAGGAGGCTGGAGATTGTTGACTGTGGCAGCTGGGCTGTGGGTTAGGAGGATGAATGGCTCAGCATGTGAGGTCATCAGTCATCTGATTGGCAGGCAGGACTCTTGCCAAGAAACAGTTCTAAGAGAAGTCACCATTGAGAGGAACTCACAGAGGACCAACAGATTTCCTCATTAAAGAAAGACTCAGATTATAATCCTGTGGGAGTAAGAAAGACCTGGTCCATTTCTTAACTATGCTCAGTTTTCTGTCTCCTCACTAGTCTCCATTTCTAGAGGAATTAGGCAACCACACAAGGACTTCAGACTAGAGTCTGTGTCCCCACCTTGCCTTGTCAAAGTTTCTTAGCTCAAGCTAGAGGACAAGCTGAAGCCCCAAAATGGAAGAAAAAAAATATTTGGCTATTGAATGGGATTATAATGTAATATTCCTTAAAATAAGATTATTTGATAATACGTGGAAATGAAGAGAAAAGCTCTGCCAAGTGTCCTAGACTCCATGTAGAGATCAGGAAGAAAACATCAGCATAGCATGTTAGAAAGGGCTTATGATGATTCAAAAGCAAAAATAGATTTGGTTCATACCCCATAGGATCCAGATTAAATAAACTCGCTACCCTCTGCCCACTTATTTATCAGGTATTTCCTTCTGTCTCTTACACCAGAACATATGTTGGAATCATGGCTTTTGTCTGTTTGTTCACATCTGTGTCCCACCATGTAGGAGCATGCTGGTACATCAGGTTTTACTCAGTCATTTTTACTTGAAAAATGAATTCTAGAAAACCCAAGTAAGCCATTTTATGTGGCTATTATAATTCTTTAGTATTGTGCTTCTGATTCATTCTATTAGGAGACATCTTTGGGGAGTTCAGGGAGTTGGCTGAAAGGAAAACAGGGCAGAGATGGGAAGGTTCTGCTGTAGCCTCATGAGCTGTGTGTCTAGTGAGTGACTTAAGGTTTTGGGACTCGCTCTCCTTATCTTTTGAATAAGGTTTCCATCACTTACTGACAAGGTCATGGTGAGGGTTACGCTCATAGTATATATTTGGTTTCTAATGCATTGTTTCTGCTAACTGCCTCTTCTTTTCTTTTCTCCTGCAGAAAGAATAATGCCTTGTTAGGCCTTGCACAGGCTTTTCTGGTAGAAGCCATTGAACTTTTGAATTCCAAAGGGTGACTGATTTGCGGCAGGAACCGTGTTTTCTCTGGGAGTTCTCTGGGCTCAAAGGTGATGGATGGGCACCTCTCAGGCATAGTTCCTTGATCAATAAGCCATAAAGTCTCAAATTATTTTGTTAGATCCATTGATCAAATCCATCGAATTTGTCCCAACTCTTTATTGTGAAGGCGAGGAGCAGCCAGGCTCAGTTTCTCTATCCTTGCTACACTCTTCCTTTCGTCTGGCTTTAGGGCGCTGTGCAGCACTGTGGGAAAGGCCAGAAGTACAGTATGCAAGTCACTCCTTCTCTCCACGTATGTATGGAAAGGTTGCATATTTTGGTTGGTTGTTTCAGGATGAAGTAGTGTGGAGACCTCGTTGGTCTTTCCTGGGATTCTTTGATCTATTATCTTTGGAATACCTCTGTCTTCCATGAATACACCTACATGCTCATTTGCTCATTCGTGCATGCATTCGATCATCATAAATATTAATATGTTGCCTTGTTCTATGGTGGGGTATATTTGGATGACTATTTCTCTTTAAGTCCCAGCTAGGAAATTATAGGAATTGTTAGTTGCAGGACACATGGTATTTGATTTGCTAGCTTTTCTTTGTTAGATGAGTAAATTGCATTGTTTCAGGAGTAATTTGACCAGCAGAATAGTTATTTACTTATTTAATAAGCATTTATTGAATACTTTCTAATAATAATGCTTAATTTTCAGAGTTGTCATGAAGAAGAAAAGTATATAAAGTGCCTAGCACAATTTGAAGGCTGAAATAAATTCTTATTATTGCTACTTTATCAAAAATTTTTTAATTTTATTGTGTGTGGGGTGTGTGCATGTGTGTGTGTACAGGTTTGCATACATGTGCACACAGGTGAAGAGACCAGAGGGGGACACTGAGTGTCCTTCTCTATGCTCTCTCCCTTACTTGTTTTGAGTCAGGGTCTCTCACTTAACCTCTGTTTACAAAGGTGGCCAGCAGGTCCTGGAGATCTTCTTGTCTGCCCCCATTCCCCTGACCTCAGCACTGGGGTTATAGGTGTGTGTGTGTGTGTGTGTGTGTGTGTGTGTGTGTGTTTGTGTGTATGTGTGTCCATGCAGGGCTTGTTTGTGGGTTCTGAGGATTTGAACTCAGGTTCTCATTCTTGTATAGCAAACATTCTTATCTACCACAGCCCTAATGAAATAACATTTATTGTTTCCTAACAAATTTAAACTAAGGCAAGGGGATGGTGTTTCCTATTTATTTGGTTGGTTTATTTTAGAAAATCCTATCACTGAGAAACTCTGATCTCTATAATAAATAAAATTATTTAATTGAGTAGATTTCCCAGTGTCTTACTTGATTCCTCTCTTTCTTCCTAACCCCTAAACTTATACAGTTATGGAAGTCAATGCGAATATCACAGTCATGGAATTGCCCAGCCCTCAGAGATTCCGGAATAGAAAGGTATGATCAAGACTTACCTTAGTGAGTAAAACACACGCATCCTTGTAATGAAGGCCTTTATATAAGGTAACCTCCCTCAGGTAGGGAAACAATTTTTTCCCCAATGAGAGCCTTATATGCACTCCTTAGTAATGAATCCAATATTTAGTAATTCATTTATTTGTGTTGTTTTCTGAAGAAAACTTAAAAATATATTGTGGGGCTAGAGAGATGGCTCAGCATTTAAGAGCACTGGCTACTCTTGCAGAGGACCTGGGTTTGATTCCTAGCACCCACATGGCAGCTGACAACCATCTGTAACTCCAGTTCTAGGGGATTTGTTCTGGCCTCTGTGTGAATTGTACAATACAGGTGTACCTTCCTACAAGTAACACATCATACACCTAGAATGAAAATAATAAATAAAATATTTAATTTTTTAGTTTATTTTTTATCATGTGTATGAGTGTATTTCCCGCATGTATGGAAGTACATCCATGTCATGAAATGCTTGCAGAGATCAAAAGAGGCCATCCAATTCCCTGGCACTGGAGTTACAGACAATTGTTAGCTGCCATATGGATGCTGGGAATTGAACCTGGGTTCTCTGCAAGAGCAGCCAGTGCTCTGAACTGCTGAGCCATCTCTCCAGCTCCATTAAGAAGACTTTCAACTAAGAACTTGAAATTGTACATATTTTAATATGTTGTGTTAGAAAAGAGAAAACCTAAAATTTACTTTATCTCCTTCCTCCCTTTTTTCTTGTTTCTGCATCCTCTTTCAACTGATAAGTGTTTTGTAGTTGGCCTCTGTCTGCACAGAGCTAAGCTTTCTGTCTTTTCTAGACTCTTCTTTGTGCTCTTTCATTTACTTGGAATACAATCCATACATTCCTTAAGACATAATTCTTCCACAGTGATTCAATTCCAAATAAGGGGTCTTTTCTACACATTTCCATATCCTCATGAAATAATTATCACTGCCTTATAAGCTCATATATATATTTCTCTTAATCTTTGTTGCTTGAGATTGTGACACTGACTTGTAGCTTGGTACTAAAATTTTTATCGTGGATGGAAAGTTATGAAATATTATTAATGAAAGAAAAATAGGTATATAGTACTTCTGTTAAGATATTTTGTTAGCATACAAGACAATGTGTTGGATTATGACATTTTCATAAGTAAAAATAAAAAATAACTAAGTACTTGAGATGCATCAAATTTATACTCAATGAATTCCATTGGCTGACCACCAACATTAATTAAAAAATGAAAGGCATCTACAGACACACAAACGTTGAATTACAGAAAGCTTATGTGGAAGAACACCCTCAAATCTCTATGTTTTATACAGTTCATAGCTTATCTGTAGATAAGCATGTGAATCTTTCTATAAACATACGTGCTTTGTATTAAAAAGTTTCACCATTTTCTAAATTGCAGGAAGGTTTGTGCTTTGGGAAATTTATGGACTCGAGAAAGGATTCAAGGCTGCAAACTTCTGACGGGTGTGCTGGGGATAACTGAGGGAATAAGTCGCTGAGGAAAAGCATCATTATGGGGTCAGAAATTGCAGACCTATTGTTAAATGAGGCATGGGACTCCACCGCTGCCAGAGTTTTAAGTTAATTGCTGGCATTCACTTTGTGTACTTGATCAGACATGAGAGGGAGAAATTCCTCTTACCCTCCATAAACTGTCAACAAGGCAAATGAAATATGTGTTGAGAGTCGCTCTGAACCTTTTTCTTCATTCGGGAAGAACATGATGCAATGATTTAGGCACCTGGAAAACATAGCTCTTTCCCTTTATACTTATTTCTTATATTAATGTACTGATTGTGTACTTGAAAGGATGCATTTGGACTGTCTTCATAAGATTTTCTTCAATTTGGCAGTGAAACGATATATGGCCATCTTTGAATTACCCATATGTGGAGTTTCCTTTTTGTGAATCTCTGTGACACATTTCCCAACTCAACGACGGCTTACCCCTGTCACCCAGTACATTCCAGCCCTCTTAGCTCTGCTCAGAAAATGGAGAAATCAGGGCTGGGGAGATGGCTCAGTGGATCAAACGCTTCTTGGACAAGCATGAGGACCTGAGTTTGAATTTCTAGCATCCAAAAGCAGGGGCATGCCTGCAGGGCTGGGAGGCAGAGACAGGAGGAATTCTGGAGCTCACTGGACAACTAGCCTAACTAAATCAATGAAATACAGGTTCAGTGAGAGAGACTCTCTCTAAAACAAATAACTTAGAGAATGATATAGGAAGACACTGGATATCAACCTCTAGCCTGCACACACACACACACACACACACACACACACACACATACACACACACACAGAAAGAGGAGGGGTGTGCAGAGACAGAGACAGAGGACAGAGACAGAGACAGAGACACAGTGAAGAAATCATTTGAGTAGGAACCCAAACAAAATCCAAGTCTGCAAGTCGATCTGTTGCAGAAATAAAAAAACCTTTCATGTGATACATTTCCAAAGCCCTCTGGCAGAATGAATGGATTCTTTTATATTCCTATAGCAATTTTTACCAACCTCTATTATGACATTTATCACATTTTATTATAGTTTTTTACTTGCTTGTCTGACCCCCAGGCTTGTAAGAGCCAATGGTAAAAGAAGATGCTTTTTGAATTCATTTTTCTTCCCTTAGCTCCAAATTCTCTATCATGTGCTCAGTAACTCTAATTAAGGTACAAGGTTAATTAACATACGAATGAATAAATAATATTTTACATGTATGACTTCTTTTAGGATATGAAGAATTGATTGTAAATAACATATAGTTTTATACTATTTAAAGTTATAAATAATCTTAGCGAACATACAGTACACTGTTTTAAAGCTTTATTAATTCCATCAAGCCTGATGACCTGAGTTCAATCCCTGTTACCCACATAAATGTAGAGGGAGAGAACTAACTCGTATAACTCTCTGACCTCCGTATGTGCCACGTGGTTGGTGCATGTATGCATGCACACAAATAAATGTAATTAAGCCTTCATTATTTTCTTAAAGCAAAATAATTCTGATTTTAATTAAACATGACTTTGAACTTTATAAAATATGTGGCAGAGGGCTATAAACTGGACCAGCCCAGCACCCAGCCCAGCTCCTTGGTTATTCATAGTAGGTCCAGAGCCCTGCTCCCAACATAGAAACTCACATCTACATGGAAAGTAGCTGGAAAACAAGTTCCCCAATACAATGCCATAAGAAAAACGCTGAAAGTCCATTGGAACTCCCTGAAATTATTCCCCAAGCTAATACTGGCCTCCGGGTCTCTTGAATGAACAGTGTTTTTCAACTAAACATATTTTGTCCTTATTATTTCTTTAGCTGTTTCAGCAACCCCCACCAGTACTCCCCTTCCCCTTCAACAAAGTCAGCAGACTGCAACATCAATTAGTTTAAAAGGAGCAGGCCCACGTGATTGAGCTCCTGTCGTCAGAAGAGCTCTCTTGGTTTTACTCTCACATACCATCATCCCAAGTGGGATACCGTGTGGTGTGCTCAAGACAGGATGCTTAGCAAAACCCAGACAAGATTTCCTAACCTGAATATGCATTAATTCTCCCATGGGAAAGAGTGGTTCAACCAGCTCTTGACTACGTGGTCAAGGGGAATTGGTATAAGAAAAATAATAGAACTCCACAGAGAATTCAAAACCTCACGGCAGCCTGATCTCTAGTTTCCTTCCCCCTTTAAAAAAAATGTTTTATTTATCATTTATTTTTATTTTATGTGTATGCGTGTATTGCCTGCATGCAGGTACATGCACCCGTGTTGTGCAATGCCTGTGGAGGGCAAAAGAGGCTGTCAGATCCCCTGGAACTGGAGTTGAGGACAGTTGTTAACTGCCATTTGGGTGCTGGGACTCAAACCTGAGTCTTCTGCAAGAAACAGCCAGTGTTCTTAACCACTGAGCCATTGCTCCAGCCCCACATTAGGAAAATCTTTAATGATTAATTCCATTGATGGATTTTAAGGTGTGGTAGAACATGGTGGGGGGGATTTATCATACCTCCTATGTTTATTTAGAATGTAATTAAAATTCAGTAAAAGAAAGAGTGGTTCAACCAGCTCTTGACTACGTGGTCAAGGGGAATTGGTATAAGAAAAATAATAGAACTCCACAGAGAATTCAAAACCTCACGGCAGCCTGATCTCTAGTTTCCTTCCCCCTTTAAAAAAAAATGTTTTATTTATCATTTATTTTTATTTTATGTGTATGCGTGTATTGCCTGCATGCAGGTAAATGTACCCGTGTAGCGCAATGCCCGTGGAGGACAGAAGAGGCTGTAGGATCCCCTAGAACTGGAGTGTTCTTAACTGCTGAGCCATCTCTCCAGCCCCTCCTTCCCTTCTTTCAAAATAATTTTAAATGGGTCTGCTGAAGGGTAGCTAGAGCTTCAGTCTTACTTTCCTTGATGGAACTTGCAATGATGGGGGAGATTAGCCATCCTTCCATGTCGGGGCCTATGGTTAAATTTACAAAGAGCATTGGAAGGACTGCGTTCTGTGGGAGCCTTAAAACAACCATGTGAATACAGGAAAAAAGTGTGGAAACTGAAGATGAACTGACAATAATGTCACTAAGATGACCCAGTCATCACCAGCCACGGGAATGAAACGCACTGCTTCATCTTCCACACAACCCAACTGCCGCAGGACAGCATGGTAAATTCTGGAAACAGCTAAAGCCTACCAAGCAGTGCTGAGCGTTTCTGCAGCACTGCAGGCACTGTTTCATTGGGTTAGGAAGGACTCAGTCAGGAAAGCTGAGCTGTAATGGATACACTGAAACAGGATATTTGTCAGGGCAGTTAGTCCTCAGGTAAATGTGGAAATGAGGTGGGAGGTGAAGGTCCAAAGAGGGAGAGAGAGAGAACAGAAATGACCAGTCAGCGCTGGCATAGCTGAGAAAGCTTGCAGGAAAATCCCAGGTCACACAAAAGCTGGCAGGGAATCTACTGAGAGCTGATTGCTCTTATTGTCTACTTCTTGCTGAATTTATAAGTGTCTGGTTAGATTGGGGTGAGCATTGGTCACAAGGATTGGCTGTGAAGAGGAAGGGCTGGACCCAGAATGGCGAAGGAGGAAGGGAAGTTGGAACCTGTATGCATCTTTGCATGTCTCTCTCACCTCTAAAGCTTTCACTGAGCCCCTCTAGAAATATGGCTGCTGCCTTATTTCCATGCCTCAAATATATGAAACTTCACTTTTGGCCAATACCAACAAGTATCAGCAGGGAAGGGGACTCTAAGATATGCAGTTCCAAATACAAACAAATTGGCTGTAGGCTATTCACATATTCCTATTCCTCAAGCATGTTATTAATCATGCAATTAAGTTTTTTTCATTTTTAAAATAATTTATTATTTTTATTTTACGTGTATAAGTATTTTGCCTGCATCTGTGTAAGTGTACTTGTGTTGTGAAAAGCCTGCAGAGCTCAGAAGAGGGTATCAGGAGACTTGGAACTGGAGTTACAGATGGTTTTTTAGTTGCCACGTGGGTGCTGGGACTCAAACCCGAGTCCTTTGGAAGAACAGCAAGTGTTCTTAACTGCTGAGTCATCTCTCCAACCCCCAATTTTTTAAAGATTTATTTTTATTTTTAAAGTTTTTTGTTTTTATTTTATGTATATGAGTATATTGACTGCATGTATATAAGTGCATCTGTGTCATGCAGTGCCCGTAGAGGTCAGAAGAGAGTGTTGGATCCCCTGGAACTGGAGCTATAGATTGTTGTTAGCCACTATATGAATGCTGGGATTTAAATCTAGGTCTTCTGCAAGAGCAGCCAGTGCTCTTAACCACTGAGCCATTTCTACAGTCCCCAAATTTTATTTTATTTTTATTTCATGAGCATGAGTGCTTTGTCTGTCTGTATGTAAGTGCGCCTGTGTTATGCAATGTCCATGGAGGCCATAAGAGGGTGCTGGATTCCCTTGGAACAGGAAATATGGACAGTTGTTAACTGTCCTGTGGGTGCTGGAAACTGAATCTGAGCCTTCTGCAAAAGCAGTAAGTACGCTTAACCACTGAGCCATTTCTCTAGCCCCTTAATTACACAATTTTATAAAACTGAAAGATATTTTTGAAAAAACTTAAAAAAAATTTTTAGAAGAAGCATTTCATTACAGCTTTAACATAATCATTACCAGTTTCCAGAGCAAAGATAGATGTCTTTCAAAAGTCCCTATAAAATTTTTAGGTTCACTGTTGAATTAATACAGTTATACAATATTGAACCCGACTACAGGCGTGCGCCACCATGCCTGGCTTTGAATGAGTTTTTAACCTTTAAAAAAGATCTCCATTTCATTTTAGAATATATTGCTCCTTGCAGAAAGACTCATTGTTTTTGCTACTAACACTGAGATGTTGGCGCATGCGTC
Organism: Nannospalax galili; assembly: GCF_000622305.1. Taxonomy (NCBI): domain Eukaryota; kingdom Metazoa; phylum Chordata; class Mammalia; order Rodentia; family Spalacidae; genus Nannospalax; species Nannospalax galili. The sequence goes on along the minus strand of NW_008351346.1, from coordinate 1,496,450 downwards.
TCTAATCTGTATGCATCTGGTTATTACTAGTCATAATCGTTTGCACTTGGATTCTTGGCACCTGTGTATGTCTATAAAGTCATCCAGTAGATTTCAATGGTAATGTTTATCACCTCTACTAATTAACATGATATAACTTTTTATCCTTCCTCCTCAAATACAATTTGGTTTTTTAATTTATTATGCTTGCTAGATGAGAAACAGTTGACCTTCCTAAAACAAAGACCTCTAGATAGGTTGAATAGATTCACCAGATGGACAAGTAGTGGGGAACGGCTGGGGGTGCCAACATCACAGCGGACAGTAGCAGGGATAACAGAGTATAAGGGCTATAGTGGGGGGAGGGAGGCTATGGGAGGGTGCCATATGGGAAATGGATGTACAGTTGAATAGGATGGTTTGGGGTGAAAGATATACTTTTTGTTGATAGTAAATTAAAACTTCAAGACATCTGAAAAAATTAGTAGAATATCTTTGCAAACCATTTCATCAACAGGGCAGAAAATCATGGTCGTAAGAGAAACACTGAACAATTAGAAAGCATTAAACTTAAACCTGTCACCCACAAACACTGCAAAATGAATAAATAAACTCAATTCACCTCAAATGAACAAATCAAAAAGATGACATTTGGCTGGGGAAAATGTTCTTGATCCACGTGTCTTCGACAAAGGATTTATCCTAGCATACACGCCCAACCCCCAGAATACAGTAAAAAAAGACAAAATTCTTCAATGGAAAATAGACAAAATAAATATCCCAAAAATAAAAATATATAAGTGAATTATGAAAATACACAAAAAGGACTCAATATTTTTGGCCACCAAGGAAATCGAAGGAAAACTGCATGAGGTACCATTATACAGACATTGAAATAGAAAGTAGTAACAAAAGCAAGCAAAGCATGTGGGGAAACTGGATCTCTGGTTCAGTGTTAGAGTGAAAAATGGTATGATTTGGAAATTTGGTTGGAAGTTCTGTATGGTGTTAAATGTGTGTCTATCCTGTGATTTAAACATTTTGCCTTTAGATATTTAACAAAAGAAATTATCTATGACAAAAGACTTTTGTATGTGAACAATTGTAACTTTACTTCTAATTCCTCCAAAATATAAGCAGGCCCAATGCCCATTAGTGCAAGAACAATTAACCAAATTGTGGTAACCATGTCCATGGAATAATACTAAGTAATAAAAAGGGCCTAAGTCTCAGTGCAGACCCCAGGATGTTGGAGACTCCAGGAATGAATGTGGAATGTTTGCCAAGGAAAGCTGCAGGTGCCAAAAGGAGCTGGCTCAGGAGGGAGCCCATGTGTGCTGTTGTCTAGAAGGCCCCAGGGGCAGCACTCCCATAGCCTACCAGAACACAGATGACACCATCACAAGCCACAAATGATGGCTACAGAGGGACAGACTTGGCTTGCCAGGTTTCAACCTTGCTTTAGTCCAACCTTCCATGGTGAACCTTCATTCTTCCTGTCCTAGTTTGATCTTCATTGCTGTGAAAGAATACTCTGACCACTACCAACTTGGGGAGGAAAGAGTTTATTTAGCTTACATATCCTGGGTCACAGTTCCACAGGGAGCCCAAGGTAGCAGCTCAGGGCAGGAACCTGGAGGCAGGAGCTGGAGTACAGGCCATGGAGGAATGCTGCTTACTGGCTTGCTACCCTGGCCCCTGCTCAGCCTGCTTTCTTATGCAACACAGGCTCACCTGCCTAGGGTGGCACCACCCACAGTGGGCTGGGCCCTCCCACATCACTCATCAAGAAGATGCCCTTCAGACATGGCCACAGGCCAGTCCAATAGAGGCAATTCCCCAGTTGAGGCTCTCTAAACCCAGGTATGTCAAGTTGACACTAAAGCTATCCAGCATACTTCCCTTCTTGAATGGAAAGTTTTACTTTGTGCCATTGTGTGTTGGGAATAGGAAACTTGGTTTCTCATTTTACAGGGGCCTAAGCTAAGAGTTTATCTTGAGTCTCAAAAGGGAATTTGGACTTTTGAATGTGATTGTTAAGACTACAGGGACTCTTGAAATTAGAAAGAATTCATTCTGCAAACTGAGATGGCTGTAGCCTATGGAAGCCAGGGGCAGAATACTATGGTTTGAGTCCATAGTACTTCCTACAGGCTCATGGGTTTGAACACTTGATCTACAGCTGTTGGTGGTTTTGGGAAAGTTATGAACATGGGCTTTCACTGGAAGATATAAGCCTAAAAAAGGCAAGCCTTTCAAAGCACAGTCCTGCTTCTAGTTTGGCTCTCTGTTTGCTGATCTACCAAGATGTGAAGAGTTACTGCTTCTGGCTCCCACCTCCCTGTAAGGATTCCAAGCTTGCTACCCACTGCCTGGCCTCACTGGTTTTTATTTTCCCGTGCTCCCACCCCCCAAACCTTCACATAAATGCCTTTGACCCTGTAAGTCTATGTCTATAAAACCATCACCACATGGTTGATGGTAAGTTCTCTTGTCAGTTTGATATGTATCCTGACCCCTTAGGCCGCAGCTGAAGTGGCTTCTGAGTCCTGCGTGTGAAAACAGTTCTCCACATGCTTGTTTGAGCAGGGTACCCTGCAGCTCTGTCTGTTCAAGTACTGTCTTTATCAATGAGAGTTTTTCAAATGAGTTTGAATATGCATATCTGGGAGCCTTGGATAGATGGGTTTCATTCTCAAGACACCTTTCCTATTGCCCCAGTGAAAGTTGTGTCCCATCTCTTTATTTTTTTGTTTTCTGAGACATGGTCTGCCTGGCCTGGAACTCACTGTGTAGATCAGGCTAGCCTTGAACTCACAGAGATCTGCCTCCCAAGTGCTGAGACTAAAGGCATGTGCCACCATACCTAATGTCCATCTCTTTTTAACAACTCTTGCATCTGTGTAGCCATAGTTCCTGCAACTTTAAATCTGTTCATGCCTCTTCTCACCAAATTGCAATGTTTGCATCTCCACGTTTTCCTCAGAATTACCACTATAAATCTGGCTAAGCACAGTGGATAATATCCATACAGAAGCCTGAATTCTATGCTGTCTTGATTTTCCTTTACCAAATAAGTTTAAATCATTGCTATTTACTTATTTAGTTTACATTTCTCTCTCTCTCTCTCTCTCTCTCTCTCTCTCTCTCTCTCTCTCTCTCTCCCTGTGCATGTGTGTGCATGTGTGTTTGTGTGTGTGTGACTGCACATGTGTGACTGCACATGTGTGGAGGACGTTGGATCTCTCCTTCTACAGTGTGGGTTCTGGGGATTGAACTCAGGTCATCAGGCTTGGTGGCAAGCGCCTATACACATTGTGCCATCTGTCAAACTCCTTTACTTAGTTTTGTTGAAACAGGGTTTCACCATGTTGTCTTGGCTGATCTAGAACCCACTACATGGACCAGGTCAGCCTCAAACTTCTTGCAAGCTTCCTTTGTCTGCCTCTTGTTTCCTGATTTCTATGACCTCAAGTGTGCATCTCAATGAATTACTTCTTAAGTCAGTCTTACTCATGTTCAGTACATTGGGAGAATGCAATCATTTTTTTTTAACCCAGACTTGATCACAAATGGCCTCTATCTCTGTAGAGTCCTCTTCCTACCTGGAACATCCTGAGCGTGGTCTTTATGGTTCTTGTGTCTCCCTCTTTCCTTCCCTCCTTCCTTCTTCAGCCAGCTGTAGAATTTCACTATGTGGAAGTATCCTAGTTTGTCCTGTCATTCTCCTATTAGAGCAGTCACTTTGCCTCTATATGTCTATAGGATAACTTATTAGAAATGAGCTCATAGGTCTCTCTGTTAAAGATTTTGAGATCTGGTGCCATAGGATTCTTCTAACGTACACTCCTACTGGCCATGTACAACAGGGACTGTTGCTTATGCAGAGGTGAATATTATGAGACTTGGTGTTCTTTTCAATCTGATAGGTGAACTTACATAATTTTAGCATGCACTTCTCTTATTAGAGGTGTGAAAGGAATATTTAATTTTCCTTTCCTAAGAAATATGTGTTTATATTATTTGCCCAATTTTTATTGGTAAACATTATGATGTGAAGTTTATTTTCTTCCTTTGGGCAATATAGAACCATTGAAGGGATGATATGGCCAGGTTTGCACCTTCAAAAGTTCTTTTTCAGAGGTCACGACAGTGAGTTGAAACCAGGAGTAGGGACATTAAGAACAGTAAGGAGAAGAATAGAATTCATACAAAGAGTTTAACAAGACATGACAAGGACTAGAAACTACAGCCTTTCAATGGAGAAGAGAGAGAGTCAGCAGGTAGCAAGACATGGATTGGATTGGTTAGTTGTTTAGTTGACAGAAGGAAGAGTCAATTAAGATTTTTCAGGCTTCTGATTTGATGAACTAAGAGACCAGTAAATGACATTGGCAATGTGGGAACCAGGACAGATTATAGAGGCAAGTTTTGAAATTCTCAAGGAATGTTTAGATGGTTTATAAAGCTAACATTTTAGAAGAGATGCTAAACCTAGAGAAGACTTGAAATTTGTGCACAATTTTACTAATCTAAGATACCTGCAACCACAGTACCTACTAATAGGGGAAAGGAGAACAGAAGTATCTATGTTGGAAAATCTTGTTACTGCTTTAACAAGTGGATAAGATTAAGTTATAATTAGCATATTCTTTGTTTGAATGCAAATGTTCTTTCCAAATCTCCTCAGTCTTAACTAGGCTAACACTTCTCTTGTTTCCACCAGTAATTTGCTTGCCAAATCCTTTCTGTGCTGTTACAGGAAAATCCTATTACGAATGTTCTAAGGAGCAGTCTATTGCCTCACTGACTATCGCCCAAAGCACTGATGTTTGTGATTCTATTATGGGGGCCATACCAAACCCCACTGGACTCCCACAATGCCTGGGATATTTTTTATCTTTCTAACAATCATACTTGCAGATGAAACTAGCTAAGTTTAGCAGATTTTATGAATGTCCATTTGGCTGAAAGAATGTTTTCTTGGCTTTGTATTGCCAGAACTCACCATAAGGCTTGGTACATTGTAGGAGCTCGAGAAATGGTTGTTAAAGAAAGGAAGCATTGACAGAGGGACTTCATAAATGCCAGACCCCGAGAACAAGCTATGTTTCCATTGATTTTCTTAGTTTGTTTCATAGTTGACAAAGCTCAGCAAAATTGTCCTGTCCTGTCACCACCTGTCCCTCAGTGGCTAATCCCTTTGTCTCTTTGTACAGCATCACCTCGTGCAATTTTCTCTGTAGGTTGAGAGAAAATCACTTATTCTCACAAAGTACAAAACAGACTTAAATACTACCAAATGTTCCTCAGATTCTTGTTCAAAACACATTTTCTTGAATCTCACAAACTATAGAAAATTCATCTCAAATTACTCAGGAGTTTGGTGGGTAGTTGGTGGGGAAATGAGGCTGAAGGGCTCATCATAACTTTGTGGTGCTTTTTGGGATCACTTACCATTTTACTACCAAGATGGCTGGCATCATCACAGGTTTTACCCCCTCCCTCATTTACTTTAAATTTCCTACCCATGTGCAACCTAATACTCTCTTCACATATATAGAGATTTTCAGCTCTGTTCAGTTTTATGCATAGCTTTAATTGCAGCACGTTATACACATACGGGAGCAGATAGCCTGTGAACATGTAGGTTAATGAATTTTCACGAAGTAAGTACACCCATGTGAACACAAAGACAGATATCAAAATAAAAGACTACAGCTGCCCCCTGGAACTTCTGGTGCTTCTTCCACTCACTAACTCATTTTTTTCCCCAAAAGTAATATCGGTCTCTGTTTTAATGTTGCCACCATTGATTTTCCTTAATTTGCATAACCTTCCAAAAGGCAAACTATGTATGGTACATGAAATATATGATATGTATTTGATAAATATATACATACTATGATATATTCTTTTGTGTATCTGGTTTCTTCAATCAAAATTACACATGGTAGTGCCTTAATTTGCTGCATAATACTATATTATATAAACATACCACAGAATATCAACTATTTGACTGATACACATGTAAATTGTTTGGAGTTTGAGGCTGTAACAAAATTGTCCTGACAAGAACATTTGCATTTGAGATACTGTTTATAGTATTCTTACTTTAGACTCTTTTTTCTTCTCCAGCTCTGCCCTAAAGCATCTTGATTCTTAGGTTAGATTCCCCTACTTTTACTGTAAATATACTTTCCAATCCTTCCAAAATTTTCATGTTTCTTCACCCAGAGTCTACTTCATGTATCCCCAAATGTTTCCCTATAGTAGAACCACTTATCCATGTAAATTCTTTTTTTTTTTTTTTTTCTGTTAGATTGAAAGCTCTTGAAATGGAATGATTTCGGACTCATTTTGCTTTTCCCAGGTACAGACAGTCTCTTGGTTCCTTTAGAAAGGAAATTAAGTTCCAGTTAGTGAATGAATGAATGAATGACTTATGGAAATTTCTCCCTGACATTTTTAAGTTGTATCAGTTTGGTAGAACATGTTCCAGTTTGAAAAAGAGCTGATCAGTAATAAGATCTCTAGTTAGACAAGCAAAGCAGATTTTCTTTTCTATTCATCTGTACGATTCATATGGTCAATACTTAAAATATCTAAAAATTGGTTTTTAAAATTCAGGAAATATGGTGCTTTTGGATGGAAAATCCATAAATAATCCCACATGCCACTCTGTGTAGATCCTTGATTGTATTGTTAAGAAAGTATTACTGTAGTTGGTATTATTTCAAAAAATAATTATTTTGTACTTACTATGTGCCAAGCATCATGCTAGACTTACAATATGCTCTCTATTTATTAATGGAAGAAATAAAAGGTCAGACTATTCTTATTAGAGAGTTATTCTTGAATTATTCTTTATAATCATGATTTAGCTTCAACTTAGCTACTTTCATTCAAAGAAGGTCAGGACATATTATGCTGCACAGAATTAATTAAGAGCAAGAGGCAAATAGATAGAAAAACAGCAGACGAGGAAATGTTGCTGTTTGGGGGATGCTAATCACTCACCAGCCTCTGTTTTGGCTTCTAAGCAATTAAGAACAGACAAGGAGCCAAATAGCAATTGCAATATTAGCTTTTTAATTGGTTTGGCTGGATTGGTGAGCACGACAGAACCTTCTGTGTCTTGCTTCAAATGAGTGCACCCACACTCCCTGCCTGGATCTCGGACAGGGAAGCTGGAGATGAGCAGGTCAGCCGTGTGTTATGGTTTGAATACAAAGTGTACCCTGCAGCCTCATGTATTTGATCTCTTGGGCCCCAGCTCATGGCACTTTTTATGGGGTTTACAGAACCTTTGGGACATCAGACTAGGCTGGTAGACATAGTCTGCCAGGGTCAGGCTTTGACTGAGATACTGTCCTAGCTTTCCAGACTACAGTCTCTATTTCCTTATCTGTCACAATGGGAGAAGGGGCATCCTCAAGCTCTTGATGCCCAGGACCGAGTTGCTTCTCCATACATTCTTTGACATAATATATTGTATTTTCCCAAACACTGAGCCGCCCCCAATCCTTCTTCCTTTACATTGTCAATTTTGTCACAGCGATGGGAAAAGTAACTAGTACATCCAGCTACAGAGCTTACCAGGTAGGGCTTGAAGTAGTGAAAGCTCACTTACTGGGGGTCAGGTTGGTGTTGAAGGACATAGGGACAGATAGGGTACAGTTTGTTTCTTTAAAAATTTTTTATTATTATTTTATATGTATGAATGTATTCCCTGCATGTGTGTAAGTGCACCTGTGTCCTGCAAGTCAGAAGAGGGTGTCAGATCACCTAGGACTGGCATTATGGGTGGTTTTTAGCTGTCATATAGGTGCTAGGACTCAAACCTGGATCCTCTGGCAGAACTTGTTTTATATTTGTGTGTGTGTGTGTATGCATGCATGAATGCGCATGTGTGTGTATGTGTATGCTTTTGACCCGTCAGTTCTTAAGCTCAGTAATCCAATAACCAATTATTTGATGGGGAGTCATTGGTAAGAGGATGAAACGGTTATAGAAGTATGTCCCCCTTTTGGAGGAGAAGCCTCAGCCTCTTAAGAGAAAGCAGAGAGAGAGAAAGAGAGAGAAAGAGAGAGAGAGAACAAGAAAAATATATGAAATAGGAGTAGGAATCTGCATAGGAAGCTAAGGGAAAAAGTTGGAGCTTTTTTTTCTGTAATGGAAAAATCAGAATAGTTGAATGATGTCAAAAGGTTCAGGTAGAATTGCAAAGAACATTCAAGGACACATTTTGAAAGAAACAGATGGTAATTAACTTGTAGTTAAGTGGCAAAAGAAAGAAAAATGATAGGAAATCCATAGCTAACTGCAGTTTACAAAATGTGAATTGGGAACCAAGGTTTTACCAGACTAACCACAGCTGTAAAAGATATCTATGTGACCTTATAAAGGATTCAAAGGAGGGCTGGAGAAATACTCAGAAGTTAAAGAGTGCTTCCTGTTCTTACCAAGGACCTGAGTTCTGTTTCTAGCACCCATACTGGGTGGCTCACAACAACCTGTCACTCCAGCTCCAAGGGATCTGATGCATTCTTCTGGCCCCCACAGGCATCTGCATTGACATGTGCACACGTACCCCGACACAGATACATGTTCACATAAATAAAAATAAATCTAAAAAAACAATTCAAAAGAGAACTATTCACATATGTAATAAGAACCATGGTTGATATAATGGACAATCTTAATTTATTCTTGGGGACGACAACAAAAAGCCTTAGACTGAGAAATTTATAAACATTAGAAATTTATTTCCCAGAGTTTCAGAGGCTGAGAAATACAGTAACAGAAGCTCAACAGATTCACTTATTTGTTGAGAGCCTGCTGTGTCCTTTTAGATAGGATCTGTTATTGCTTCCATGCATGGCAGAAGGGGAGAACTGTTCCTTTTAACTTATTTAAAAGGATGCTTACTCATGAAGGTGGATTATTCATGTCATAGTGACCGCTTCAAATTCTCCATTCTTAGTTGCATCACTTTGGGGATTAAGTTCTAATATGTATTTTGAGGGAGTACATCAATATTTCATTGTTTCTGAACCCTGAAATTTCATATCTTTCTATCATATAAAATACATTTATTATATACTAATAGCTCTCCTAATCCTAACTCATTCCAATTTACACTCAAAGCCCACGGTCTCATCGATACATCATCTAAATCAGATATGGACAAGGATCAATGAAGGTCAAGTTCATCCTGATGCTAATTTCTGTCTAGCTATGAATGTCTAAAACCAGAGTATGTAAGTTTAAACATGACTTTGGAGTTCACATAGCACAGACAATCACATTCCAAGAAAGAGAAATAGGAATGCAGGAAGGAGCATCAAGTAAATTAGAAATCCAACAATGCAAATTGCATTAAAATTTAAGGCTATACAAAGCAATCCTGAGCAAAAATAACAATTTTGGAGGGATTACCATATGAGATTTCAACCTCCATTACCAAGCTGAAGTAATAGAAACAGCATGGTATTGGCACAAAACAGACATGTATCAATGACACAAAACGGAAGACTGAAAACTGAGTGCACATAAGTACAGCCATTTCATATACGACAAAGATGTCAAATATACGTTGGAGTAAAGACAGCATTTTCAGCAAATGGTGATAGAAAAACGGATGCAACATATAGAAGAATGAAATTAGACCCATATCTATTACCCTGCACAAAAATTGCCTTCAAACGGATCCAAAACCTCAATGAGAAACCTGAAACTCTAGAAGACACAAGCCGTACCCTTCAGGAGAAGACTTTCTGAATAGGATTTTAGTTACTCAGGAATTAAGGCCAACAATGGACAAATGGGACCTCATTAACTTAAAAATCTTCTGACGGCGAAGGAAACAATCTAGTGAAGAGGAAGCCCACAGAGTGGGAAAAAGCTTTGCTAGCTATACATCAGATAGAGGATCAATATTTACAATATACAAAGAACTGAAAAAAAAAACCAAGAAAATAATCCAATTAAAAGACGGACTATACATCTGAACAGGGAGTTCTCAAAAGAAGAAATAAAATTGGCTACAAAATATCTAAAAAAAAAGTGCCTAAGGAAATTTAAATGAATATTACTTTGAGATTTCATCTTACCCTAGTCAGAGTGGCTAAGATGAAGAAAACAAGTAACAACAAATGCTGGAGAGGATGCAGGGTAAGAGGAACCCTCATTCATTGTTGGTGGGATTGCAAACTGGTGCAGTCATATGGAAATCAGTCTGGAGAATCCTCAAAAAACTAAAAGTAGATCTACCATATGACCCAGCTACCTCCTTGGCATATATCCAAAGGAGTTGATATCCTACTACAGAGATACTTTCTCAGTCATGTTCATTGCCACTCTGTTCATAACAACTAGGAAATGTAAGCAACCTAGATATCCTTCAGCTGATGAATGGGTAAGAAAAATGTGGTTCATACACACAATAGAATTCTATTCTATTCAGCTGTAAAGAAAAGTAAAGATGAAATCATTAAAAATTAAGGTAAATGGATGAAACTAGAGATATCATACTTGAGGTAACACTAGAAATTCAAATGTCACATATTCTTTCTTATTTGTGAATCCTAGGTCTGAAGCTTCAGATTTGTATATACAACCTGAAGTAACTCAGGAAACTGGAAAGGAACCATGGGATAGGGGTGGCTTGTGAGGCATTTTCTTGGTTGTTGAGTGATGTGGGAGGGCCCAGCCAATTGTGGGTGGTGCTTGGGCAGTTGGTCTTGAGTTGCATAAGAAAGGAGGCTAAGCACAGACCAGAAAACATGAGTGGCATTTATTGGGGTCTTTGCTTCAGTTCCTGCCTCCAGGTTCCTGCTCTGAGTTTCTGCCTTGGCTTCCCTTGATGATGGACTGTGAGCCATAGCCAAATAAAGCCTTTGCTTCCCAAGTTGCTTTTGGGTAGTGTTTTACCATGACAAGAGAGTGCAAACTAGAACAGTAGGTTATTGCCACTGATCTTGGTTGCCTTCTAGAACTTGAAGGCAAGACCCCATTGCTGAAGACACAGGACTTGGAGGAACTGAGCTGGAATTGACCTAGAAGCCTCCTCCCTGAGGACTAGCTTTCATAATATCAGAAGGTGCTACAGAAGCTGACAAGAGAGAAAAGCAAGCAATCAGTTTTCCTATCCATCTGTAAAGCCTATGAATCATAATAATGATCAACCCAAGCCACCCCTAATGGTACCATAGTAGCACTCTTATCTTGGGAGTTTCCAACAGTTACAGAATTGGATTTAAGGCCCACTTACTGGGACGGAATTCTGGACTGGTACTGTAATCCTTGGTAAATACCCATGGTTGTAGAGGTCCTATACCCTAGAGGAGAATCTACCACTCCCACTTTCCTAAACCAATGTAATTTTAAACTATATTCTAAACATTTATACTTAATATCCATAAATAAGTGTAGCTGTCACCATTCATCAAAGAAGCTTCATTATGTAGCAGAGATACTACAGAGATCCACAACTGGTCAAAATGCAGAGAATAAGTGACCATGGGGTACCCAGCCCCAACTGGCACATCTACCATGCAACTCCTACACATAGGTCTCAAGGGACATCACAGAAGAGGGTGTAGGAAGATTGTAAGAGCCAGAGCACCAGGGTGCCTGATGCTATATAGTGTCTCCTAGACATGGCAGGGGTGCTGCACCCATTAAATCTCAGCAATATGGTTGTGGAAGCAAAGTCTGAGTGATGACCACAGCAGTGGACATACAGCACAGATAGGGAAACTTCAGTAGGTCCCACCCCTGGATGAAGAGCTACAGGCAATCAATGGCAGCCAAGATAGGAGATAATCAGTCTTTTTCAGGGATTAGCCCCCCTCACAGGTTATTCAATCTCAAGTGGTCATCTCTAACCACATGTACATATGAGCAACACTAAATGGGCTTAGTAAGGTGTGTGTGTGTGTGTGTAACAATAATTATAGAAACAGAGGTTATGAACTTGAGAGAGAGAGAGAGGGGACATGGGAGGAGGTGGAAGGAGAAAGGGAGGGATGTAAATGATGTAAATGCAATGCTTCTGTCTGAAATAAAAAATTATTACTATCTTCTTATTTTATTTTAGATGTAATGTCCATGAGGGTCAGAAGAGGACATCAGATCCCCTGGAACTGGAATTAGGGACAGTTGTTAGTGGCCATGTGTGTGCTAGGAACTAAGCCTGGGTCCTCTGCAAGAGCAGCCAGTGCTTTTAACCACTAAGCCATTTCCCCAGCCCCAACCCCTCAATTTTATTTGAGACAGGGTTTCCCTATAACTTCAGCTGGCCTGGAACACACTATGGAGACCAGTCTGCCAATCTCACAGAGATCCACCTGTTTTTGTCTCCCGAGTGTTGTCAAACATTTTTTTTTTAATTAATAAAAGTTAAGAGTACAGAATGTTCCATTTGGATTCCAAATTTCAACTCCTGGACAGTCTGGCACAGAAGTTGGGCTAATAGGAATTCCGGCAGCCCCATCACTATGCTTTGTTGCGCATAGCACAAGCCATAGCTCTCGTGGCTTGAAGTCCCATGATGATGATTCTTCTGGACTAGACTTGCAGTCTGGTGTTTCTCTTGGTCTAGGGTCTCAGGGTCAGTTCCATTCCCATGTGTCTTCTGGGCATTGTCCCAGTGGGGAGTCTGCAGTGGCTGTATTCTTACAAAGTCTTCACTGGGCTTTGCTTTAGTGGAGAGTCCTTGCAACCGTTCCAACCCCACAGTCTTGCAGAGCATTGTACTGTTTGTACTGGTAGGCATTCTCTGAAGAAGCTCCATCCTTAGAACATCTGTTTAATGGAACCCCAAAGTTCTATGCATAACCCTTGAAATTTAGGTGGAAATATCTATTGCCCCCACAGATTTTAAATTCCATATAACTTAAAGCCTAGCACCATGCAAACGTCTCCACAGTTTATCACATGAGTTCTCCAGAGGGGTAGCTGCAGTGACTCACATTACCCTGGCTACTACTGGAGCCCTGCTTGTGATGCAGAGACCTGCCAGGCCTCTAGGCTATTTCTTTGAAACTGTGTCAGTTTCAGCAACTTGATGTTCTGGGTACGTGATGGGCAGGAACTGCAGACCTCTGAGATGTCTTCATGGTAATTCCTTCATTGTTCTGGTGCATAGTATTTCTTTCATCCTCTCTAGACCAACCGTCTTATCAAATGGTCAGTCAATCTCATTCACAGTGTTATTTTCCAAACAGAATTTCATTCTTTATAGTATGGTCAGTCCGAGAGTGTTCTAAATCTTTAAATTCTGATTTCTTTTTGATTAGAAATTCTATTTTATGTTTTTCTTCTTATATTTTGCTATAAAAGAAATCAAAAGAATCTCTCCCGCATCCCCAACCCATTCTTTAGCATTGCTTCTATCAAATATTCTGTTTTGTATATCTTAAGCTTCTCTTTCTACAAAAAGGAAACAAACAGCTCATTGAACTTCTTTGTAGCAAAGATTCCTTTCATCCAGTTTTCAGTAACAGGTTCTTTAAAAGAACCCTCAGCTTCCTCCCAGCATCATCATAAAGATTGCTTACATAATCGCTAAGAAAATTAGGGTCTTCTGCCTAACTGAGTTCTTCTCCAGGCTTGCCAGGATCACCTTTCGGTCCAGTCACAACACTACAGGCGTTTCTAGCCTGCTCTTCCTTCCGTGGTTTCAAGTCTCTGCTTTTTGTACTTTGCCAAAGATGCTTCTACCACTGTAAGTATTTGATGATGCGGAAATACCTAATTTTCTGTTTCAACTTATATCTTTGCCTATTCTGGCTACTGTGATGATCCTTAGATTGGGTCACACACAAACAACAGACATTTATTTCTTACAATTTTGGATGCTGCAGAGGCCAAGGTCAGGTTGCCAGAAGATTCAACGTCTGGTGACAGCTTGCTGTCTGTATCTAGATGGTAGCAACTGCTTCATTCTTATATAACAACCTCTTTTTAAAAATATTTTAAAAATTATTTTGTATTATGTGCATGCTTGTGTGTCTGCATGTGGGTGCATGCTCATGTGAGTGCAGGTGCCTGTGGAAGCCAGAGGCAATGGGTTCCCTGCATCTAGAGTTATAGGTGTTGTAAGCCACCCACGGTGGGCTCTGGTCCTCTGCAAAAGAAGTGCATGCGCTTAACCTCTGAGCATCTCCGCAGCCCTCTTTTGAATTCTTTGTTAAGCCATCAAGATAGATTAAATAGAAGTGAAGAGAATTAAAGTGAGAACTATTTATGCAATGTCGTTGGAAATTTTAATACTTTACTGCTAATAATGAATATGAATATTAGAAGATAAATTAGGGAATAGGGGATATAAAGAGAACTAACCAACCAATATAAATAATCAACAGATACATACACAGCTGTGTACACTAAACCTTTATGTACATGTTCTTCAGTGTGTATATGATATTTTACAGAACAGATAATATCTTAGGCCAGGAAATGTCTTAGTAGACTTGAATAGATATTACACAGAGCTTCTTTTCCAATCATAGAACATTAAAAATTTATCAATGAAGTTAAAGCAGAAAATTTCTTTAAAAACTGTGGAAATTATTCAAACTATCAATGGACCAATGAAGAAATCATAGGCGACCTCAAAGACTAGAGAAGAAATAAATGAAACAGAGACTGGAACACAATAGAGAAAATCAGTGGAACCAGCGGTTGGATGTTTGAGTTGATCAACAAAACTGACAAGTTTTTATTCTGATATACTTAAAACATATAGAAGGCTGAAATCATTAATATCAGAAATAAAATTTGAGACATTGTGACTAATTCTACAGAAATATGAGGGATTATCAGAGAGGATTATGATCAATGCTACCCCAAAATGTGGAATAATGGAGATAAAATGAACATTCTGAGAAACACAAAAACCCACAAATACAAAATCACAAAAGCGGAAGAATTGTGAATAGACACAACTAAGGAGACTCTAGCTGTGATCAATCATCTGACAAAACAGGTAACCAAAGAAGCCTAAGGCTTTATGGTTTTACTGATGAATTCAAACAAATATTCAAAGAACTAACACAAATTATTCTCAAACTTTTCCAAAACTGAAGGGATGCATTCCTAATGGTTTTCTTAATGTTGATAGATTGTTCCAGCATTAACTGGTAAAAGTTGATGAGATCATAAGATAAAATAATGGTCAAGGGATTACATGTCCCAGACATTAGGCTTAAGTCTATATAAAAAGTTATTTAGACAATTATTTCTCATTGATGATTTTATTCCTAACCAGAAAGCGCTGCTCAGATGTAAGACTTGAAATCTTGGTCTCCAATACTGTAGTGCCCACCTGTAGATAAGGGAGACAACCAGCTATTGTTCTAAAATGATGGATACATTTATTTTTTCCCCCTGTCTAGAAGCCTTTGAGAGGGAACTGACACTGATTCTAACCACTCCAACAGCTGTCAAAATACCTGAAAGCAAATCCTGAATCCATCACTCTAGAGTCCAGCCTTGGAAGACAAAAGAAAAATGAGGAAGAACCCAATAGAGGGATGCTTTTGGAAGCCCTTGTCAAGAAATTCCAATGGTCTTTCATATGAACATTTGAAAATTGTCCTATTCTGACTTTTTTTCTAGTTCCCTGTCTAGAACTTGTAGTGCTGATTACTCTTGCCTTTACTTCTCCTTCACAGCCCTATTCACAATTCAAGGATTTTCTTTTCCCCTTAGAGATAAGAGTTATGCAATTTGGGAGTCTTTTTGATAGATCACTGAAGGGGTGCTCAATTACCTCACCCTGTGTCCCTGTTCAGCATGGAAGAAGCCAGAGCAGTCTGTGTCTGTGATGGCTAATCCTGGGTGTCAACTTGACTGGATCTGGGATTAAGTGAAATGAGAGAGATCTTCTTAATTGGATCATCTGAAGCTGGAAGACACACCCTAAATGTGGGTGTTACCTTCTGATGGCAGCCTGTATAAAAGGCCATGGCAGAGGAGAACGCTGGGCTTCTTGCTGCTTGCCTTCTCTCTCTCGCTGGTGAGTTTGTCTTGCTGCTGTAGAATGAAGACTAGCTGATCTTTTGGAATTCGTCAGACCTTCAGTGCCAGATTGAGACTACTGAGACATCCAGGCTTGTGGACTGAACAACTATGGATTCTCAGCCTCTCCAGTGTGGTGCAGCCATTGTTGGACTACTCAGACTCTATCCTGTGAGCTAAGCGGATAAATCTCTAAACATATATGTTCATTCTACCGGTTCTGTTTCTTTGGAGAACCCTAACTAATACACCCTGCATGAGCTTACATATGAAGAGACGAAAAGGCACAGCCTATATTCTCAAGGGAGTTTACAGTTTAGCCCCTGCTAAGCTCCCATCAAAGTGAACTTTGATCAGGCTAATGAGAGTATTGAAGGAGAATGAAGGCCTTAAAAAGG
Organism: Nannospalax galili; assembly: GCF_000622305.1. Lineage (NCBI taxonomy): Eukaryota > Metazoa > Chordata > Mammalia > Rodentia > Spalacidae > Nannospalax > Nannospalax galili. The sequence continues at coordinate 1,480,044 of NW_008351346.1, read as the reverse complement.
CATAGCAGGGTGCCTGTGAGTTCTCTCTGAAACTCTGTTCCAAAGGCCAAAAATATCAAAAGTATTTGGGAGCTTGTATCTAATCCTTAAAAGATTTTAGGGTTACCTCTTCAGAGGGGGGAATTTTACAGTAGCTAAAAGCCCCATAAAAATAAATAAAAGAAGAAAGAGTACATGAAGTTATCAGAAAAATGTGATGGGGAGATAATGGGAAGAGTTGGAGGGGAAGGAGTGGGCATGGATTTGATCAAAACACCTTATATGTACGTATGAAATTCTCAATAAATTGTTTATTTAAAAAAAGATAAAATAATGGTAATGATGAAATTTCACGTATCGGTTTGGTAAATAAAACACCAAACATACACCTTTCAGTTGTCATTGTCAACTTCCTGAATTATGTATTATGAACATAATTAATTCTCCTACTGTTTAGAAGAGACTGAGGCAAAATGTGTAAGTAATGTGTCCAACACCATAGAGCAACAAATGGTGGAGTGAAGGTTCAACTGTGTTCCCAAGTCTGCTCTCTTTTCACAGCACAAGATTCTGACCAGCTGGATGGTCATCATTTTCCTTTACAGTTTGTGTACAGATCCTTGAACCTCAGGATCTCTCAATTTCTTACACTATTTCCCATATAAAGGCATTTGTAAAGTGAAGTGTGTGTGAAGTGTGTGGAAGTTCTGCCAAGTGAGCTCCACACGGGAAGAACAGAACTTCTGGGTTTTAAGTGATAGGAAGACGGTTAGATTGTCTTTGAACATATTCACTCCAGTTTTCAGCACAAGTCTACTGGATGCCTATTTCCCAGCAGGCACTCTGCTATACCCTGTGGGCAAAGCAATCCTCAGTACAATTGCCTCATGTACAGAGGTGTTCTACATATTGTACCCAAATGATTTCAGATGTTTCTATATTTCATAGTGACTTTCATATAATAGTTGCTCAATAAATGGTTGAGGAGTAAAGGAGCAATAGATACAGGATATCTTATTGCGTGTGAGAATTTTCATCTATTACTTCATTTATCTAACAATTTTATGAATTGGATTCTGATATTCATATTTACAAATGAAGTGTGTGTGTGTGTGTGTGTGTGTGTGTGTGTTTGGGGTGCCCATATTTGTCATCCAAACATTTAGAAGGTAGAGGTTGGAGGTCAAGAGATTAAATTCATTCTGTTTACATACTGAGTTCCACATCAGCCTCGGCTACATGAGGCCCTATGATAACAACTAACTAACTAACTAACTAACTAACTAACTAACTAACTAGCAAGAAGGCATATTTTACAAGTGAACATCTGAGGTTTAGGAAGGTCAGTGTTCTGAATGACACAGTTAGTGATAGATCCAAGACTCCAAGCTGGTGTTGCACCAGCGTCTAACTACATGCCATCATCCCCATCCACCATAGCTTCCTAGATGCAGGAAGGAACAGAGGGAAAGCTCTTTCCTCTTCAGTGCAGAGCAGGGCTGTTCTCTATCATTGCTGTCTGCCATTAAATTCATTCCCTAGCATGTCCATCTTTCTTGTCCCACTTACTAATCCAAGGCACAAATTTGAAATTAACTGAGCACCATCTGGGAGTCCTCCTTTCCTGTGTTCCACTATTCTGCTTCCCAGAACTGGGTTCCTCCAGCACTGTGTGTCACACAGTTAGATGTCTGAGCAGAGAACGCAGGCACCACATGGGCTAGATGAGGGCACAGCTGAGGATTCCGATTTTCTGTGTCCTTCCCTGTGTCCTTCCACACTAATTCAACCATTTCAGTCAGGTGTTCTCAGCTGTCACCAGCAAAAGGCCTAGTATTTCTATATTGTATAATAGGTTTATTGATGTATAATTCACAGACCATAAAATTCATACTCATAAAGTGTATAAGTCAGGAGATTTTAGTTATGTTGATAGAATTGTAGAACACTGCTGTTTAAATTTGGAACACTTTCATCAGTCCATAGTAAAACTCCTGCCGCCGTTAGCAGTCACAAGCCTTCACCCACCTCTCCCTACCACTGTTGAAAGGCAAGCAGTAATCTACGGATTCCTGTAATCTGCCTTTGTGTAGAAATGGGATGATAGAGTGTACGGTCTTTTGCACTTTGACTCCCATCTCTTTTCACTTAGCACAATGTTTCAAGGTTCATCAATTTTGAATCATGAATTAGCACTTTATTTCCTTCTATGGTCAAACTGTATTCCATTGTGGAGAGAAGAGAGAGCGTTTGTTTATCTACTCCTCAGTGGGGAACATTTGCATTGTTCTTAGATCCATTTGCAAATTTTCCAGTGGACCTGTGTTTGTACTGTTCTTGGATTTATATCTCATAAATAGATATTACCTAGTTTCCTTACATCACTGGTGTGATTCATATTTAATATTTTGAATAACTGCCAAAGTATTATCCAAAATGGCTACATTCTTTACTGTCCTATTTTTTAAAAAAGTGTATGTATGTGTTCCTGTGTGTGAGGGTACATGTGTGTCATGGTGTACATGTAAAGGTCAGAGGACAACATGGCTGTGCATTCTCACTTTCTACCTTGTCTGAGGTAGGACTTCTTGTTGTTTGCCACTGCATAAGCCATGCTAGCTGGCCTGCAAGCTCTTGGGGATTCTCCTGCCCCGCCTCCTGTCTCTCTGCTGGTACTATAGATATACGCTACCATGTCTAGCTATATGTGGAGTCTGGAAATCTGAACTCAGGCCCTCGCTCTTTAGTAGCAAGTATTTTCCCCACTGAGCCATCTCTCCAGCTCCCTTTGCCAACCCAGTAATGATCCATCAAGGCTCCAAAAGCTTCTCTGCGTTTTAGAGAATACTTGTTACTATCCCTTTAACTTTAGTTATCCTAATGTCTATGAAATAGTATCTTGTAGTTTTGATTTGATTTTCCTAATGACTAATGTTGCTAACCCTCTTTTATGTACTTATTAGGCATTTGTTTATGTTCTTTTGAAAAATGCCTCCTTAAACTTCTCACTCTCTTTTAATAAGGTTCTTTGCCTTTATTTTCTATGGTTGTTTGCATTATTCATAAAGTCTGAATATAAACCCCCGATTTGGTATAAGACTTGCAAGTGTTCTCCACCGCTCTATGGGCTGTCTTGTCCCTTTCTTGATAGTATCCTTTGAAGCACAAAAGCTTTTAATTTTGATGTATAATTTACCTACTTTTCTTTAGTCACTTGTGCCTTTCATAGGCCCCTATCTTTTGATCCCTTTCTACATAGATGAAAGCTGTCAGCTCTTTATGCTTTCTTCAGGTAAACAACTCTCAGGCTTAGATGCAGTCTGTGGGCTTATCTGAAATGTATTATAAGTTCAGAGATTTGTTTTCTCATGGGATAAGAGTAAAGAGAGGATTCTGGGTCATATCAAAGAACATTCTTTAGGACAATATAAACTAACACAGTAATGATTGCATTGCTTTGAAGCCATTAGAGTCACACTCTAAGTATCTCTAGTTTTTAAATTTGTAATTCTATGGGGATAGGGTGATGTCTCACTGAGTAAAGTACCTGCTTCATAAGCATGAGGACCTGAGTTCAGATATTAGTACTCATAGAAAGCTGGGTGTGAACCCCCATGTGCCTATAACCCCAGCACTGTGGTAGACAGAGTCAGGAGGATCTCTGACTTTTTGACTGTCAGCCTACTCCAAGTTCAGTGACAGACCTTTTCTCAAAAGAATAACGCAGGGTGATAGACACCCAATGTCCTCCTCTAACCTCTGAAAGTATGCACACAGATGTGTGTGCCTACACACATGCATGAGCATGCACCAAACTTACTACCCTCCCCCAACACAAATAAAGAACAACAACAACAAAATCAATCGAAATGCAAATATAGCCAAGTCAGGTGCTTGTAAGTGCTGAGGGAATTAGAGTCTATGCCAAATGGATGGAAAGTCCTCCAGTGACAAGAGTCTGGGCCCAGCCATGTCAGGAGACCCATGTGAATATTCCAGAAACACCAAAACCCAAGAGTAGATAAGACACAGAAAGGACAACAACAGGCTTCATTAAGCCCAGCTCTATCTCAGGTTCTTAATTTATTTTAACTCCTGACTGTAACACATTGAGCAGTCATTCGTATTAGAAGACAAGTAAAATGGGACTCAGGGAGATTAAAGGTGTTAAAGGGAAATGGCTGGAAAGCAATGCTAAGGTTTGAAGACAAGAGTCCTGTTCTCTTCATATAAGCACAGTGAACCCAATATAACTTCCATCAGCAGAGTCAGTCATTTAGAGGAACAACTTTCCATTTCAAAGTGTTGGTCAGCTGACCTCTGTCTAGAGAGTCAGAGTACAGGAACCTTGACTCTAAAGGCAGATGGAGGACACTATGGGAATCATAAGACAAGCATCTCTCAAGACTGGCAACACTATAGGAATGTCTTTCATGCCCCCCCCACAATTTTTATTTGAAAATTAACTGCATTGAAGTAT
>NW_008351346.1:1473778-1475429 GCF_000622305.1 Nannospalax galili | reverse complement strand
AATTTGCATAAAAAGAACCATCTTTAAATATATATATATATATCATTCTTCAAGTTTTTAACAAATACATATCCCATAAGAGCAACATCTTAATCAAAAATAGCTGCCCTTGATATATATACATGTTTGTGGTTAGTGTTGTCAACTTGATAGAATTTAGACTCACTTGGGAGTCTACGGGGCCTCTAGGAATGCCTATGGGAGATTATTTTGATTGCATTGATTGAGATGGGAAGACCTGCCCACTGGCTGGGATCCTGGACTCTATAAGCTGAAAGAGCAAGCTGACCAGCAGCTGCATTTATCACCGTCTGCTTTCTGATTGGGACTGAAACCTGATGAGCTGCCTCACGCTCCAGCCACCTTACTGCTGCTGCTGTGATGGACCATATCCTTGAAGTGTGAACCAGCCTTTCTCTTTGAAGTTGCTTGTGTCAGAATGTCTTAGCAGGAAAAGGAGCTAAGCCATAGGCACTTCTTTGTGTCTGATTTTTTGCACGGCACAATGCTTTTGCAGCTCATCCATGTTCGTGTCTGTCAGTAACCCACTCCTTTACACTGCTAGGTAGTATTCCATGAAAGGAGTGTCTAATGGTTGGTCTATTTCCCCTCTCACTGAGTTCACTGTCTAACTGAATATTGGACATTTGGGTTTTTCCCAGTTTGAATATCATGGTCATGCATATTCTGGAAGTTTTCTGTCACCGTGCCTATATGCTGTCATTTAGCTCATCAAGTAAATGCCTGTGAGTACATTTGCCAAGTGTCAGGATGCATAATGTTTTATAATGCTTTATGTGCAACACCTCTGGGCTCTCCGCTACAATGTGTGAGGTTCCCGGTTGCTCTCAGGCCTCATCAGTACCTAGAATGGCCAAGGTTTGTAACTTCAGTTACGTTAGGGTTTCAATATCCATTTTCTTACAAAATTATGATGCCACACAGGGTGTGGTGGCATGCACCTTTAATCCCAGCCCCCTGGAGACAGAGGTGGGTAGATCTCTTCAAGACTGAGGCCATCCTGGTCCACATAGTGACTTCTAGGCAGGGACAAGGGAGACCTGTTAAGAAAACAAAGAAGAAAACAACAACAACAACAACAACAAAAAAAAAAACAAAAGATTTATGATGCCAAGTATTTTCTCATATGCTTATTGCTAACTTATTTTTTATTATTTTATTTTATTTATTTTTGTCTTTTTGAGACAGGGTCTCCCTATAGCCCCAGATGGCTTGGAACTCGCTATGTAGACTAGGCTGGCCTAGATCTCACAGGGATCCACCTGCTCTGCCTCCTGAGTGCTGGGATTAAAGGTGTATGCCACCCCACCCAACTGGAGAGATGGCTTGGCTATTGAAGGCTAGGGGCTAAGGGTAACTTATTTTAAATAGGATTTTTTGTCTTCTACTTTTGAGATAGAGGATTTCTTTATGTATTTTGTATCCAATTCTTTTCTCAGATCTATGCATTGCTATGTATTCTCTTCTGGCCTATGGCTTACTTTTCTCATTTTATTACTATGGCTGTCTGAAGATTGTTAATAGGTACAAAAACACTTTTCAAAATTGCAATTTCATTTATGAGAGAAACTGAATGAGTTAACTAGAGAATTGCCAATTTTATTGATTCTTTTACAAATTTTTTCATTTT
>NW_008351346.1:1461974-1473733 GCF_000622305.1 Nannospalax galili | reverse complement strand
TCCTTCCTTCCTTCCTTCCTTCCTTCCTTCCTTCCTTCCTTCCTTCCTTCCTTCCTTCCCTCTTCCTTCCCTTTCCTTTTGAATTTCTTTCATTTTGGACTAGGTCTTGCTATTCACCCTCACTGGCCTCAGGCTCCGGCTGCTCCTGCCCCATTCTCCTCAGTGCTGGGGTTACAGTGGAGGCTTGTGCTGCTTTGTTGGGCTATATCCTAATTTTCTTAATCTATTTTTATTCCTTACAGTGGAGTACCATAGACCAAGCCTGTATGGCCTGTGAGCAGAAGTCTTACTGCTCACTGTTCTGAAGACTGGGAATGCCAGGTAATGCCAATGATCACTTCAGTGTCTGCTGAAGGCCTTTTTTCTGGTTTGAAGGTGACTAGGGTTTTGTTCTCACACTGGGGGAAGAGTGAAATTACTCTGTCTCTTTCAAAAAGGGCCCTAATTACATTCTTAAGAGTTCCACCCATCTGACCTCTTATTACCATATGTGGAGAGTTAGGATTTTAACATATGAGGTGGGAGTGGGGATTATTCCCTGTATCAGTCCCTTCTTTTTATTTACTCCATTCTTTCACTCAGCTCTTAAACTTAAAACTCAGATCACTGATATTTTTTTTACTATATGAGCTTTGAAAACTTAATTTTTTCTCTAGGAAATTTTTCAGCTATTTCTCACAAATTTGAGATATGTTTTATTTTCACCTTTATTAAGCTCCAAATATATTCTTTTAATCTCCATGATTTAATTTTAAAATTATTATTTCAACATGTTTTATTTGATTTCCAAGTATGTATATATTTTCTAGATGAAATTTTGTTAATTATTTCTTTTCTAATTCCATTTATTAAATTATATATATATATATGTGTGTGTGTGTTAAAATCTCCATGCTTTAGTTTTAAAAGCATTGGTTATTTCAATATATTTTAATTTCCAAGTATGTATATATTTTCTTATTAGTATTTTGTTAGTATTTCTTCTCTAATTCCATTTTAAAAATATGTGTGCTTCAAATTTCCAAATATATTATATATAATCTAATATATATATTCCCATGATTTAGTTTTTAAAGGATTGGTTATTTCAACATGTCTTATTTAATTTCTAAGGATGTATAGATTTTCTAGATGAAATTTTATTAGTTATTTTCTTCTTTAATTTCATGAGTAGAGAACTCATTCTCTACGATTTGAAACCTTTGCGGTTTCAAAAATTGATTCTCTGTCATGAACTCAATCTTGATGGATGTTTTACATGTATCTAAAAACAATACACAGTCAGCTGTCATTAGGTGAAGTGTTCTAGAATTGCCAATAGTTTAAGTTACTTAGTAGTATTTCATAGATTCATAGAGATTCGTACAAATTTTACAGTATTTCATACAGGCTCTTGTCTACTAATTATTGAGAGAGGAGCATTGAAAACCATTAAATTTATTTATTCTTATTCTTATTGTTTGTGTGTAATGTATGTATGTGTGCATGATGTATTTTACGTATGTGTATGTATGATGTGTGTATATGATGTGTGTGCATAGTGTGTATGTACACACATGATGTGTATGTAGGGGAGGGGCAAGCACTTTATCAGCTCACCCATCTCACTAGCCTAAGAAACCACTTTTAATTAACTTTATTCTTTGAGATCTTCATGAATGTGAACAACGTAATATGGTCATATAACGGCCCCCCCATTTTCTCCTCCAACTTCCCTTATCTCCTTCCCCAGTGCTTCCATCTCCCAGCTTCATTTCTTTTTTTGATTATCCGTTAATTTCAGTCAGTGCTGCCCATCTGTATGTGGATGCGGGACTATACTGGCGTAGGGGAAGCCAACGGCTGCACCTTCAAAGAATAATAATTCTTCCACTCACAGCAGCTAGCAGCTCCCAACTGCCAATAGTTCCTCAGTCAGAGGTGGGACTGACTAATTGTTGCCCACATCTGTGTGGAAGATTTTGCTGGCTTGATCTTGTGCAGGTTTTGTGCTGGTAGCCACAGCTGTAGTGAGTTCACGTGTGTGATGGCCATGTCACCTGAAGACTGTGCTTCCCAGCACTCCTCCCCATCCTCCAGCTTTTACGTTTATTCTGCCTCCTCTTCCGTGATGTTTCTTGAACCTTGGTGGTGAATGAAGGATTGATACGGATGTTTCCTTTAGGGGTGAGCATTCAGTCTCTTAACATTTTGACAAGCTGTGCATCTCTGCATTGACTTTTGCCCATTGTGAAAAGAAGCTTTTCTGGCAAATCTATGGGTATACCCATAAATATTTAAAAGGCAATTTGAGAATGCAGCCATTTAGCAAAATAAAACTACCAGGTTTTATGGGCCTATGAGCTGTCCAATCATGGATTTTTGTCCAGGTGTATAGTATCAGGGATGAATTCCTTCCTATGGAGCAGGCCTCGGGTCTAAGCAGAAAGCAGTTAGTTACCTCACATCAGTTGTGCCCTGTTGCACCAGTGGGTACATCTTGCCTTGTAGATCGTTATTATAGCTGGCAGGGCCCAGCTCTGGCTATGATCATATCATACCTTCCCCAGTGGATTTCGTAGCTTCTGCCAGCACTGTAAAATCTGGCCAGCAGGGAACAAGTGGAAACTACTTTTAATTACTGTTTTTCCCATTATTCTTTTCTGTATGATCAGTCATTGGAGCGTATCTTGAAAAAATATTATGAGAAACACTTGGGAATGTTGCTACCTCTTTATGAATTATTATTTATCGTTACGAAATACCTAGGAAACAGCCCTCTGTTCATTTTCATCTATTGCTTTCTTTTCCCACAGTCTACTGGGCATGAAGTTACTGTGTTTGCTCTAAATTTCTTATAACTACTTTTAAAGTAGCAGCTTTGTTGAGGTAGAATTCCCATGCTGCATAACCCCCCATTTAGACTGTGTCACTTACTGGCCCTCACAGCTATGGACAAACAGCATTTCCATATCAATTTTAGAACATGTTCATTACCATAGAAATAGCTCCCTATATGTTTTAGCAATCAGTCATATACTAAACTCCTTCAGCACTAGACAAATACATCTATTCCCTTCTTCTATGTATTTGTCTGATATGGACATCTAGTGTAAAGAGAATGATCAATAGTGTTTTGTTCCTGGATTCATTGACTTAATATGATGTTTTCAAGCTTTATTCATGTTTCAGCATGTTATCAATATTTAATTACTTTTCAATGGTGAATAATATTCCACTTCTTAGATCAAGTATAGAACATTTTAGTCATTTGTTCATCATTTAATGGACACTGGTATCTTTGCACTTTCTAGTTATCATGAATGTCATTAGGCACTTAGGTATAAAATCTTCATGTGAACATACATATTCATTTCTCTTGAATATGTGTCTAACACATTGTTATTACCTACACATCAGGGTATAATTGCTAGGTCATGTGGTAACTCTTTTAATACTTTGAAGAAGCAAAAAACAGTCCAAGCAATGGCACTCTTTACCCTCCTAATCTCAATGTATGAGTCACAAAACCTTCTATGTTGCAAGATAATTATATCTTTCTTCATGTTGTCATCTTGGCAGGTATGAGGCCACATATCATTATACCTTTGATTTGATTTCCTTGTAAGTAAAGATGTGATGGAAATTTTCATGTGCTTGTTGGTCACTTGTTAATCTTTCTAGAAACATCTATTCAGATCCTTCACCCAGCTGGGAGTGTGTTACATCTTTTTTTTTTTTTTTATCAATTTTGGAACATTTTTGAAATATTATTTATCACATACCTTCCTGATATGTGATGAGCAATTATCTCTTGTCCTTTTGATATAGTATGCTAATTGATTTTTAGACTTTAAGACCACTTGCATAACTGCAATAAATTCCATCTGGGCATGCCTTTTATTTACTGATTCTGGATTTAGTTTGACAATGTTTTATTGAGGTTTTGGCATCCATATTTATAATAGATACTAGTCCATAGTTCTTTTTTGTGATATCTTTGACTTCAATATTAACATAATATTGGCTTCTTTAAAGAAATTGGAGAATATCCTCTGTTCTTTGCAGTTTTGGAAGTCTATGAAGAATTGGCATTGTGTAAATGTTTGGTAGAACACATCACTACATAAACTTGGGACTCGTACATATGGGGGGAGGGTATACTTCATGATTTCTGATTTAAAGTATTTATTTGTTACAGATTTATTCAAGTTGCTTATTTCTTCTTGATTAATTTCACTGTTTGCTTCTTTCTAGAAAAATTCACATTTTTCACACTTTCCTTTCATAGAGTCTGGTTTGATCCTCATCTCCTTTGTTCATGGTGATTTCTCAGAGGAGACTCTTACACGAGAGTCAGAAATGCAGGTTGTTAAAAGGAAAAATAACTCATCCTACCGCCTGGTACTTCCATCACAGGATGTATAAGTTCAGCCCAGAAGATAGTGCAGGGGAGTTAGGGACTTTTGGGTACAGTATTTTCCAGTAAAGAATTTGAAGTGACCATGGATCATGTGAGACTGTTAAGTACAGACTGGGATTTCCAGGAGACACTGGGGAAGGATTAGGAGATGAGGAAGGGTAGAGAAAAAGGTCAGATTATCAGATATGCAGAGAACATGTTATTTGGGGTTAGGGTGAAGAACAGCCCAGGAAGCTTGGATTTATTTCCTTTACTGATATCTTAAATGGCAGTGCTGGGGTATGTAGGGTGAGGGGATTGATGCTGGTTTATGCTGAAGTGCTGGTCAGGGAAGACATGGTTTTATACTGTATTGCACTTTTATGGATACCTTACAAAATTCTCTTGAGCATGTTGTAAAGTTTGTTCTTTGCCTTTGAGTATCTCTCACCTCATCCAGGGGTATAAATGTTAGTTTCCTAAGCTAGAGCTCTTTGGGGCTCACCTTCACATAGAGCATGAATAGCTTATGAAAATTACTTCCTTGCATACATTCTGGGACTTCAAAAATAATATTAGGTTTCCGAAAGAAATACATACAACCACAGCCTCCGGTACCCATTACCTCTGCCAGCATAGATTTGACTTCTTCAACTTTGGTCTTCCCTGGGGATAATGCCAAGGAATTTCAGGACCTCGGGAGATAGTATTAACTGAAATTACTAGGTCCTCATCCTAGTAATAAAATTATCATTATATTCCAGGATATCATGGACTATTTTCTACTTTCTTTTTTATTACAAAAAGATTGCTTTCTAAAGTTGGGAGCGTTAAAAAACTCACATTAATAATTAAACCAAAATGGGGGTAATTGCCCTTGCATGAGCAATTGCTAGCTTATTAAATTGCTTACTCCCTGAATATTGTTCAGTGTTCAAACACTAAGTAACAGTCATTAAGACTGCCTAAATGGTAGTTCCTATTTATTTAACACCTTCTGCACAGTGATCTCCAATAAGTAAATCAAATGTTGACTACTTCATAAACATTGGCCCTCAGATCACTAAGTGAATTTTTGACTTGATTGTTACATTCTAAAAATATCAATTGAGGTCATGTCTGCATTAATAAGATTTGTGAGGTTTATTTTGTTTGTTTGTTTCTTTGCTATTTATTTTCAAAAGAAAGAAATTCATCTACAAATGTTAAAAGAATTTCAGCAACATGGTAAAGAAACTGAAAAATCCTCTGTGTTCTATTTGTGTGTGTGTGTGTGTGTGTGTGTGTGTGTTTCTTAACCACACCAATTTGTGTCATCATTCCAGAGTTTTCCCTGATGCTATTATTTTCTGATTCCCTTACCTGTCAGGGAAATAAGAAGTTATCTTTCTCTACCAAATTATTTTTTAAGATTGTTATCATAATAACACTTTCATGTTGGTTATTTCTATTGATCACAAAAAATCTTGTGGTGGGTATGGCTGTCAACCCTACCTGAGACTCATAAAAAAGTTCTTATGAGTCTTTCCAAGGGTCATGTAACCATAAAATCTCAGAGCTGATAATTTTGCCCAGTCTTATAGTTCTAAAGTTTGCCATCCAGCCACTGGTCTCTCAAATGATTTGTTTCATTGAAAGAACAATTTTTAAAATATTTTTGTGCATATTAATTTTAAATTCATGATGCCATATGACAGAATTTAATTTTTATATTAGGAATTTAATGAAATGTTAATAGGATCTATCTGGAAAATGATCCTCCTTACATGTTGTTATATCATTTTAGAAGTCTGTCTCTGCTTTTTCCATTACCAGATAAAATTCAGTCCTAAAATGAATGCCAACAAATGTGTTTTAGAAAATAAAATATCTATTAATAGAAAACTCGGCTCAGTCTTGCCTGTGTCGTGAAGGTTTAAGAATACAATAAAGATAACGCAGATGCCTCAGTGGTCTGTCTTCCCTTCCTTCCACAGCCTCCGGATGCTGCTGCCATAGGCTTTTCTTTTCTTCTGAATGTTAGCCTGAGATCATGCAGCTGTTAGGTGAAGACTGTGACTTGACCTCAAGCTTCTAACTCCAGAGTCAATGTCCACCCAGAATGTTTTATAGCCTTCTTCAGTTCGGCTTACTCATTCCTTCGAGCTTTTATCATCAACACCTATTGTGGTTGAAATGGTCCCCGTGTCCTTACACATCTCTTCCCCAAGCCGCTTGATAAATATGCATTCGTGTTACATTCTCTGATGTTGTTTCACTTATTAAATACCTTTTATGGACCACCGATTTTAAGTTGAGGGGAAAATTAAGCACATAGTCTGGTCACAAAATGTAGTAATATGTGTATGTGGGGGGAATACAGAAAAACCATTAATAGTGTGATGAATGGCAAAGACAAGGAAAGAAGGGCCTGAGCACCCATTGTTTGATGTGTCTGCTATCACTTCAAGTACTGTGCCATCGGAGAGCAGGCCCTCAAATCGTGACATCAGTCCCACCACAGAGTAGATGCTCTACAGTAATCTGACTCAGTGTAGCAGCCATGTAGCCCAAGGCTACATGGGAGCCTAGCAGTAGCAGCTGATGGGGGTATTTTAGTGAACTATAGTCATAAGTTGATTGTGCTGTCACTTATGAAGCAGCCTGGGGTCCTGGACAGTAGTTTCTCTACATCCCCATGCTGACTGCCCTGTGTCAACTGTCAGTCCCCCATGCTGACTGTTCACTGATCTTCATAGTGCGTGTCCACTCTTCACAAGAACAGAAGGGGCCTCTCACAGCTCTAGCCACGTCACCATCCATGTCCAAGACTCTCTGGGCAGCCTCACCTCACACTTTCGAAGTTCTTATCACCATGAGAAGTTCACGACTGCACTTCAAACAGCCACCAACAGGTCATCCTGCAGACACCCTCATTCCACTTTGACTTCCCTCACTCTCTGCCCTTCGTAGTTTGCACATACCGTGGTTTCCCTGCTTCCTCCTGTTTCACAGACTGGCCCTTCTGAGCTAATGTTTCACTGGCCGTCTATGTCAGTTACAGGATTGTACGCAAGGCTCTTATGCTTTTTGACCATCCCCCAGAGCTTCGTCTATGAAATAGGGATCATAACAGTATCTTGAGGAGCCACAGTCAACATGGATAAAGTATGAAAGTGTTTTTGAGATGCTTGGCTCCTTGTTCTACCCTACCTCTTATGACTTCACCATATGCCACTTGTAGCAAGATAGTGTGTGTAAATCATTTCTATCTTTTTTTAGACTCTAACCCTATGAATATGTACAGCTAATGTTTTCAACCAACTTAAAAGCAATGAGATAAATTAGCAATTTGAGATAAACAAGATTATCAGGTTTTCTTGAAGAAAATATCTTTTTGTGTCTTGTCTTTGTATATATGCATCTTCAAGTCATCTTTGATGCTAGGTTTCTGCCTCTGCCTTTCCAGTAAGAGGAGTATATGAAAATATCCAGTTGGGTTTACGTTAAGCCTTCCGGACCTTTTCCCGCTGGTTGGAATTAGGCTTTTTCCTAATCCAGTTCCAGCCAGCTTAGCTTTTGACTTAATTTTGCAGCCACAGCCTCTCAACACTCAGACTGGAGCTACAGTCACAGTGATTTCTACAAGCTCTTTATTATTCGTTTTAAAATAAAATCTACCACTGACCTCCATTTTCTCCCATACTGGTCTTACTTAGGTACACAAACATTGGGAGGAAGATTGGCAGGGCTGTGAGACTCTTCTGATAGTTTTTCTGGGTTCCATTCAGTTTGGCCATCCCTGTTTAGTATTTAATAACAATTTTTGAGAGTGTTATTGGGAAACCATAGTGTACATATAAGGTGGAGAACAGGCTAGTTTATAAGATACACTTCAAAAAATACATTTAGAATGCAGAAGATTTTCTTTCCTGTGTGTTTTCATTAAGAAGTTAGTAACCAGTGGCTGGAGATATGGCTTACTAGTTAAAAGATTTGCCACTCAAGTTCAAGAACTGGAGTTTGGATCCCCAGAACCCACTTAAATTCCTGATGGGCATGGCAGCCTGTCTGTAATTCCAGCCTTTGTAGGTACAGACAGGGTACCCCAGAGCAAGCTAGCTACTAGTCATATGAGCAAGCTCTGGGTCTGATTGAGAGACACTGCCTCAATGAATAAGGTGGAAAAGCAATCCTAAATGATTCCCCCATTATCAATCCCAGCCTCCACATGCATGTACCTACACATGTACATGTACCTCTACATTTATGTGCCCATACACATGCAAGAGATGCATAGACACACATAACACACACACACACACACACACACACACACACACACAAAACACCAAAATTGGAAAACATACCCATATTTTATATGACATTAGGATTCTACATCTACTTGAATGAAGAGACCAGAAGCAACGATCTTGGAAAGCTCCTCCAGCTCCTACGACCCTGTGTGTGAATTAGGGTCCCTCATGAACCGAAGGGCTGATTCCTAAGATCCACATTTATTTCAAGGCATATTCACCTGAAAATCACTGCTTTGCCCAGGCCACAGCCACAACAGACTTACAGATGATTGTTATGAAGAATGATAACCAAACATTATGATCATGTCTACATGTGGTCAGTGAATCAAACCAAATTGGGAGTTTAGTCATGATTGATTTTCTTGGCATCCTGCTAGGCGATGACTGTTTTATAGGAGCAAATGAGTGGTTCTGTGAATGGTGGCGCCATGCATTCCTAGCTAAACTGGTGACTGTGTCTGCCACCTGCGGTTTTGATGGCAGGAAGTTGTGTCCTGATGTCTGCCCAGCTGACTCAGCCGCAGCACAGTCCCTGAACCAATGCTATTCCCCAGAGGGCCACACCAAATCTTCCCTCCAGTCCAGCCTGTGAGGATCTGAGGAAAACCCATTTTCTTGTCCCACATCCTCCTCACTGCATTAGAGTTTTTGTGGGGGAGGAAGAGCAGGAACTACTTCGTATCTCTTAGCCTCAATTTCTTCACATGAAATATATGCAAAACTTCCACTTCACAAGTTTGTTGTGGGAATCACAGGGAAGGAAAGATCCTAAAACATAAGGGAGGACCCCAGTAAGTGCCACGTCATCCTCTTCTTATCCATAGCTGTCATATCCCTTGGCACAACTGAGATCTGAAAGCTTAATTGCAACAATTATTCACTGGGGCAAAAACATATCCCCGGTTACATCAAACCCTCCTCCCACTGTGCTGCACCCACACAGCAGAACCTCCAAGAAGGGTATAAACCATCCTGCCTGACTTCACACACCTCACAGCTCCTGGCCTTCTCAAGGCACCAGCACGTCCTCCCCAACTCCCATTTCAGTGAGCGACCACTCCCCACTGCTCTGGGAGAAACAGCAGCCTTCAGCAGAGCACGGCCACGAGCTCCCACCACCACATCTATAGTTTTCCCTTGGCCTGTTGTCTTCCTCCCTCATCCTACAAATTTTTCTGTTTTGTATATAAACACTCCTTTTCTTTTCCTTATTTCATTTTATTATAATTATTTTTGAGATCAAGCCTCATGTGCCAGGCTGGTGGAAGATAACCTTGACCTTCTGATCCTCCTGCCTCTACCTCCTGATTGCCAAGACTATTGGTGTGCACCATGACCAGCAGTAAGTATTGCTGGGTATCATATCTGGGGCTTTGTGTATACCTAACAAGCACTCTGACAACTGAACTATATACCCATACCCTGTAGATCTAACCTTTTTGTTTTCTTTCTGTGACCATCCCTTTCCTTGAACATGAACTTCCAACCCTCATCAGAAACTTTCTCTTTCTATTGAAACTTTCTGAACATAAACTAATACTGTCTGAAAGCAAATCTGTCTGCCACTCTCAGTGTGGCTCCCCCATTCTTTGTTGACAATTTTAGTTAAAGACTGTTCATGGTCTTGCTGTCTTAGGCATTGCCCCTTCCGTTCTTTCTTAATCTGCTGCAATCAAGGCTCTATCTACCATGATGTTGTGGCCCCAAAGGAACTGTTGTCATGGTCCCCAATGACCTCTTCATCACTAAATCTGGAAGTTGTTTTCCATCGGTCATCTTAACTGACCTGCCAGCAGCACTTGATAGAAATGATCATTTTGTCCTCCTGGATGTTTTTCTTCTTCCCTGGACTTCAACATCTCTTGGGGTTTCTCCTCACTGACAACTTTCCAGTCTCTTCACTTTTATCTCCTAACTTCCTTAAACTTCTTTAAAATGCCATTAACTCAACAGTGACTCAGCCTTCCCAGTTATTGAAACAAAATATATTTGAATCACCTGTGATTATTCTTTCATTCCATGTATAAATCTATTTGTTAAAGCCTCAAAATAGAACCCAAACCTGGCATCTCACCACCTCCCTGTTTCACAGCTCTCTATCCCAAGCCAAGGTCCCTTCTCTGCATTACTGCCATGCTTTTCTTCCTTTGTCGTGACACCAGTCATATCAGGACAGTAATTGTGACAATAGATACAAGTTTAATTTAAAATGAATGTCAGACACCCAGCAGTTATTGTGCTAATGTCACCTGATGGCTCCCTTCTTGCATAGAGAAGTCTAGAGTTCCACAGTGATTGCCAGGGTGGTGCCTCATGTGACCCAGTTGTGTGGGTCCTAGAAATCTTCTTGTCTACAATGTCAATGTGTGTCCTTGAGCCTCATCATGCTGTATGTGCTAGCAGCCTTTAATTGGATGGTTCATCCTCTTCTCCTTTTATTTAATTTATTGTTTGAAAATTCCATACATGAATAAAATGTGTTTTGATCAAACCCACCCCCCTCTGTCTCCCTTCCAATGCCTCCCATACACTACCCATTTTTCCTTCCCAAATTCATGTACTTAACTTCACTGTGGAAGTATGTGCATGGGTATAGGGCCATACACTGAAGCACGGAGTGCATCCAAAGAAAACCAACTCTTCCTTCCCCAGCAGCCACCAGCTGTCAATAGCTCTTCAGTTAGGGGTGGAACTTCATGAGCCCCTCCCTCACCCATGATGGAATTTCGGCTGCTTGATCTCGTGCAGTGTTTGTATATAAAGCCACAGATGTTGTGAGTCTGTGTGTGCAATGGCTCTGTCATATCCAGAAAATAATGTTTCACTGCAGACATCCACTGTCTCTGGCTCTTACAATCTTCCACCCCTTCTTCCTGAGCCCTGGGGGTGGGGTGTGTGATACAGATGTCTCATTTAGGGCTAAGCACTCCACAGTCTCCTAGTCTCTGTACTTTGATCAATTGTGAATCTCTATTAATTACCATCTACTGCAAAAAGAAGCTTCTCTGATGGGGTTGAGAGCTGCGCTTATCTATGGGTATAAAGGCAAGATATTTAGGACTCTCCATTTTTTTTTAAAT
>NW_008351346.1:1421576-1456096 GCF_000622305.1 Nannospalax galili | reverse complement strand
AGAAGGGTCAGGAAGCAGTATTGGTTCCCCAGGTGTCTGGGGCCCCAAGACTAGGAATGGCGCAGGGCCCAAACTAGGAGTATAGAAGAGGGGGGGCGATGGAAGGGTCAATGTGGCTTAGGGAGTCCCGGCGCGGAGAGCTGTGCTATAGACTTACCCCAAGAGGCCTGAGGATAGTAGTGCAGGCTAGGAGAGTTAGCCGGTGGTGCAGGCCCAGGGAAGCAGAGAGAGGTGAGGGCGGGGCCAGGACCAGAAGCGGTGCTCCTGGAGCCCAAGAAAGGGACTGAGTTGCTCTGGGTGAGAAGGATCAGGAAACAGTATTGGTTCCCCAGGTGTCTGGGGCCCCAAGACTAGGAATGGCGCAGGGCCCAAACTAGGAGTATAGAACGGCGAGGGGGGGTGGTGGAAGGGTGAATGAGGCTTAGGGAGTCCCGGCGCGGAGAGCTGCGCTATAGACTTACCTCAAAAGGCCTGAGGATAGTAGTGCAGGCTAGGAGCTCTCCTTCATTTTTTAAAAAATATTTTATTTATTTATTGAGTGTATTGCTTGTATGTAGGTAACTGCACCCATGTCTTGAAATGCCCACGGAGATCAGAAGAGAGCATTGGATTCCTGTGGAACTGGACAGTTTTAGTCACCATGATGGATTCTGGGAATTGAACCTGGGTCCTCTGCAAGAGCAGTCAGTGTTCTTAACCACTGAGCCATCTCTCCAGCCCCCTCTCCCCCATTTTTGAGAAATGTTTTCTTGAAATACATGTATCTTGAAATATATTTAAAATAATTTATTGAGAATTTCATACAGGCATATAAGCATATAAGATGTTTTGATCAAATCCATGCCCACTCCCTCCCGTCCAACTCCTCCCATATCTCCCCACCACTTTTTCCTGATAACTTCATGTATTCTTCCTTCTTTTTTTTATGGGGCTTTTTTGCTACTAACATTCTCCCCTCTGAAGAGGTAACCCTAAAATCTTTTAAGGATTAGATACAAGTTCCCAAATACTTTCAATGTTTTTGGCCTTTGATATGTTGCTACTAACGGGCCCAAGGACATTTTGACTTTTAGCCAAGGAACTGGCTACATGTCTTTGGGGTCTTTTTTCCCTAACTGCCTAGCCAATTCCTACTTCCTATTCTTATCACACCATTCTCTGAAGAGGTACCCAACTTGCAGATACGGAATAGGGAAGCAGACCGCTATAGCTTCTTCCACGCTGAACAGGGATGCAGGGTGAGGCAACTGTGGTACCCCTTCAGTGAGCCTATCTAAAAGGCTCCTAAATTGCATAACTCTTATCTACAGGGGGAGAAGAAAGTCCTTGACAGGTGAATAGGAGATGTGAAGGAGAAGTAAAAGCAACTGGGTATATTGCTCTCTATTTTAAGTAAATTTTCTATGATACAATTTATTTCTATTTTCTGTATGCCATGACAACCCAAGGCTTGTGTTGAGATATTTTCTTTCCTGTCTCTTATTCTCTGTCTCCATGGATTTAAATAACGCATATATGGCAATGCATCTCAAGTTTATGTTTCTATCAGTGGGATTTTGTTCTGTCTATCCTACTCCTCCACTGAGTACCTAAAAGGCATCTCAAACTTACCATATTCCAAAGATAATTTAAAACATTAATTTTTACAATTATGTTTATGGAGGGGTTATGTACACATGACTGCAGGTTCACGTGGAGGCCAGAGGAGGGTGTTAGAGACCTTGGAGCTAGAGTTTTAGGAAAGAAAAGATGAATGGATAGAAGGATGGTAGATAGATATAGGCCAATGTTAATCTCTTTGTATTCTTCTGAAACTTCTAAAGGAGCTCTTGAGAATATAAAATGAGGTGGGTGTGATGGTACACATTTATAATCTCAGTACTCTCACGATTAAGGTAGGCAGATAGGAGCTCAAAGTCATCCTCATCTATGGAATGAGTTCCAGGTCAGACTGTTGTATGTGAGATCTTATCTCAAAAAATCAATACAGGATTGGAAAGTTGGCCAGACTCCAAGGAATCCAGGAGCACTTGGGAGGCACAAATAGGATCATATTAATATTGAATTTGATAGACCTTTGAAAAAACAAGCAAACAAAAAAACAAAATATAAAGAACATATAAAAATGGAGAACAAAAAGTTGAGGAGGGTGTATTATAGAAGGGGGTGCAGAGGAAGGAGGGGTCTGCATGTGATCAAAATACATTGTTTGTAATTCTGGAATCAATAAAAATGCCTTTAAAAATCAATAGAACAACAATGGAATAAGCACAACACTCAGAACAACAGCAACAATAACAACAACAAAAACCCTCAACAAAACAGATCATAAAAAGGAAGGTCTATGGCCAGGCATGGTGGTGACTGCATTTGGGAGTCAAAGGCAGGCAGATATCTATATGTTCAAGGCCAGCCTGGTCTACATAACACATTCCAGGTCAACCAGTGCTACATAGTGAAACCCTGTTTTAAAAATCCCAAATAAGAAAAGAAAAAGAAAAAGAAAAAAAAAAAAAAAAGAGGAAAGACTATGTTTAGAAGTGTTGGGGGACCCTGCTGCTAGGGTTGTAGTCCTCCATGTCCGGATAGCTCTAAGGGGCTATATGGAAGGACTCCCCTTCTCAGCATGGGGCCTCCTGCTGTCTGCCTGACTTACCTGGAAAGTGCCACCAAGCAGGGATGCCTGACCTTATTTGGAACGTGACCTTTGGCATAGTTACCTGCAGTAAAAACTACCCCCAGGTTTTTTCTATATGATAATCAGGCATTGCCTGGTAGGTAGTCAGATGATAGGAGCCCACTGCCACATGTAAATAAAGCATACTATGAGCACCTATCAGCTGAGGCATTGGCTACTGTCTCCACACTATATTTTCCCTAAACCCAATGAATAAATGGAGCTGTTTCGCTGAATCTGGAGCTGTTTCACTGAGTCTGGAGCTGTTTGTATCACTGAATATGCCTCCCCGGAAGGGCTTTCTTCCGTCAGCGCTCACTGGCCATCCTGACCCCGTTTGTCTCTTTTGCTCCCTTTGTCCTCATGGAATGGTGGCCAACGACCCACGAGGAGAGGGAGAGACCCCACATAGAAGTGTCTCACCTTAAATACTACTGCTTAGCAGGTGTCCAACTAAGGTTAAGTCACAAATAGTGAATGAACAATATAATAAAAAATTCTTAAATGGCTCAGATATTTCACAAAGTGTTAATATATTTAAGATCCAGCCTATTCAATATCCTACTGTGCCCATTTTATGGATTTGAGAAAACAAATACTGAAAACATGCAATAGACAACAGTCTAAAGAATCAGTTACAGTGGCTGGAGAGATGGCTCAGGGGTTAAAGTAGCTGACAACCATCCCTAACTCCAGTTCCAGGGGAATCTGATGTCCTCTTCTGACCTCTGCAGGCATTGCACAACATGGGTGAACTTACACACATGCAGGTAATATACTCATACACATCCAAAAAAGAATCAGTTACAGAGGTAGAGGGGGACAAAATAGAATCATTAGGAAGCAACCTCAAGAAGGCAAAACTTACAAGTTGTCGCTTCTACCAGAGATATCCTTGGGGCATAGATGTTTATAAAGCAGAGAGTTGTGAAAATAATACATTATATTTTTGAGTTCTATTATAAAATGAGAAATTTATCAACACAGATTATCTAATAGACCTATGAGCAGTTGAGTCTTGTATGTATTGCCTTTTATTTTGATAAAATCTTGGGGAAACAAAATAAAGAGATATGAATTAAATAATGGTAATAATAATCTGCAGCATATTGAAAATTATAACAAGATACATTTGGAAAAAAATGAGTTAAATGAATCAACCATGTCTCTCTCACATTACAATATTTTCAGATTTTTAGAATAATGCAGCTTCTGTGAGGCCGAAGAAAGGATACAGCCCACAGCATTTCTCCCATTCATTTGGTAAGGTCATTCATTCTGTTTTTGCTTGTGGTGGGTCAGCTTCTAGAGGAACGTTAGTTTTATGCGGACTACAATTTGGAAAATTGTTTCTCACCTGCCACTTCCTAGAGGTCTACTGATCATTCCTAATGTGCCCTTTGCCTTTTCTTTTAGCATAACTATCAGGACTTCAACCTGAAGTCATCATGTGTATAAGAATGTCACAGAGAAATGCTCTTCAGTCCGTAACAGAAGGCAGTTTATTTTGAGAGCACTATTAATTATAGGCCATAGTCAATACGTCCGATTCTCATAAGTACTAGTTCATGTCCCCTTTCACAAGGACTGTGTTTTATTTGGCTCTCCTCTTCCATGAAGGTTAGCTTTGGGTTGCAGTCACATTTTTTTAAATCTATCAATCATATATATATATATATTTCACCTAAAATCTTTATGTATACATATACTACACAAGTATTAAATGCTACAGCAATAAGATATGATAATTATATGTACCCAGAATAAAGTATAAAGTAATTTTACCACTCCAGAAATGTTCTCCAAGCCTCTTCCCAATCCCACACTACCACTGAGAAAACTTGTTTTTTTCTTTTTTTAAATTTCTATCCCTATGCATTTGTTCTACGTGTTCTCATGCTTCCTGCAAATGGAGCTGTTTGGATGGAAACCTTGATATTCTGAGAAGCTAGTTTTGAAGTTACTCTACATCGTGGTATTTATCAGCTACTTGTTCATTTGTATGTGGAGTAGTATGCTACTTTATAAGCATACTAGATTTTTCTTTAACTGGTGAAGAACGTTTGGGATGGGCGCTGCTTTTTATAATTAAGGTTGTTATCACTGAACAAATGTTTGTTACTCATTTCTCATGGGTAACTGTCAAAAGCTAGAATTACTGTTTCATAAGGTAACTGTATCTTTCAGTTTTTAGACCCTGTCAAATAGTTTTTTAAAGTAGTTTTATCATCTTCTAGCTCACTAACAAAATATGAGAGTCTTCCCTTGTCCACATATTTACTGATGTTTTTACTGCCACCCTTTTTTTTTTTTTTTTTGGTCTTTTTGAGACAGGGTTTCCCTGTAGCCCCAGCTGTCCTGGAACTCACTTTGTAGACCAGGCTGGCCTTGAACTCACAGAGATCCGCCTGCCTCTGCCTCCCGAGTTCTGGGATTAAAGGTGTGCACAACCATGCCCAGCTTACTGCCATCCTTTTAAATTTTGGTAAATGTGAGGTGTTATCACACCGTTATTCCTGTGTTTTCTTTCTGGAAGGATCTGTTCATGCTTTCCTCCCAGTTTCCTTGGGCTGTTTATTTTTGAATTTTATGTTTTTCTATATTCTGAAATAATTTGACAGAATTTATACTACAATGATTTCTTCCAAGGCTGTAGCTTAACCATTCATTTTCATCTTGGCATATTTTCACAAACTGACATTTTAGGTTTTATAAAATCTAGTCTAATACTATTTTTCTCTCTTCTGGTATTGTTTCTAAGACCTATTAATGAAATTTTTGTCTGACTGTGTGCCCATTAAAATATTCTTTTATGCTTATATTCTTGTTTGTTTTCACCTAAAATCTTTATTATTCTCTTATATTTATATTTAAGGGCTTATATGTGTTTTCAATCTCAAGTCAATTTGCACTTATCCAGTGGGTAGGAGTTGGGATTTAAGCCTTTTCCCTGGTGAGTATCAGTCCAATGGCATTTATTAAGAACTTCTCCTTTTGCCATTTAGTTCATTGGCTGCCACTGACAGTCATGTCTGTGTAAGAGTCTAGCTCTATCACTTGAGATGATAGGGAAATTTATAAATCATGCCAATAATCCCTAAACCTCTATTCCTAAATTAGACACTGCCCTGGTCTCAGGAAACACAATGGAAAGCAGAATTATAGCCTCTATTCCTAGATTGGACCAATTAGACAACTCTAAGTAATTGAAAATTTTATATCTGATAGAGAAGGGGGACTTGACCTTTGAACTCGGCACTAGGGCTGATTTCAGGGTTTCCTAGATCTGAGTTTTTAATTTCTTCCAGCTCCTGGGTCATCACTCATATTGGTTCGTTCTTTGGCTGACAGCAAGATCGTGGCTGTAGTTTGTAGCATTACAAAACAGAATTATACCCAGAGGTAGACGATAACTTACTTATTGTTAGATGACTTTTGGAGTTGAGAATTCCTTTCTCAGACTCTTCCAATGGACATTCACTCCTGTGTTATTGAGAAATATGGAATCACATCAGATCTAGAGTCAGATACTGGCAAGGCTATGCAGTGGCTACATGATAGTCAGCTTTTATTTTGTATGATAAAATGCAGAGATAAAGCACTTAAGGGGAAGGACGTCTTTATTTTGGCTCCTAGCTCCAGTGATTTCATCTATGGTCCTTTGTCCCCATGGTTTTGAGCCTCTGGTGAGGCAGCATGTCATGGTGGGGATCATGTGGTAGAGTAAAGATGCTCACCTCACAGCAACCTGGAAGCAAAGAGAAAGAAAATGACCAATGTCCCCAAGTCCCCTTCAAGGGCATGCCCCTAATGACACAACTCCTTCCTCCTAGACCTACCTCCCAAAGGCTCCATTGTCCAAAAGTGCTATAGGTGGGTGACTAAGCCATCAGCACACATTCTTTGTGGGGAAGCATTTAAGACCCAAAGCATAGAGGGCCGTGGGACAAATCAGACTATCTTGAAGACCTGGAATGCAGCTTTGGAAGCACAATGCAGTTTGAGGGAGGATGAAGTAATTGTAAAAAATGAGACCCTTTTAGTAAGCTAGACTGAGTAGAAAGCTGTGTGGTGGGAGTCTACTAGTATTCTTGGAGTATTCTTCATGCTCAACTAAGGAAAATGGACATTGTCTAAGTAAATGAACAAACAGGAAAAGAAAAAATTATATTGAGATGACTATTAAAACAGAAATTAAATAAGCTGGCGGTGGTGACATATGCCTGTAATCCCAGTACCTAAGAGTCTGAGGTAAGAGGACCAGGAATTTGAGGTGAGGCTGCTCTACATAGTGAAACTCTGATTCAAGGGGGGAAAAAGCAAGAAATTAAATAAGGTTCATGGCAGGGAATGAATGGAGTAGATGAGCCAAGAATTCCCATATAAGGTAGACTATGCAAGGCTTTATGGAGGACCTAACATCTAAGGGGAGATGCAACTGAGAGAATGAGTCAAAGGTATCCCTGTCTTGAGAAAGAATGTTTTATGTCAAGATGGACACTGACTGCACAGGACTATGCAAGGCTTTATGGAGGACCTAACATCTAAGGGGAGATGCAACTGAATGGAATGAGTCAAAGGTATCCCTGTCTTGAGAAAGAATGTTTTATGTCAAGGTGGACACTGACTGCACAAGTCCCTGAGCAGGGAATAAGCTTGCCATTTTCTAAAAACTGTAAAAGCTGAGTGTGTCAAGACTGTAACAAAAAGAAGGGAAGGTATCACAATATAAAGGTAGAGAAATAAAAGCTATATACGCAGGGTCTTGGTAGCAGACTGGGTCCGACCTTCAGTCAGCACAACACACACACACACACACACACACACACACACACACACACACACACATTTTCTCCTCTAAAACTGTGGAAAAGGGAAACACAGGCTTTATTTCAGTTCAGAGTGTTCTGACTTGCAGGGTTAATACCCAGGGAGTTGGAGTGTGAGCAGGGAGCTGAGGAATAATTTGCCTGACCCAGCAAATGAGAAGCGGAGAAACTGTCTGGCAAAGAGAAAGGGAAGAAGTGTGTCTGTAGGAAGAAGCCGAGACAAGGCAGAGAGGAAACCTTGATTGCTTTCTGCTTCTTTGTTCCAGTACCTTCCATCAGTCCCTGCCCTCATTCTTCCTTTAAATTGCATGAATGAGCTGGGTTCATTTAGTCGATTCACCTTTCCTGCTTAAGTTAACTTGAATTGGATTTTATTGCCCTCAACTAAAAAGCAATTAATCAATACACACAGAATTTCTGTGAGTTGGACATTCTACAAAGCAAGTTAACTAAAATCAAGTCATCTATGAGTCGGTCTCTAATAATTGTTTTTCAGGGTTCATTTTCTTGTTCTGGAGGAGCGGGGAGATTAATGAAAGAGCAAAACAACAAAAACAGAGAGCAAGAGAGAGGGAGGGAGGGAGAGAGAGAGAGAGAGAGAGAGAGAGAGAGAGAGAGAGAGAGAGAACCCCTATAGCCACAGCTAAATCCTTTCATGTAAATATGTTTTTCAGATGTCCATAAAAAATGATTCTGTTTACATTTTTTCTCTTCTGCTTACTTTGCTCATATTTTTGAGGCTCTGTCATACTTTTTTTTTTTCCCATAGCACTCCTCTCCCATCACGACAAGCTATTAATAGTTATCAGGGATTTGAGTCCCTGAAAGATTAACCATTTCTACTGCTATGACCAGACTAAACATTTCTGAGCAGAACCACACATTTCATTTCTGCCTTTGCTCTTCTTTTCATCCTGTTGGCTGGGAGTTAGTTCTTTTGTGACACGTGAAGACCTACACTTTTCTCTCCCTCCAGGAATCCCTTTCATGCGTACTCCAGAATTTGTTTTGTTAATTATTTCCTTTTTTCCTTGAGTCATTTTCTTACCCTTTATTTGTCTTTGTCTCTGTCTCTGTGTGTGTGTGTGTGTGTGTGTGTGTGTGCGCGCGCGCATGTGCGCATGGTGTGTGTGTGTGTGTGTGTGTGTGTGTGTGCGCGCGCGCGCGCGCATGTGCGCATGTCTGTGTATGTGCAAATACTTGCATGCAGAGGCCAGAGAAGTTGTTGGGTGTCCTCCATCACTTTTCAACTTATTCTCTTGAGACAGTGTCTCTCATAGAACCTGCAGCTTGCCTTTTGCACTAGGCTGGCGGAGCAGTGAGGCCTCAGGCTGCTAATACTCCTGTGTCTACTCCACAGTGCTGGAGTTACAGACACATGGCTGTGCCTGGCTTTTTTACCCATGGGTGCTGCGGATTAGAAGTCAGCTCCTCATGCTTGCATAGCAAGTGCCCTCACTGACCCGTCTCTCCAGCCCCTTCTTTACCCTTGATTTGGTGGACATCTTGATAGTTTTTCCTCTCCTTGTCACTTTCCAAATCCTCTGCTTCTTCCAAGGCCGGAGTCAGGTTTCAGCTATGCTGAAAACCCTTCCTTGATAAAATCTGCGCACATTTTTGCCTTCTTTGATAACCTTTTCCTTTTACAGTCTGAACTGCAGAGTTTAGAATGTGGTCGTGTGCCCCTCTTATCCTTTCTTTTTGAACACATGCATGTGCCCTGTGTCTTTGGTAGGATGACAAAGTTTGGAGAAGGGGATCTCAGTTTTACTTGTTTTACCAGTTGGTATTGGGTTTTCTTATGAGAGTCACAGCCTTAGTATGGTCATCAAGCAGGGCAACAAGAAT
Source organism: Nannospalax galili (assembly GCF_000622305.1). NCBI lineage: Eukaryota > Metazoa > Chordata > Mammalia > Rodentia > Spalacidae > Nannospalax > Nannospalax galili. The sequence goes on along the minus strand of NW_008351346.1, from coordinate 1,446,742 downwards.
GGGGACTGGGCAAAGTGAATATTTTGAAAGCTCTCAATAATGACTTCACAGTTATCCTGTGGTTTTGACACAGTGACAAGCAAATGTATCATAAATTGTACTCAAAACATTATACATGTCATTTAATATACACTGCCTCTCACTGTGCGAGGGGGATATCATTGTCTTCATTTTATGCCTTACCTCTTGAGTGTGGAAGGCTACAATCCCCGGAGTCAAGAACTGGCATAGTTTAGATCCAACACCAAGTTTCCCTGATTGTCAATATGGTGACTGTGGTGGCTTGAATGAGAAATGTTCCCCACAGGGTCATGCATTTGAGTGCTTGGTCCCCAGTTGGTGATGCTGTTATGGAACCTTTAGGACATGGATTCTTGCTGGATCAAGTATACATCTCCATTGGTAGGTTTTGAGACACAGAGAAGAGAGAAAGATTGGAAAGATACAACTGTAAGTCAAGGAATCATAGAACCAACACTACCCTTTAGAAGTAAAGAAGCAGGAGGAATGAGTCTCCCCTGGTGTCCTCTGAGAATTCAAGCTTCTAGGCCAAAGAAGAATCAAATGCTATTGTTTCAATCACAATCTGTGTTTATCTGTTACATTGGCCCCCAGGAACTCTCTAGTGGACTCAACATATGAGTCACAGACAAAGAATGGAAGTTGGCATTTGTTATCACTCTCCAGAGGCCTACTTGTAGAATCAGTGTCTCCTGTCCCAATAGCTTCACACTGTGCCAGATCAGAGGTCCTGGCTCCTCCTGGGGGATGATAGATATAAGAGAAATGTCTCATGGAGGAACATACTGACCCCACTGTGCTGAAAGCTAGTCACAACCTGTTCCTTTTGGGCCAACACATGACAGAGTACCAGTATGTAAAGAAAATGTTGCTGATGTGGATGGGGTAGTGATACCAGTTCTTACGAAAGAAGGAAGTCAGAGCTGAGTGTATCTGGAATTTCAAGGATTCCCTGTAGCATCTCTTGGGGCTTCTGTGACCACTGACAAGGGAGACTAAATGACTATCACAATCCAGACCTAACAAAGACAGGGCCATCGGGATCACAGATCTCTAAGGATGAAGGTCTGGCTCAAACCATCAGGTCAGATGAGGTGCAGCTACTGGTGCATAGTCTCTGGGATGGATTATGTTAGGGGAGATGGTAGTTATCAGTTACTTCTTTAAGAGCTGATGTTTGTCCACTGACTCTCTGTTGTTAGTTGTTTGAAGATACTAGTTAGTTGTTTGGGCTCATTCTTACCTTTAAGATAAAATGCTGGACTTAAAAGACATTTAGCTGACCAGAGGGGTGGACTGTGCTACAAACTTCTGCATCCCATTCAGATCCACCAGGTCCTATTTTTTCTGTCTGTCTCTGCTGCAGCAGCCTGCCCCATCTGATGTTAGAAACTCAACAACCCTTCTAATTGGGACTGTACTGTGTACCTCCTTTCTCTATTCTGAAGATTTTGCTGATGCCACAGTCTGGGAGAGTTGCTGAAATCTACTTGACATTTATGCCCACGAGGCCACCCTTGGCAACGGATAAATCTGTCTCCATCCCATACCTGAAGTGCTCAGCGTGAGACTCACTCTTATAAGACTCTTCATACCATCTCATGGGAATGAATTCTAGATGCCCATTTAAGTCCCTGTGTGTGTTGTTTCCCCTTTCCCAGTTCGTTCCCCTGTAACTTATTTCCTCTCCAGAACACCATCTTCCCAAATAAATTACCTGGATGTCAGCCCTTCTCTCAGCCTCTCTATTTGGGAAAATGGGCTACATAGAAGAAAAAAATAAAAAAAGACACAGTATTTTTCTGCCTGAGGCATAAGTATCTGACAACATTTTGATGTTATATTGCTCAGAATATTCACTGTTGAACAAGGTAAAAAAATATGCTTAAAGTACTGACTCTTCATATGAATTTTTAGATATCAGTGAATCCAGATAAAGTGCTTTTGTATTCAGGGACCATCCCTACATTTTTATTTTTTTAATTCTTAAGAGTTAAAAATAATTACTTTATTTTACTTAAAAAATTAATGAGAATTTCATACATATAGGGTGTTTTGATCAAATCTATGCCGGCTCCTTCCCCTCCAACTCCTCCCATATCTCCCCATCACTTTTTTCTGACTTCCTCCTTCCTTCCTTCCTTCCTTCCTTCCTTCCTTCCTTCCTTCCTTCCTTCCTTCTTTCCTTCCTTCCTTTCCCCTCCCCTCCCTCCCTCCCTCCCTCCGTTCTTTCTTTCTTTCTTTTCTTTCTTTCCAGCCTTTTTGACTTTCTTTTCTCCCTGCAGATGAGTTATGCAATTTGGGAGTCTTTTAGATAGATCCACTGAAGGGGTACCCCAGTTGCCTCACCCTGCATCCCTGTTCAGCATGGAAGAAGCCAGAGCAGTCTGCGTCCCTGCTCCCTATGGACAATTTGGGTAACACGTTCAGAGGATGGTGTGATAAGAATAGGAGTTAGGAATTGGCTAGGCAGTTAGGGTAAAAAGACCCCAAAGAAAAGTAGCCAGTTTCTTGGCTAAAAATCATCAAAATGTCCTTGGGCCTCTTAGCAACATACTCTGTTCCAAATGCCAAAACTGTCAAAAGTATTTGGGAGTTTTTATTGAATCCCTAAAGGATTTTAGGGTTACCTCTTCAGAGGGGGGAATGTTAGAGTAGCAAAAAGTTTCCTACACTTTTTAAAAAGGGTTTTGAAGTAGCTTAACTGATTTTCATTGGGGGTTCTTGACCATTTCTTCTTAGGCTTTCAGCTTCTGAGTCAGAAAAAATTCCAATGACTTTCCCCTAAGAGGTCACAGCTTGAGATAAAAATGCCCCAAACATGTTAATGTTAGAGTGCTCCACTGCCTTTCCTAGCACACCTTAGGAACATGTACTTATATTTAGCTACCTGACCCAGACTTCATCCTACCAGGATTCCATCCATTTCCAGTCACATCAACCCTTCGTAGGAAACAGCGAACCTGTTCCTGGGGTGACTGCAACTGTACGCGTGCTCTCATGTTTGTTTTATACAGAAGTTAAAACACTCCGTTAATTTGGGTCATACTGCTTTGAGAGCTAATTTACTGTACTTTATCTGACTTATTCCTATTTGTCAGCATGGAGAAGTGCAGTTTTTTTTTTTTTAATAATCATTTAGTCTGAGGGAAAGATGGTCCTGTAGGATAAGCAGGTGCTGTGGTTAACTATATTTCTGACTCCAGAAGAATTGGAAGGAAAGATATTTGTAAGGGATGAGACACTGGATTAGAGGAGAAAAAGCAGAACAAATCTTCACTGTTCCTAATTATGTGATTTTTTGCAGTACTTATTAGTTTCTTAATATCATCCTGAACACATCTCTTTGTCACTCTCATTTACAAATGAGAAAGTTGAGGCAGAGTCAGGGAAAATTGCTCATTTGGGCTTACTCAGCAGAAAGATGATAAAGGAGGAGAAAACAGAATCTCCAACTCCTAATGCGGTTAGACAATAACACTTGGCCCAGAGCAAACTCATGTGCTAGCCTTTCCAGTCTTCCAGTGTCCTCTCTTTCTTACAGATTTTTGATAGTTTTGATGACTTTTTGTCAGTGACTTTTCATGTTTTAAGGCTTGCTTTCTCTCTATCCTTATGATCATCAGTGACGCTCTTCCCATGGTGTCTGCTCTGTCATCAGGCGCACATCACTAACCCTGAAAAGTATAAATTGTAGAGCTGCAGCCAGCTGCAGCTGCAAAACATGCAACACGAGGCCACTGAGAGCTGGACTTGGCATTGAGTGAAACACACAGTGAGGCTGAAAGATAAAATCTCAACATATTTTATGCTGTTTATATGTGGAAATGATAGTATTTTAGATCTATTGGGCTAAATATATTATTATTATTATTATTGTTGAGTCTGTTTGTGTAGTGTATTTATAGAGTGCATGCACATAAGTGTTCAGGTGCATATGTACGTATGCATGAATGTAGAGGTCAGATCAAGACACCAGAAGTTTTCCTCTATTGCTTTCTGCCTTACTGCCTTGAGACAGGGTCTCTCACTGAACCAGAAGCTTGTCCTTTCAGCTAGGGCCTGGCCAGTGAGTTCTCAAGACCTGTTTCTGTCGGTGCTAGAGTTACAGGCACATGCAGCCATGAACAGCTTTTTATGTAGATGCCGAGGATTCAAACTCAGCAACTCATACAGAGCGAACACTCTTACATACTGCCTTCTCCAGAGCCTCTAGGGGAAATGTATTGTCCAAGTCAATTTAAAGTATTTCACTTTCCATTCATTACAGCCATCATAGAAGTTAAACTTGCATATACGATTCACATTTTTGTCTCAAATTATATTTCTATTGGATAACACTGCTCAATAGTTTGTCAGTAAGGAGTGAGGTACATTACTACTCCCTAAAGAGCAAGGCCAGACAATAGAGTCCTTGAATGTCCAGAAGCCCAAATGATCAAACCTTAGGATCCATGCAGACTCCAGTCTACACTGAATGCTTTTTAAACATCCTTCAGTCTGGGAACTTCATGGGGGAAAAAAAATCAGCAATTAGTTCATTTCCAAGTATAGCCAGTGGTGCCTAGATCAGTGCCTAGATCAGGGAGACAGTCCTGAACCTGGAGAGGTCGTTGTTAGAAGAAATTCCAGGAAAGTGTCGTATGATGCTCATGGCTACACTGGGAAGTACACAATTTTAATATTTGCTAAGAAGCAGCTATGGTTTAAGAAGGAAAGGAATTTTCCATTCTGTTTTATTCTGACATAAGTATAGCTACCCCTGCCCTCTTTGGATTTCCATTTGCATAAAATGAACTTTTTTCTTCACTTCATTTATAGAGTACATGTATCCTTATAAGCACAATAGGTTTTATAGGAAATCATTTAGCCACTCTTTATCCTTTAACTGTGGAATTCAATCCACTAATATTCAAGGTTATTATTATTTTTAATTAGCATTTTAAAAAAGATTTATTTTTGTTTTAGGTGTATGGATTTTGGCCTGTATGTATGTTATGTGTACCATGTACATGCCTGGTGCCAGCAGAGATCAGAAGAGGGCACTGGATTCCCTGAAAGTACAGTTGCAGATGGTTGTAAGACACCATGTGGGTGTTGAAAATGGAATCTGGTCCTTTGCAAGAGCAGCCAGTGCTCTTAACAGCTGAGCTACCTCTGCAATCTCTGAAGGTTATTATTCAATGGGGGTAACACACTCCTCCCGTTTTCTTAGTTATTTCTTGATTCTTTTCTGTTTCCTTTTTTCCTTTCTTTACTTTTTGGTTTAACTTTATGGTTTGCTGCTTTTATTTATTGATTAAATTAGATTTTTTTTTCTCTTCCTCACTTGCCTACATACTGTAGTCTTATTTTTATGGGTACTCTGGGGTGTATATAAAATATTATGCATATAAAATATTGCTGTTTTTATCTGAAAACACTTTTTCTTAGTCATGTTAAAATACTAAGGATTTTACCCTTTCTCACAAAATTTGTGTTTTGTTGATTTAATTTTATTCTCTTTATATAGTAAATTCCTTATCTCATAGCTGTGGATATTGTTAATGTTTGCCTTTTAAGCTGCTTTTTATCTATTTGAATGTTGATGCATTTTCATTATACTAATGGATTATTGGGAACTTGGTGTGATTTTATTTCTACTGGCGAGCTTTGTACTTTCATGATAGTTATCTCCCTGCTCTTTCAGTTGAAGCACTTTCCTGAATTTCCTGCATTGACAGCCTCATGGTGACTAATTCCTTCTCTTTGCTTCTCCAGAAAGAAGTCTGTCGCTCCTTAATTTCTTTTTCTGAAGGCTGACTTTCTAAGTCTAGGCTTGAGCTGTTTTCTTTTAAATTCCATATTTTGTATATCATCAGATTTTCTTCTGGTCTATAAAGTTTTGTTGGGAAATCAGTTGTTAGTCTAATAGAACTTTTCTTAACTGTAGATTGCTATTTTTCTCTTGATGTCTTTATACAGCTACTTATTTCTGACTTTTGAAATGTCGACTACAAGGAACTTCAGAGATGATCTCTTTGTGGTTCATGGATCTGGATGCCCAGGTGTCTGCTGGGACTTACAAAGCTATTGTTTCATTAGGTAAGATTTCTGTGCCTTCTCCATCTTCTTCTTTTTTGAACCACCATAATGCAAATCTTGAGCATTTCTTGATGTCTTTTAGGTCCTGTAAATGCTGTTTGTTCTTTTTCATTCTTTTCCCCAGGACTAGGCTATTTAAGCAGATGTGCTTTCCAGTTTGGATAGCCTTCCTTCTGCTTAGTGTAATCTGCTACTGATGCTTTCAATTATATTTTAAATTTTGTTTGCTGATATCTTCATGTCCAAGGTTTATACACACACATACACACATACACACATACATACACATACACACACACACACACACACACGTTTCTTTGTTGGATTTCTCCTTCAGATTGTGAATTTTCCTCCTGACTTTGCTCAATTGCCTGTCTATCTTCTCATATCTCACTGTGTTTCCCTGGGATAATCATTTCAAATTTATTTCTGGGAACTTGTATTTCCCTATCTGAAGAGTTACTGTGGTTCTTAAGTAAACTCATGTTTCATTGTTTATTTATGGCTGGTGGCCTCTACCCTGGTATCTGTGTATATGGTAAAATGGTCATTTCTTCCAGTTTTATTAAGTAGCTTTTATATGGAAAGATTTTGACTTGTGGATACATTCTAAGGCGTTATTTAGGTTAAGATTTATTGGTTTTGGTTCTAGGTAGGGGTCCTTAGTTTCTTTAGCTGTGTTTGCCTTTAGTAATTTCTGTGAGTGTTCCAGTGACTGCTCTGATGGATCAATCCTTATGTCTTCACCTGTGACAGGTCAGGGATTTGCTAACCATCAGGTGCTGTGAGGCTCATATGTAATAGAAGTCATGACGGGCTTCTGGGTCCACATGGGCTTCTAGGCTTTGGCACGGGGATTATGAGTATTTCCTTGAGTTCAGCTTCCATAGCTACTGTTGGGACACAGCAGCCACTTCTGTGAGCACAGTGTAGTGGCAGCGGACCCTTAGTGATAGAGCCATATAGTGGCTACTATCCCACAGGACAAAATGCTCTATTGCAGTGGTATTAGTTTCAAGATGGCCTCATATACCAGCAGACTGAGTCCTGGAGCAGGAGGATATAACCTGAGATCCTCCTATAGAGCAGAACAAGCATTTTGGCCACAAACAGGGCCCTAGACTATGGCCAGGAACTATGAGGACTTTTAGATTTACCATGAGCAAAAATGTAGGTGACAGAACTTAATGGATATTTCTTTTTAAAAAAAATGTTAATTTTAATTTTATGTTTGTGAGTGTTATGCCTACATGTATGTAAGTGCACCCTTGTCATGCAGTGTCCATGGAGGATGGAAGAGGGCGCTGGATCCCCTGGAACTGGGGTTACAGACAGCTGTTAGCTGCTGTGTAGGTGCTGGGATTCAAACCCTGGTCTTCTGTAAGAGCAGCCAGTACTCTTAACTGCTGAGCATCTCTCCAGGCCCTTAACTGATATTTCTGAATGTCTTTTACTTTTTCCCTTCTAAGAAAAGTCTTTATTTATTCCAAGTTATTCGTAAGCAGGAAAAGAAGGTGGCAGAGTTGAGGGATCATGTTTTGTTTTTCATGTAGCCATCCTGAATGCCTAACCCAGAATATGTCTCTATTGTTCTCTCTGTCTCTCTCTATGTTTATCTTTTTTCTCCCTCCTTCCCTCCCTCCCTCCCTCCCTCTCTCCCTTCCTTCCTTCCCTTTTGAGACAGTACCTCATGCAACCTCAGTACACAGTATCTCGGGCTGGCCTCAAACTCACGCAGCAGAAGCTGACCCTAAACCGTAGATCTTCTTGCTTCTGCTTCCTCGGTGTTGGGATCACATGTGTGTTTCACCACACACAGTTTTAGGTGATAATGGGACTGAACCCAGGGCTTTGTGTATGGTGGGCACATACTCTGCCATCTAAGCTCCGTTCCCAGCCCTTCTAAGATTTTCCTTTACTCCAGCACCTTCTCTTGGACCCTAAACAGAATGTATTTTTTTCCTCATTTCCTTGCCCCTTTGTGTGTGTGTGTGTGTGTGTGTGTGTGGGTAAGGGTGGGTCCTTTTAGGTGGCTATCTTGCCCTGTGGTATTTTCAGTGCAAAGAGGCTCTAATAAATATTATTGAAAGTATTCTATATTTCACAGTAGATTTAATGTGGTAGCTCTTTCCCACTAGATAGGTATTATTGAACAATATTAAACTATGACATTAAACTGTGAAGCTCCCTGGTTGTAGTTTCTCAGTCCCCTGCATTGATTACACATCAGTAGCTCCTAATGGAAGGCTGAGCACCAAATTACCCAGTAGACATTAAATGAGTTTTAAAAATTAGATTTAAAAATTTTTATTTTATGTGAATATTTTGCCTGTATGTATGTAAGTCACCATGTGCATGCAATGCCTGCAGAGGTCACAAGAGGTGGTTTGAACCCATGGAACTGGAATTATGGACAGTTGTTCACCACCATTTGGGTGCTGGGAACTGAGCCTGCATCCTCTGGGAGAACAACCAGTGCTCTTAACAACTGAGCCATCTCTCTGGCCCCCGATATTAAAAACTGAGTTTAATTTTGGTATCTCAGGCACACCTGGCTTCAACTGTTTCCATTGTCAACAATTCTGCCCCCTTTTCGTGATTTAGGACACGTTCTTCAATCTGGGTGCTACCCATTGTCCGTTTCAGCTCAGCTATACCAGATTCTGTCTTCTTTCTGGTAGGTGACTGTGATCTTGGAAGCAGATACGATCCACTTAGTGCCTTTATATTTTTTATTTTTGGCTCAGTGGCCATATTGTCCTTGTGGAGCCACTTGCCTCTAATCAGGCTTATCTTTGGGTTTTCCAATATGTGGTTCATACTGGGAAACTTGGCTTGGGCTCTGGCTTTGTGGAAGTTTGCCTGGCCCTGTTTTGAATATTGTGCCAATCTCATTACATGTGATCTGCCCATATGGCCCTGGTCTACCATTTGTGGAAGGTTTTCTGTAGAGTTTTATTGTCACAGGTTAGAAGCAATAAGACAGAAACAACTGCAGTACATACTCCGGGGTGCTGTCTCCTTCTGTTAATGAGGTGGACGAGTTTTAATGCAAAGAAAGGAGGTGCAGTGTCATCATTTCACCTGCGTGAGGAACAAGCACCTTCTGCTGTCATGTTGCTAATGTTATGCTTCCATCTATTCCCTTGACTTATTTGTTGTTTTCTGCCTCCTTTAGTGCCTGTGATATCTAGAGAGGGTACCTGGCAGCCCTGTCTATCCATGACGTATTGAATTCCAGGGTGCTCACATTCCTCTGTTTGAGCCTGATAATATCTCTGGCATAATGATAGTATGGTACCCTTTCCTTGTCTTTATGTTTTCACTAATGGGAATTGAACCTAGGTCCTTGGGCATGCAAGACATACACTCCCCATCACTGAACTATATTCCCTGTCCCCTTTCTTACATTTTGCAAAAATATTTTATCTATTATTTTTATTCTATGTGTATGAGTGTATTGCCTGCATATGCACTCATGTCGTACAATGTCCATGGAGGTCAGAAGAGGGCATTGGAATCCCCTGAAACTGGAGTTATGGACAGTCATTAGCTGTAATGTGGATGCTGGGAATCAAACTGGGTCCTCTGTAAGAGCAGCCATTGCTCTTAACTGCTGAGCCATCTTTCTAGCCTCCCTTACATTTTATTTTGAGGCAAGTTCTCATTAAATTGCCCAGGCTAACCTTAATCTCACTCTGTCAGTCAGACAAGACTTGAACTCTCCATCCTCCTGAGTAGCCTGGATTACAGATGTGTGCCACCAGGCCTGGAAGAGGCCATCCTTCATATTAACTGAAGTAGGGGAGAATTCTCCCTGTCTCTGTGTCTGAAAAAATTATACAAGATTACTCAAGCAGTATAATCTGGTGAGGTGCTCAGGAAGAAAGTTATACTAAGCCTCTTTTCTCCTAACTTAAGTGTGACTCCATAGGCTGAAAGACAAGCTAAGAGATAAGTTGCGTGTTGGCACAAACCTGTGGTTCTATTAACAGCTGGAGAGCAGAATTGTCCCATGTTGTGTCTCACTTGCTCATTTCTGGGAAGTCTTTTCCAGTAGCTATTTTTTAATGTATTTTTATATTGAATTTTCATGCATTTCATATAACACACCTTAATCACATTTAGGCTCCCTCCCCCATCTTCATGCTTCCATAGCCTTCCTCACTGGATTTCATGCATTCTGTCATATGTATTAAGGCCTATTGAGTCAATCTTTTGAACATAGATGTCCCTCAGTGCAAGTCCATCCAGCTATTTGGGGGAGCTTAAACACACAGATCCTATAGACACCAAATCCTACAGACTTGCCTGGCTTCTATAGTGAACATACTTTAGTCACAAATTGAGGGCCCTGCCAACCTCCCTTTCCTACTCTTTTAGTTGGCTACTTATTAACTCAATATTTTTTCTTCAATATTTGCCTTTTATTCAATAGGATAAGGAAAGCATAATACTCTCTTAATGGAAGAAATGTCAAAATGGAAGAAACAGATCAATGGAGTCTTAGCTGTGACTTTATTATGTCACCAAGTTGCTTTATGGGATTCTCACAACAAGGGTGCTTATTAGATGCCTGGAGCTCACATGGATTGAACTGTCTGCATCTGGAATTCATGAGCATCACGTATGATGTTTCCGTAGTTCGTCTATTTGTGCCAATTTTGGAAGAAGATCACACTCTCGGAACTTGGTAATGAGATGCTTGCAGAAAAAAAATACATTTTTTTGTTGTTGTTGTACATCTTCCAAAAAAATCAATTGAAATGACCGGGCTGTAGATTACGGGGACAAAATCTGCGTTAATGTATTATGAGTACAATAAAATAATGGAATATGATTTTAAGTACAAATAAATTGGGAAGGGTTTATGGTCATTAATTATTTGATGAAAGTGTTAACCATATATACATATATACGTGTGTGTGTGTAGTGTGCGCATGTGTGTGTGTGTGTGTGCGTGTGTGTATGCATATAAGAAACAGGGAAGAAAGGGAGGAGGGAGGGGGAAAAGAGTAAGAAGGGGGGACAGAGGGAGAGATGGAGGGGCCTGATTTGCAAAGTACCAGTGTTCTATATGCTATAGAATGCATTGTGTGCACATTAAACTTTACTAGACAATAATAATGATGAAATCTGACATTTTTATTCACAGGCAGTATAGATTCAATAACCACCGGCATTTTGTGAAAAAAATACACTAATGATCCTATTAAAAATAATGACTTTTTGCTTGTTAAGTGTGCATTGATTATTTTAAAACTTATACTCATTTAAGCTGGAAAATAATTAATAGAAGAATCATTTCGGAGTTCAATTTCCCAATTACAAAGTTTATTTCTCCATTTACCATAAAGGAGACAATCTCACCACAAAACACAAAGTGGTAATTTTTAACTACTTGTGTTCTTGAGGTACATTCAGGGCATGTTGGGGATGTTGCCACTCCTTTAAATTGCATAATTATGTTGGGATTCACATGCCAAGGCAGTATTATGAACTATGGACCTGCTGAATGCTTCAGAATGGGAGACATGTCCCGAGCACTTGTGACTGCTTGTTTCTGCAAGTAGAATCAGTTTTGTACAGTTGGATTCAAATGTGGTCTGCTCTAACAGATGTGAAAATTGTTTGAGGGACCATTGACCATGCCCAGTTGATTCATTCTTAGACACCATGAGTTTCAAAGAAGGCCTGAAAAGGAGACAAAGAGAGAGTCCTCATAAACACTATGCTCACTGTCAGTTTCCACTCAGCAGTCGAACAGACTGCATCTGTTGTGACTTCTTTATCTTGGGAGACATGAACAAATGCCTAATGTCTTAAAGACTCCTTCTTTGGGCTGCTGTGTACTATACTGCTGATTTGAGAGTGAGAATCAGAATCGCTTTGATGGTGTAATATCATTGCATTGGCTTTACAAGTTTAGAGACCAGATGCCCAGGAATGACCTGTCTTCATCGTAGGTCTCCCACACCTAGAGAGATCCCCCAGAGGAGGCTTTTGCTGTTGTGAGTGCAACCAACATGCAAAACTACCCAATGACTTTCTTAAAGGCTGCTGGCAATGCCTGTGGCACCCTGTGAGCAAACCTCCCATCAGAATGCTGGGAATGAGGAACTTGGGTTTATCCTTTGCTATCGGTAATAAATGATATCTGAAACACATAAAGAAAGAGATTAGCCATCTATGGCAATAAACCTAAAAAATCATCAAAAAATGAGTGACGATGGCATCAGAATGATCAAAACTCCCATCAAGATGGCTGGGCATCATCTCGAGGGGTGTGTGTGAATGCAATTTAGTTGAGGAAATGCCTGATTCTTTTTATTGTACTCAATCTGGAAAAAAACAAAACTTAAAGAAAAAATTATATTTAACACATAAAACCAGGAATCCCAAAGCACAGAAGTTGCACACATTTCCTCTGGAGTTTGTAACAGAGAGACCACACACCATTGGAGGGTACTTTCTTGGCACTCTGGAAGTTCTCTCTGTTGCACTGTAAGAATGATTTGTCAGGCCTAGGGGTAGCTCTACAGTTTATGTTTGGCATCTCTCTTGTCTGCAACAAAACAAACTATGGAAATATTATCTTTGCATATTAAAACCATTTTCTGTTGTTTAATTTGAATTTTAGTTTGTTGATTTTGAGTGGGTGCATGTGTGTAAAGGCTGGAGGTTAACCTTGGGTGTTGTTTCTCGGTCACTGTCTACCTTGGTTTTTTTTTGAGACGGGATCTCCCACTGATCTGGATCTCACTGACTAGGTTAGATTAGATGTCCCAGGGATTCATCCTCTATCCGTCTCCTCCCCAGCATTGGAATTACAAGTGTGTGACATAATGCTTGACTTTAAAAGTAAAGTTTTTAAAAATTGCTGTGATTTGATATAGAATCTCCATGTCGAGTTAGTAAAGAGGAATTATAAGGGTGTGCCTGCTTTGTGAACAGATAAATCCAAAATTAAGTAGTCAATAATTCTGTTATTTTGTTAGTAGATGCACATGTCCACATTGTTATGGAAAATCATCACATGCCAGTCATGGTGGCATGTGCCTTTAAAGCCAGCCCTTCAACCCCCAGGTGGATCTCTATGAGATCAAGGCAACCTGGTCCACATAGTGACTTCCAGGCAGGATGGGATTAGGGAGACAGTATCATAAAAAAAAAAGAAAAGAAAAGAAAGAAAGAAAGAAAGAAAGAAAGAAAGAAAAAGAAAGAAAAAGAAAAAAGCATCACAGGTAGGGATGTGTATGAACGATCCCACAGGTACCAACATGACAGGGCTGTACAGACACACACACACACACACACACACACACACACGCAAGGCATGAGTCTCCCATACATCAGCAGATGCAAGTCATCTTTGAAGGCTCCTTTTGGTTTCAAGGAGACAGAGTTCTGTCCCTATTCTTTCTCCATTTCCTCACTTATCCACTCATCCAAGTATTTTTGAGAGTTTATAGGATGGGAGATCGATCCTGGCTGATTCTGTGCTTTACACTGAGTAATGAACACATAATTAGGTACAATATTAGGAGAAAGAGGATGCTTTTTAAAGCTCTTGTCCTCAAGCTCTCTCTTTTTGATCATTTTAAATGGCTCAGTTTGCCTCCCATGAAGTTACTCGCTCAGATGTTATGAAAGTACCTTGTATCCTAGTCCAAAGCTGATGGGTAGCTTGGGCCACTATTGTCAGCTTGGCTTCCATCCTTGAGAATGCACACTCTTTTTCTTGTTCTAGCTCATTTTCTGCTCCTGTGGTATAAACAGTGAATAGTGATAAGGAAAGTCAAACACTGGGATGAAGAGTTGCTCTAGGGATTTAAGCTAAAGGAACAAAAAGAGGAGGGTGGGGGTGGTGGGAGACAGGCCGATTAAGACCAAGACAGGACCTCTGAAGAAGTGACATGCAAGTTCAAACTTGGATGGACTCTGGATTTCTTTGTTCAAAGAAAGGACAAGAGGAAGCTGGATGCTGAGTGGGAAAGGGGAAGGAGTAATGGATATACTGAATGATGTTTGAGTAGGAAAAGTATGACAGCTAAACTGAAGAAAGTTTAGTGTAAATGAAACTCAAGATAGGATCCAGGTGCACATGGAAGACTTCAGAAGAGGGGGGTCCTCTGATGTTTCTCCAGAAATACTGATGGGGTACAGAGCTGAATGAAAGTGAACAATTTTCTAGGACAAAAATGGAACAATATTCTTGTGACAACAGAGTTGGAAGAATATCTTGGAGAACTAGCAGAGTCTTAAATATACTTTTTGTCATAAAGTAGAGCCAGAATAGGTATTGAGCTAAACAGGATGATCACCTGTCTTCATGCTGAGCATTAAGCATTCCTGCAGAAACTGTCCTTAAATACAATCCTTGTGATTCACACACCCAGAAGTCTGTCATTAATGATGCCTTTCCTTTAATAATTGCTGTATCATTATTATAAACGAGACATCATCATCATCCTGTTGGCTCTACATGCATTGTGGAAGACAGAAATTCCATGCTGTAGAATCCCTTCTCCTTTGGAGTTTCCAGGTAGTTATTTCTTTCCAATAAGGATGCATATGTAATTCAGAAGGAAGAAGAAGAGAACCCACTTGACTGGTGAAGATGAGTTCATTGTGACTTCCCAGTGAGCTCTCAAGAGCTACCACTTAGGCTAGTGCAGTTGGACCGTCCTTTCTTCAACACCCATCCAGGTGATACAGTCTGATACAATCAGTATCCACTTTTTCGACCTCCACTACATACCTATAGCTGTTCCAAAAATCACAAACCCTCAATCCCCATATTATATTTTTTATGTCTCAAATATCTTGAATGCTTCTGTTCTCTCTGATGAAAGTCTGATCAAACAGATTTCTTTTCCAAAAGTGTTTCCAAGAGAATGAACATGGTGGCACACGCCTTTAATCCCAGCACTCGGGAGGCAGAGGCAGGCAGATCTCTGTGAGTTCACGACCAGCCTGGTCTACATAGTGAGTTCCAGGACAGCTGGGGCTACAGGGAGACCCTGTCTCAAAAAGACCAAAAAAATTTGAGTTTTGAGTTAGTTCTTGAATCTAGTTAGTGTTAGAAGTCTAATCAGTTTTGCAAGTGAGGTGAATCATGATTTTGCACCTCAAAAAATGATGAAACCATTAAATTATCACCTTTAGCTGCTGAAGTCAAGTGTCTACAGGTGAGGTTGGAAACTACCAGTTGTGATAACAGAACTTCATGGTGTGTAGAAAGCAGTGTAGATGGGTATGGCTGCATTTTCTTGAACTCAAGAATTTAGAGCTAAAAACTCTACTCACTCATTTATTTCTTCCAGCATGATTGAGGAGTAGTTGATAAAAATATTATGTAAGTTAAGGTACACAGTATAGTGGTTTGAAATACCTATATATTGTGAAATGATTACCACAAGAAAACGAATTTGTACATCCATCACCACACATAGTTACTTGTGTTTTGTGGTGGAAGCATTTAAGATCTACTCTTCTAGCAAATTTCAAGTACACAATACAGTATCATTGATGGTTGTCACCATGCTTTCTCTGGGATCCCAGCACCTACTCATCCTGTTTGAGTCTTTGTACCATTTGACCAACATCTCCCTCTTTTCCCACATGGTACTCACCCCATCCCTTCAAACTACAATCCTAGGCTTTGCTCCTTCAAGTTTGACTTCTTTTTAGTTCCCACCTACAAATGAGATCATGCAGTGTTTATTTTATGTCTTGCTTATTTCACGCATCATGATGTCCTCTGTGTTCATCTCTACTCTCACACAAGGACACTCTTGCTTTGAAGCTTGGTTACTGTTTTTTGTATATATTTATCATATTTTCTTTATCCATTCATCTGTTAATAGATGCATAGGTTGACTCTATACTTTGCTTATTATAAATAATATTGAAATAAGCAAAGGAATACAGCTATCTCTTTGAGGTATTGATTTCATTTACTTTGGATATATATTCAGCTGTGTGAGATTGCCAAAATAGTAAGGTAGTTCTACTTTTTTTTCTGAGAAACCTCCATAGTACTTTCTATAATATCTATACCAACGATATTCTCATCCGCAGCACAGGACTGCCTCTTCTCTATATTCTATAAATTTATCTTTTGTCTCTTTGACAGTCATTCTAACATGTGTGAGGTGCCATCACACTGTGCTTCTGACATGGATTTTCCTAAAGATTAGTGATGCTGGACGTTTTTTTCCAAATGCGTTTAAGTCTCTTTTTGGTCTCCATTTGAGAAACAGATTTTTGGGTCCTTGAATACTTTTCTACTGAAAATTTGTTTTCTTGCTATTGAGTGGCTGGATTCCCTCATGTATTGTATCAGATGTGTGGTTCATACACCCTTTCCCCAATTCCATAGTCTCTTTCTCCTGTCTATTGTTTCTTCAGCTCTGCAGAACTTTCTAGTTGGATGTTACCTCATTCACCTGTTTTTGTCTTTGTCTGTCCATTTGAGGTTATTGTGGTTGTTTTAAACAGAAATTTCCCATAGAGGTTTCGGATATTGAACACTTGGTCACCAATTCGTGGCAGTTTGGGGATGGTCATGGAACACTGAGGAGGTATGGCCATGCTGGAGGAAGCTCTTCACTGGCAGTGGGTTTGAGAGTTCATAAGCTTCCTTCCCATTTCCAGTTTCTCTCTCTGCTTCCTGTGCCTGCTTGAAGATGTGAGCCTTAGCTCTCTGTTCCAGCTGCCTCCTGCTATGCCTCCCCAACATGGTGAATATGTCCTCTTGAATCATAAGCCAGATAAACTCTTCCTTCTATAACTTGCCTTGGTCATGGTGTTTTATCATAGCAACGGAAAAGTAACTAATGCAGTCATATCTTTAAAAATCATTTGAATCAATACCAAGAAAGTTTTTCCATGTTTTTTTCCAGGAGTATTATAGTCTCAGATCTTATGTTGAAGTCTTAAATCTACTTTGAGTTTATTTTTGTATGCGTCTAATTTCATTCTTCTGTATGTGGATATCCAGGCCTTCTGACACCATTTATTGAAGACAAAGTCTTCTTGTTGTGTGTAATTGTTATATTTGTTGATGATAAGCTAACTATGAAGAATGTGAATTTTTTCTGTAGTCTGTCTGTACTCCCACTTGTCCCTACTTCTGTTTTCAATGCCAGCTCCAGACTATTTTGATAACTATAATTTTGAAGTATGTTTTGAAATCAGACAGCTTGATGACTCTAATCTTGTTATTTTTTGATATTGCTTTATATATACATATATATACACATATATATGCAGTTCCATGTGAATTTAAGATTATTTCTCTATTTCACTAAGTTTGTAGATCTCTTTGGGTAATGCATGGTAAGTTTTAGGTGTCTAATTGACTGGATTTTGGTATATCTTGAGGACTGATAAAGCAGTCCTCAGTGTGTCTAAGAAGCTGTTTCCAGAGGTGACTTGCCTGTGAGATGTGAACTGAGGGAGAAGAGCAGTCCTTAGTGTGGGCAGACAGCATCCAACTAGTGGGAACCAAGACAGAGCAAAAGAGACACATAGGAAATCCACCTCTCTTTAATGGATTTCTCTCTTTTTGCTACCCTTGGACATCAGAACCCCAGACTTGTCAGCACTGACCCTCAAGGATTTAAAGCCTTGGAAACTTGAACTGAACCCTGCTTAGAATGTCCTAGGACCTGCGCTTTCTCCTTCCCTTCTATTGCATCTTTCTCTCTGACAGAAACCTGGTTAATTCAGGTAGAATGGTCATTTTTAATATTAACGAATCTATTCCATAATCAATAGATTTTATTTCTGTTTATTTGGTTCTATAGTTCCTTTCATCAGGGTTTTATAGTTTTCAGTGTATAGTTCTTTTATCACATTAATCAAATGCCTACGTATTTTAAATTTTGGAATTATACACAGTGTTTCTATTTTCAGGAAGCTCATTGTGGCTGCCCACAGTCACTGCTTGCTTTGTATGTTGCCTTTGTGTCATGAAAATTTATTAAATGCATTCCATTAGTTCTAAAGACCATTTTCTTCTCTCATTGCTGAGATTTTTATGATTTTCTCTCTATATGCTTATGTCTCTGGACAGAGTTAAATTTATTTCTTCTTTTCCCAGTTGGATGCTTTGTATTTCTTTTCTTTGACTAAATGCTCTCAGTGGAACCTCTATAGAACACTGTATTGTGTAGACGTGCTGAGGTAGGAACCCTTGTTTTGTTCCTGATCCTAAAAAGCTTTCTGTTTTTCATCAATGTATGTGATGCTAGCTGTAAGCTTATCATAATGAACTTTTCTGTCTTGAAGTCTTTTTATACTTAGGTCATCGAAAATTTTAACTATGAGAAGATACTGAATTTTGTCAAATGCTATTTTCTATCTTGATCTATTGAGATGACTATGTATTCTGCATCCTATTAATGTGGTATATCACATTTTCAACTTGTGTATTTTGAGTTGTTCTTGTATCTCAGGCATAAATCTTTCTTGATCATAGTGTGTAACCCTATAAATGGGCCATTGGTTTTGGTTTCTTGGCATTTTGTTGAGGATTTTAACATCTGTGTTTATAATTTTCTCTTCTCCTTGAGCCTGTCTCTGGTTTTGGTATCAAGGCTATGGTAGGCTTATAAAATGAATATGAAGGGCTGGAGAAATAGCACAGTGATTAAGAGCACTGATTGCTCTTGTAGAGGACCTTCCCAGAACCCACATGGTGGTTAAAAACCAAACCATCCGTAGCTCCCATTCCAAGGGATTGGACATCCTCTTTCGGTCTCTGTGGGCATTGCACAACACAGGTACACTTACATACAAGCAGGCAAAAACACTTGTACACATAAAATTTAAAAAAGAGTATAAAAACACTGCCTTTTCCTCCAGTTTTTGGAATAGTCTTAGAGGGATTGGCATTAAATACGGGTATTTGATAGAATTCACCAGTGAAGCCATGATTTGCAGGGTTTTTTAGCCATTGCTGGAGGTTTCTGAATCAGTTATTTTACTCATTGGTCTATTTAGGGTTTCTATTTCTTCATGAGTTACTCTTTGTAGGTTGTGTGTGTGTGTGTGTGTGTGTGTGTGTGTGTGTGTTTAAAGAATCAGTCAGCTGTTTTTCTGTGATACAGTATTTTGACATATTCACAATGATTTATGATTCTGTACATTGTTCTTGTGTCAATTCTAATGACTTTTTCATTTCTAATTTTATTTAGTTGAGGCTGCTCTCTTTATTCACATCGTTAAAGATGGATAAGTTTTTGTTGCTCTTTAGGAAAATCTCTTTGCTTCATGAATTTCTACAGGTTTTCTAGTGTCTATTTCATTTTGGTTTTGTTGCTGTTGTTTCCTTCATTCTTTGTGGTATCCTTGGATCTAATTTGTTCTCTCTTTTTTCCCTCGTTCCTTGAGATGTAATTTTAGGTTATTAATCTGGTATGTTTCATTTTTTTCTTGATGTAGTATCACTATAAACTTTTTTCTTCTAACTTTTTCTGGATCTCATATAATTTGTTATGTTGTATATCCATCTTTATTATTTCAAAATTTTTGTATCACCCTTATGATTTCTTCTTTGAACAGTTGGTTGTTTATGAATGTTGTTTAATTCCCGTGTTTATTAATGTTCCAATTTTCCTGCTGTCATTGATATTTATTTTATGCTGCTATGGTCAGAAAGGATATTTTACATGATCAAAATCCTTAAACATTTGTTCACATTTCTTTCATAGCTAAATATTTTACCTATCCTGAAGAATATCCATGTGCACTGGAAAAGAATGTGTGTTCTGTTACTGTTTGATGAGGTGTTCTATATATACTTTTTGTACTATTCATTCGGTCTAATATGTGGTTAAAATCCAATATTCCTTCATTGATTTTTTTATGGGTGACCTATCCAGTGTTAAAATGAGTGCTGAAGTTTCCTACTTGTATTAGATTGTTACTTATTTCTCCTTTATCGTCTATTAATATTTATTTTATACATTTAGATGCCCTGATCTTGGCTAGATAAACATTTTCAGTTACTGTATTCTTGTGATGAAGCGATTCATTCTCTTAATGATCTCTTTTTCACCTAGTGACCCTTTTTTATTTAAAGTCTATTTTGTCTAAGTACAATTCACTTTGTTCTCTTCTGGTTACTGTTTGTGTCTTTTTCCAACACTCTAATTTAATTCTATGTGTATTCTGAAGATGAAAGTGTGTACTGCAGGTAATACAGTGTCAATTCTTGTTTTTACTTTTGTGCCTTTTGTTTGGAAAAATAACCCATTTACATTTAAAGTAATTATTAGGAAATAAGGATTTACTATTGTCATTTGGTTATTATTTTTCTGTTTTGCTGTTCCTTTATTCCTTACTTACTCTTTTCTTCTGTGATTTGATGAATTTTTGTAGTAGTATGCTTCAATTCTTTCTTTAAAGTTTTTATGTTATAACACATCTTGTTGTGGTTAGTGTGGGGTTTACAAAAACTATTTCATAGCTCCTGTAAACAATATTAAGCTGATTTTACTGCCATCAGCTGACCTTTACAAAAATAGATATAAGAAGGTAAATTTTGTTGTCTAAAATGTATAGTGATGGGTAAATTTTATAAGCTGCCTCTGTTTAAGAGAGTGCAGGTGCAGGGGACCTGGTGCCATTTGTGTGAGATGATGAATGATACTGTCTGAGGTCTGCAGCTGTAGGGCAAGGGACAGATGAGTTCTGAAAGAGTTAGGATTTCTCATTCTCCCACATTTTGCACCATTAATATCACAATTTATATGTTTTTAACAACCATTTATCAATTAATAAATCGGTATATTGAGATATATTTTTATTTTTATGAATGTTTTGCCTGTATGCATGTAAGTGTGCCACATGCATGCAATGCCTGTAGAGGTCAGAAAAGAGTGTTGGATCCCCTGGAACTAGAGTTACACATGGTTGTTAGTTGCCATGTTAGTGCTGGGAAACAAACCTGGATCCTCTGCAAGATCAGTCAGTTCTCTTAACTAGTGAGCTCTTTCTCTGTCTCCATATACATACATATATACACACACACACATATATATAATACAGTATACATATAGACATATATACAATATATGTGTATATATATACTTTTGTGTTTTAACTTATATGCCAAAATTAAAAATGGTTGTCATGTGACCTTTATAGTAATAGAATATTTTAAACTTGATTATAGTGTTATCCTTACAGCACATTTTATTTTGCACGTTTTCATTTTGGCACTATTATTCTGTTTCATATTGAAGCACTCACTTTAGCATTTATTTTAAGGAAAGTCTAAGCCAAACCCCCACAGCTTTGTTTGCCCAGGGAATGTTTTATCTTTCCTTATGAATGACAGGATAGTATTCTTGCTTGGCAGGGTTTCTACCCATCCTTGGCAACTTGAATATATTCTTCAAGTCTCTCTTCACCTGCAGTTTCTATGGTTAAATCCACGGATAGCATTTTGGAAGTTTTCTTGTATGTAAATGAGTTTATTTTCACTTTCTATTCTCAGAATTCTTTGCAATCCTTGATTTTGAGTAGGGACACTTAAATATCAGGTATAAGACTGAGGACTCAGGGAAAGGTAGGGCATAACACACCACTGTGGGCTCTGTAAGAAAAACCAGGCAAGAAATGCTAAGGTATGTCCTCCTTGGAGCACCTTCCAGTCTCTGGAGTGCTTTTCCACTTTCTGTAATAAATCTGTGATCACTTTGTTTAAAAAAATTCTCATTTTGCACCAGTCAGAGACTACTACCAAGTACCACAACTGGTCACAAACGGACATTGTCCATGAATTGCCCGGGCCTGAGGGACACATCTACAGTGCAACCTCTACACCTAAGGCTCATGGGACATAGAATAGGGATAAAGAAAGGACAGTAATGAATCTCTCAGTTCTCAAAAATGAAGCTCTCTTATGCAGCGGAGGGCCAGGAATACAAAAGGTCACAAATGGCTAAAGTGTAGAGATCAAGAGTCTGCTGAACAATGGTCCTTGGAAAGGGCCCCTTTATTAAACTTCACCCACCCAAGGCTCAGGGACCATCGCAGAAGGAGAGGACTGTAAGAGTCAGGGAGGAGGTACATGATCATATGGAAACAGAGTCCTACAAGCTCCTGGGAACCTGCTCACATGATTCTATAGCAAAGGTGTCAGCATACACCAGTCTCATGCAAACTCAGGCAGACAATAACCCAGCATAGAACTGGGAAAATGAACAGCAGATTCCAATCTTATCTGAAGAAATGTTGGCAATTGATTGTTACTAGATGAAGAAGAACTGATTTTCCTAAAACAAGGGACTCTAGATACGCTGAGTAGACTCAGTGGACAAACTTGCACTGTGGAATGGCTGGGGGCACTAACAACACAGTGGGCCTTAACAGAGATGACAGAGTATATGGGCCCCTATGGGGATGCTATGGGAGGGTGCCAGTGGGGATGGAGGTGTAAAGATGATCAAGATGTTTGAGGTGTTCTAAAATGTTTTCTAAGCTCAGTTTTCCCAAAGCATTTTATTCACTTCCTTGTAAACTGCTTTATCCTATGATTTAAATAAAATATCTAGGCCCACTGTTTTTGACTGAAGAATTTCTATTAGAGACATCCTTACTCCTTCTTCCCAGTAATGAGTAGTAATGTATTTGTGTCCTAACATCCCAGGGCCTTGCATATAGAGAATAGAGTGATTGTCACCTCTGTGTCTAGGTTTATAAGCACAATCCTCTGGCTGACTCAAGGGGTGTTGAGAAATGAGAATTGCATTCAGCTCACTATGAATGATCTTGAATTAATTCTTCCCAGTGTTTATTATTTATGCTTCTTTTCTATCACCCAAAGACAAACTCCTGACTGTTACTTTGTGGTAGAAACTCTGATTATTGTTTCTGGTTTACTGAGTTCACAGGCACTAAGTGATAGTTCAATTGTCTTTCTTGTTTTATTCTTTCCTGTGCATGCATATGTGTGTGTGTGTGTGTGTGTGTGTGTGTGTGTGGTCTGTGAAGGTCTCATGTAGCTCAGGTTGGGCTTGAACTTTGTATACAGTAGATGATATCTTTGAATTCTTGATCTTCCTGCTTCCACCATACAAATGCTGGGTTTAGTGTGTGCACCACCATGTCCACCTCAAATGTTTTAATTGTCTTAATAATTCATTAGCCCTTTTTATCTATAAGACTCTCAGAAGATGTGTCAAACCAAATGACACTGTTAACAGATGGCTATAGATTATTCTCCTCCTTAGTTAAAACACTGATCTCAAGCGATATGGCTGTTGTAGAACTGACCCCAAGATACACAGCCCCAAGGCTGACATTGCTACATAGGTAGAAGTTAGATGTGGAAATTAGAGATTTGACGTAGGTAAGCAACAAAATTATTGAAGAAATAGAGCTAAACAGATAATGCATTGTGTGCTTCTGCCTGCATACATGTATGGAGGGCAGAGGAGGCCATCAGTATCTATCATTTTCTATTGCTGTTTACCTCGTTTCCTTGAGACAGCACCTCTCACTAAACCCAATGCTAGCTGGTCACAAATCCCAGTGATCTTTCTATCTCTAACCTCCCAACTCTGGGGTTATAAGTGTGCACCACCAAACCTAGTGTTTAATGTGGGTACTGAGGAACCAAACTCAGATGTTCATGCTTGCCTAGCAAGTGCTCTTACCCTCTCTGCCATCTTCCCAGCCCCCTAGTGCTGTCTTCATGAGATGTGAGTGTCACTGTCTGAGGCTTATAGATTCAGAACAATGGCTGCATCCTGTACGTGGTAGAAAGATCACAACTTGGAGGGCAGAGGGAAAATCAGCTGAGGCACAGAGGTAAGGGTACTGAGAGATTCAGGGAGAGAAGGTTCAGGAGAGCAAGCTTTGTAAATTTCAAGTCTAAGAAATGTATTCCACTGTGTACATGTATCACATTTTCATTATCCATTCATCAGTTGATGGACATCTAGGCTGCTTCCATTTTCTAGCTGTTGTGAATAGAACAGCAATGACCATGGATGCACAGGTATCTCTGGGGTATGTCATAGAGTCCTTTGGGTATACACTCAGAAATTGTTGTACACAATGGAATTTTATTCAGCTATAAAAGAATGTAAAATTATGAAATTTGAAGGCAAATGGATGTGATTGGAAAAAAATTATGCTGAGATAAACCAGGATCAGGAGAATTGCTCTATTTTCTCTCACATATATAGATCCTAGCTCCATCTCTTTAATTCTGTCTGTTCAATCGAAGTATCTCAAGAGGTCTGCAAACTAGAAAGCAGATATGGGGACTTCCTTAGGAGCAGGGGCATGGTAGAACATAGGTAAAAGGAAAACAGAGGGGGAATGCTGGGGGTAGGAAGGGTTAGGGATGGAGGAGGCAACTGGGAAGACTAGTGTGAGGTGAATTAACCAAAACAAAAGATGTATAAAAACATCACATGGAAACTTACTATCTTATAATCCAAATAAATCGAAGGGCATTAACCTACATGACTTGATGATGTAGCTCCTCGAAGCAAATTCCCAGGTGTGGGAATCTTCTATAGGAATTGGTCAGAGATGAGGGAACATGGGCCCCTAAGGCAGTGCAGACTCTTGCCAGCCATCTTGTTTGGTCACCATCTGTAGACGGTGTGAATCTATTGTTGAAGACATAACACACCTTGGTTGCAATGTATAAAGAAAGTATGCTGGCACCAAGCTAGAACATTCCTCTCTGCTGTCTTGCTTTCAAAGTACTGTAAGGTGCTATGCAGGTTACTGGGGATGAAAAAGCATCAGTGGCCTTAACCAGCTGTGGACCCTATAAACTCAAACTACAACCTACAGTACAGGCATGATTGTCATGGGGTAACCAATTACTCTCAGTTAAGTGACAATTGAGATCTCTGCCCCAAACAAGACATTTAACATCATCACCCCCTCTAAGGCTCAGAAAAAAGCTGTAGAAGAAAGGGGCTGGCAATATGTAAGAGCTGCAAAATAGGGTGAAGAATTGCAAAATGCCACATTTGGACTCCATGCAACCATTGTAACCATAAACTCACCACAACTGCTCT
>NW_008351346.1:1366326-1421539 GCF_000622305.1 Nannospalax galili | reverse complement strand
TTTTTTTTTTTTTTTTGGTCTTTTTGAGACAGGGTCTCCTTGTAGCCCCAAATGGCCTGCAACTTGCTTTATAGACCAGGTTGGACTCTGTCTCACAGAGATCTGCCTACCTTTGCCTCCTGAGTGCTGGAATTAAAAGTGAGTGCCACCACATCTGATTATAACTTCTCTTACCTGCATTGGACCCACACAAGACCTTCCCTGTCAACCATGACTCATGGAAGGGGGAGAGGCTCATGGGACTTGCAGGGACCTTACTATGGATGTATTGGCTACTGATAGATTCTGGGAGAGGTTGAGTCATTATTTTTCAGTTTGAGTAGCCACTGGTGAGTCCACCAGGCTCCAGTAGATAGTTCTTAACCCATGCCCATGCAGAGACTCTAATGGGTCACAAAATAAAACAATAATCATGAAGATGAGAAATCCATAAGAAAGGGGTGTGGACAGGAGGAGGAATATGGAAAAGGGTGGGGCAAGAGATCAGTAAGCATTTGTACATGTATGTATATGTACATGTATGAAATAGTCAAAGAACAAATTAAATTAATAAAAGGAAATGTTTATGTTTGACTTGAATTTAATTGTTTAAGAGTATAAAGCCTTGTTTTCTTTTGTAAGAAGTCATCATTGAGTGAATGCCATTATGTGTACACAAACTTCTACCAAGGTGACAGGTGACAGTGATTGACTACTTGGGTATGTGTTTCACTGAATGTTGAAGTGGGGATGATGCATGCAAAAGTCGTGTGAGAGGGAAGGCAATTGTCTTCATCACGGTCAATTAGTCAATTGGGTCTACATTACATGATGACAACAGCAGGGTGGAAAATGAGGGCACAGCCATTATAGGCTTAGTTAGTGCTTTTGGAGTGAGAAATTCAATCAGATGACATAGTCATGTTCTATGACCTTACAACAACTATTGTTAAAGACACAATTGATCTGTATGATGTCTGGAGCAATTTCTTTTATGAGTCCCAAATCCTTAATCTAATCTGCAAAAGCAAAGTTGTGCTCTTTGTATGTTGTCTGTATAAGTGTGTGTGTGTGCGTGTGTGTGTCTGTGTTTCAGTGCAAATGAGTATGCATGTGTTGTGTGTGAGTTTGTGTGTGTGAGTTTGTGTGTGTGTTTCAGAATGTGTGTGTTATGCATAGCTGTACGTGTATGTTGTGTGTGTGAGTACATGGGTTTGTGCATATGTGTGTGCACATGTGTGAGTGGGTGCATATGTTGTGTGTGTTCATGTGTATGAGAATATGTGTGTGTGTTTGTTAGTGTGTATCTGTGAATGTGTGTGTATGCATGAGTATGTATGTATGTTTCAAAACTAGCAGAGAAAGGCCGAGTAAGCTCTGCAAGGCAACATAAATGATTTAAGACCCAATGATTTTGCCAGGGCAACATTCAAGACAGAGTCTAATCCTTTAATCTAACCCTGGTCCCTTTAAAAGCTTCGAGCTAAGAGTTGACTCAGCATGTCAGTGCCAAAAAGATCCATTGACCCTGAGTTCAGTGCTGAGAAATTGAGAAATGTTCTTTTTAATGTCTATTCAATAAATACAGCATCCACCTTGCAAGGGGCTGCACAATCCACTTCAAATCCATTATGGGATGTTCTTGTGGGCTGACAAGTTGTCCTGAGACAATAGTGACCATGAGATGAGGTTAACCCTTCCCGTGGAATGTAAATCATCACAGATACCACCCCTGCTGGCTCTCAGAAGACCTTGGAAGAAGACATTTGCATTGAGATGAGGACCCCAAGCTATGCATTTCCCTCTAAACAAAGGTCATTGTTTCTCAGAAAGCACAAGCTCATACACAAAGACCTAAATATTACCACAAACATTTTAAAATGCAAAAGTAGTGATAAAAATCTACCGTTAGTGATACCTTTCCTGTGACTATACATGTGTACATAAATCAGATTTCTTTGCATCTATTATCACCTCATTTAATACGGATGATGCCCATCAAGTTGCCTTTGAGTGGCCATAGTTTATGAATTTTGCATCAAGATATATAATATGGTTTCTAGAAATGGCTTAGTGAGTAAAGGCTCTTGCCAACAGGCCCGATGACTTGAATTCAATCCTGGAACCCACACAATGGAAGGAGAGAACTGACTCGTGCAGTCTGTCCTCTGATTTCTATACATGCAGTGTTGTGACTACTTGTATGCATACATATACTCAAATGTAATAAAAACTTTAAAAGATATGTAATCTGATTAAGAGTAGCTATACCAATCACAGGTTAAAGGAGAAATCTATGAAATGTACTTTGGATCAAGACATTAATTAGAATTATGTGCTTATTTTAGTGGTTTATGTGAGCAAATGGGAGAGAAAATTAAAAATCAGAACAATTTCCCCCAAAATGTTTAGTGTATGATAAATATTCTTACCTGAGGTCAGAGGGAAATGAGACCTAGGAACAAACAAACTCATTTACACAGAGTTGGACCCAGTCAAAAGTAAGGGTTGCCTTGCATCACAGAAACCATTCACTCACAGCTAAGGATGCATATATGTGCTGGATAAATATTTGTGGATTGATAGATTAGCTGGTTGTTGGTATGTGGTGTGACATTAACAAACCTAGCGTACTTTTCTATCATTTGTTAAATTGTTAATCAGTTGTGAAGTTAACACGGTTAGCAAATATTTGTTAAGCATCTTCTATCAATCAAATATCCACTAAAATGTAAAAGTGGAATGTGGGGTACTTGGGGGAAGAAAGATTGTTTTCATGGTTGACAAACTCTTTGAAACTAACTTCACAGAATTTTACAATTGTTATTTGGAAAATGGTTTTCATTGTCAGATTCCTTTGGGAAGCGCTTGTCAAAATATAGAAGTTGCCTTACCAGATTCTCTCTGTAGTAATAATCTTATGGTAATTATGAATCACAAGGAGGGAGGATATAGCATGAATATGTCGTCAACTTTTGACCATAAATATTCCCTTTTGTGGAAATGTATCTATCTAGGAAGTATTCTCTCAGGTGAGCCTTGAAGAATGCTTCTCTCGGCATTCAAGTAAGACACCTTCTCAAAGCAACTAGAGGGATTTTACAGTCAACCTTGATTTTCTCCTTTGTGTCTGAGAAGGTGCTAGCAATTTGCTCCAGTGGACTTTGAGGAGGCCAGATTTATGCTTCCCAACAGAGTAAAGTGACTTCACTGTACAGATTACTGGTGTTGAGAAATGTAAGCTCTGGGGAGAGGGGCGGGCACACACAGCCAGGGAATAGCTCAGCGGAAACAGATGAGAACATGGCTCGGCCCTCTTCCACGCTGCCATGCTTTCTCCTGGGTCTGCTCAGATCGGGGACTGAGCCATAAGCCTGAGCTTGGCTTCCTCTGTACATGGTAGTCATTTCTTTCCCCTCTTCTGCACTTTCATATGCCTCCCACTGCACACATCCACACCCCAGTATAGGAGTCATAGTAATGTTTCCTTGATCTGGACATTTCTCCCCTTTGCAGAGGGGAGAGGCATCTGAATGAGCTAAATCAGTATTATTCAGTTAGCAAATGTGGGAGAGAGTGGACATTGATTATATTCTGTGTTCTCAACACCATATGCATTCTGTCTATTGACTTTCGGGGCTGGAATTATTTCCTTTATTTCAGAATCAAGGTTAACTTATGCAACTCACCCAGGATGTGGAACTAGTAACTGACAGAAATGGAATCAGATCTGCATTACCCTAACTATAAAGACCATTAGGCCATTAGGTGAATGTGTAGATAGACAAATAGATCCATATGAATTATTTAATCTAAATTCTGATGAATTTTGTTGACTGTATATTTGAATTTTCAAAAAGGAAAGTATCAGTATTCTGTTTCAAGTCACATAGCAAGTTAAAGGCTCTAAAGAAAAGAGCGCATCTAAGTTTTGCCTTGGCTATCCAAACTCAAAGCAGATAATCACTGAAGTTATGTTTATGTAATAATTTCAGTCACCTGTAAATTCATAATGACCTATAAATAGCACATTCCCAGTAACTCTTTGAAAAAATTTTGAAGGCAGGATTGTTATTATTTTCAGTTTATTCTGAAGGAGGAATATAAGGCTGAAAGTGGCTGAGTAACCTACCAGTGTTATCAATAGATGCATCACAGAGGGGCTGTCCTTATGTCAGTGAGTCCCCGATGCTCCTGCCAAGTAGTTCCTCCGTAAGATCCTGATTGACAGAGGAGGATGCTGAAGTTTAGACAACTTAAGAGAGCTGGTCCTTACCCCTTTTAGGCCCTGTAGCTTCAGCTCTCACCCCACTGCCTGCCCCTCAAATTAAGACTCGTCCTCAAGACTTCTGTCTCTGATTCCCATTCTCTTTCCAATATAGTCATGAACTGTCAGCAATATGGATGTAAAGTGAGAGGAAATCAATAACCCAAATACCTTCTCAACAAGAGAAGTCACGTGTGCGCATGTCAAAACATGTGCATGCATAAGGTCATAAATGGAGACACGGCAGGCTGTGTCTTAAGCAGCTTATTTATTTAGAGCTGTAAGTCAGTTTTCTATGTGTCCCATTGCCACAGCTTTTGCTCATGTGATAGTGAAATCCTGTCATAAGTCAATCTCTTTATATCTGAGTCCTGGTGAGTTTTTTTCTGATTGATTAGGATGGAGTATCCATGCCTCCATCAGAACTGCATATTGTGAATGGCATGACAGCCCCGTGTATCACCCTGGGACTCCGTCATTGCAATAGCTGGAGTCCCAGATTGGATTGCGCCTGAGCATTGACAATCTAGTATTGATGTTCATGTGACACCGGGAGCCACTGTAACAATCTTTATTTTATCTGTGGCTTTTGCTCTCAGGCTTGGGTTGAGCCCCCACAGGGTTACCATGATAATCAACACCTCTAATTAGCACTTAGAAATGTCTGACTCCCAAGGCTGTCATTAGAAGACAAGCTTGGTGTGCAAAATACAGAGATGCCTTTGCATTTCCCAAGCAAAATCTTCCTTCCAGGCCTGTGTCATGGATCGTGCTTTCAACGCTCTGCCGGCAGGAGGACCCCCTCCCTGCTCTCTTCATTTAGGAAGAGCTGAATTCAGAGGATGAGGTCTGCCTGGGCAATTGGGAGGCTGGAAATTAGACATCATGTCACATGCAGGATTCTCCTGCTCATGAAAGCGGGTGTCTGATTCAGGGCCTCCTCCAGCTCTCCGCTGCAGAGATAGAGGTGATGATGTGTGCCATGATCAATGCAAGGGAAAGTAACAGGAGCACCCCCTCCCCTTTGATCTCATTTTCCTTTTACAAATGAGATAGGGGAGAAAGAGCTGAGCACTTGCTCATACCTCTGTACTCAGCAGGCCTCAGAGACCACTGAGAAAGACAATATCTCCATCCCACTCACTTCCACCCTGCCCTGAGCAGGGAGCCAAGTGATGAGAGGCAGCAGAATGGCTGCTCAGCAGATGCTGATGTGGGTAGGGAGGGAAATGATCCCTTGGCTGACGGTGGCTCTATGTCCTCATGAGCACCCTGACAGTTGTCCCCTACAAAACATCACCAAGTCAGACGTAAGCTAATGCTGATCACAATTTATTCTCATTATCATTGCTAATGAAACAAACAAAACCCCCTGAGCAAGGAGAGGGAGCGTTATACGCCCAGTTGCAGAGGGTGGCGTTGGTGCCTTGCCTTACACATCAACTTCCGTATCATCAGCAGGCACTGGAGGGTGCTCTCTCTGATTTCTTCAGGGCTTATTTTTATATGACTTGGTTAGTTTATTTTGAGGAACTGGCTCAATGATGGGGATGATAGGGAAAGGAATGTGCATGAAAAAGAAGAGAGAACGAGGCTGTCCTAGATTCTAGGTGACAGGTCCAATCGCCATCAATTCCACATCCTGTTTTTAGGCTAATTAAAGTCAATAATGGTATCTGTTGCTCTATGTATTTTTACATTAGAAAACTGAATCCTGATGAATAATTTGCTCAAAGTCACAGAGCCAAGCACTTTGTATTAAAGTGCTTTTTGAATTTCTCCAAGTTAAACTTAACGACAGGCTGATTTCATTTTTCTCCAAGGCTGAATGGAGCTCCACCTTGGCTTGACTTGGTGTTGAATCTGGACTTGCAGCACTGTGTATGTGACTGACCACCAACACAGCAGGCTCTGCTTGCTGAGAGGAGGAAGCAGCCCATTTCACCAACTCATAGGTGGTACAACTGAGGACAGGACAGAGACCATCTGTGCCATGAAATGTCTCTGTAAAATGGAAATTAATGTATTTTTAAAAGTAAGCATTTGAAAGGCTTGTCAAATAGGTACTCAGTGCAAGTTCTTCCTCTTCCTTTGGACTAGAAAAAAACTTGTATAACTTTTAATAACAGTTAGCATTTTGGGGGCAGATGGAGAGATGAATCAATCAGTCAGTAAAGTACCTGCCTCACAAGCATGAGGACCTGTGTTTGGATCCCTAGCACCTACATAAAAGCCAGTCAGAGTGACAATGTTCACCTGTAATCCCAACATTAGGGGAACAAAGACAAGCAGATCTGTCTAGCTGAATGGGAGAGCTCCAGGATCTGAAAGAGACCTTGTTTCAAAAAGTAAGATAGTGATTAAGCTTGGCACCTGACTTTG
This sequence comes from Nannospalax galili, assembly GCF_000622305.1. Classification (NCBI taxonomy): domain Eukaryota; kingdom Metazoa; phylum Chordata; class Mammalia; order Rodentia; family Spalacidae; genus Nannospalax; species Nannospalax galili. Next base: position 1,414,911 of record NW_008351346.1, on the reverse strand, counting down.
ATCTCTATCTCATCCTCAAAGTGCGTGCTCCCCACATCTGCATGTGCATAGACGCATGTGCGCATGCACGCGCGCGCACACACACACACACACACACACACACAATTTCTGGGATAGGTTTCCATTTTCAAAATATGTTTACATATTCTTTCCGTAGCCACCTCATCCTTTCCGAGCAGTAAATATAAGAGGCACTAGAGATTATCAAGTATTTTGGTATTATCGCCTATCAAGTACTTTACTGTGAATTATGAAAAGTCATACAGCAGACATGGAAATGTGGGGAGCTGGTGCTTGTGTGTATTGAATGAGTCCCCGGGAAACCTGGAAGCTGGCGTTCTACTTTTCAGACATGATTTGGTCCTACACCTGCTTTGTCAGTGTGACCAGGTTGACTCCTGTTTGGTCTGTTTACTTGCTCTTTACTGAGGTCTGCTATCAACAAGAAAACACATCTCAGCATCTCGCTTGGCAAGAGGAGGACGAGGCAGTGCAGCAGCTGTCATATTTATTTCTGTGGCAAAGCAGGTCAGGAAAATTGATCAAATTAATCATACAAAGTAGCAAACATCAAGAGTGAGAACGGAAGGAGCAGATGAGTTCTTGCTTCATTCCAAGCTGCACCTGCCCTTAGTTCTAATGGAATCTGTGCAGTCAGATGATGGGAGCAGTGACGGGGGACAGTGGCAATGGAAAAAAAGTCTGAAGAGAAATTGGAACACAAGAGATTATTGGGACAGGTCTTAGTCTGAGGGCCTGTGATGGCTGTGAAACTCTATTAAGTTCTCCGAAGCTGGCGGAAATCCATCTTCAGGTGTCCTATGACAAGAATAAGTTCAAGACCTAATATTGGCTTGGATCTATGGCAGGAGATCCTGGCTAATTTGGACAACATTTCTTTCTCGTTACTAGGGGCAGCACAGCCTTCCTCATTGGTTCTTGACTCTGGACATGATGTAGCATCACCTGGAGAGCTTTTAAAACCACAGTGCTTGGGCTGAGAGGATGGCTCTGTGGGTGAAGGGCTTACTCTGCAATCCCGTGGAACTGTGTCCAGATCCCCAGAACCTAAGGAGAAAGCTGGGCATGTGTCGTGTGAGATTTTACCAGGGGAGACACAACACAAATAGCTACTCATCTCAGATAGGGAACTAACACTAACAGTAAAAATTGTACTAAAGTCCAGTGTGGTGAACCAATGACTTTAATGGGGTGACTTAAAGGAGTATGCGTAAGGGGTTGCTTACATGAGTATGAATGATTCAAAGGCAGCTGTATCACCCAAATCCCACCCCAGTATGGGTGACGACTTACCAAAACTGGGCCTTTGGAGCTACCTGCACGACTTGCAGGTAGCTTAATAGATCTGAAGGTCTGTTGTAGGCACCTTAGCTGGCCAGAGTCTCCTTCCTCAGCTGCTGTCCTCTGCTTCTCCCACCTTGGGGAGGGGCGTTGTGAATCTTGTAGGCATCAGCTTGCCCAGACATGTGAAGTTTCCTTGTCTCCTGAGCCTCCAACCAGGATTGAATGTTGCAACTCAGAGAAAATTGCTTCAGAACAGCACAGCAGTGTGCAGCACCCGTAATCCTAGTGCTGGAGAGGGTGGACACAGGCAGAACCCCCAAGCTTGCTAGGTAGCTAGCCTAGCCTAACTGGTAAGGTCCAGGTTCAGTGAGCGACACTGCCTCAAAAACTAAAGATAAATGAATGAAGAAAAAAACACCTGATGTTAACTTCTGGCCTCCCCACAAACATGAACATGTATACACAACACAGCATACACACACACACACACACACACACACACACACACACACACACACACACACACGCACACACACAGAGTCACTAGAGGTATCCAAACTGAAGCCTGGGTGAAGTTAATTACATTCTCTTTCGGGTGAGGCCCAGACACTGAGAGTTTTTCTAAACTCTGTAGAATAATTCTAAGCCAAAGCTAGTGCTGAGGCCAATGTGGTGATTCTTAAATATAAGCAGTCATCAGAACCACCTATGGAAGGCTTGTTAATATTGGGACTAAGGGATACCACAGCTGAGAGTTTTAATTTGCTAGTTCTGGGATGGCCTTAAGAATTTCGTTTCTAACGGGTCACAGAGGATATGTGCATGGCCGTTCTTAAGGTCACACTATGAGCCCCTGGCTAAAGAAAATGGCACCAGGTTCTGGTTTTCACCCTATTATTTTCTGACTGCAATGCTTTAAATTGTTCAGATATTTCAACCTACGTTTATAATAATTATTTCATTTCTTTTTAAAAAAGGTGTGCATATTTTAATTTTATGTACATGAGTGTTTTGCCTGCATGTATGTTTGTGTACCACCTGCAGGCAGTGCCCATGGAGGCCAAAAGAAAGCATCTGATCCTTGTAACTGGAGTTACAGACAGTTGTGTGCCACCATGAACTGAACCTAGTGCTCTTAACTGTTGAGCCATCTCTCCTGCTCAATTATTGCATTTCTTATTTCAACCATAAAATTTTAAATTGTTTTGTTTTTCTAATTTTATATGTATGAGGGTTTCGCCTACACGTATGTAAGTGTACCATGTGCATACAATGCCCCAGGAGGTCAGAAGAGGGTATTGGATTCCCTAACTGAAGTTATTAGTCAGCATGTGGGTGCTGGGAACAAAATCCAGGACCTCTGCAAGGGCATCCAGTGCTCTTAACTTCTGAGCTGTCTCTCTAACCCCTCAAACATTTTTAGGAAATCAACTAGATGGTGCATATTGATATATTTTGTAAAGTATGAATCACAGAATGAAAATTAAATTGTGTTAATTTTCTATCAGGTTTCCAATTTGCTCTATGTTTTTAGATCTAGTTACTCTCTTGACACCTTGAAACAGAGTCATCATTTCACTAAAAATGTATATAACAAATAGCATTACGAACCAGGTCCCAGACCAAATACTTGGATATAACAAATATTTTCCCCCATGAAGCTTGTAGGCTCAAATAGAACCAAAATTCACTTGTTTTCAGTGATCTGTGAGGTAGGTATGGGTTTTGCATTAATATTTATTTATTTATTTATTTATTTATTTATTATTTATTTATTTATTTTGTATGAGTGTTTTGGCTTCATGTATGTAAGTGCAATTGTGTTGTGGAATACCTGTGGAGGCCAGAAGAAGGCATCAAATCCCCTGGAACTGGAGTTATGGAAAGTTGTTAGCCGCCATGTAGGTGCTGGGAACCCAACAAGGGGTCCTCTGCAAGAACACCAGTGCTCTTAACCATTGAGCCATCTCTCCAGGTTTTTGCATTTTTAATTGTTAAAAAAATAGCAAACCACAAAAGAAGAAAGGTATTTTATGGTGCACAAAAATTACAGATACTTCAAATTTCAGCATTTCTAAAGTTTTATGGGTAAGCTCATTTACTTTTAGATTGTGAACCAATTACTTGCCTGCTTAATGACAGGGTGGACCTGTGGTTACAAAGATGGGATCTAAATGTCTCCCATATGACTCTTTACTGAAAACTGTGCTAAACCTTGTTCAATGAAAGAGCAAAGTTACCTAGTTATACACAAGGCTGCATAGACTAAGGGGGTAGGGGTCTGCTTTAGATAGCAAAGTCCTTCCAAAGTGAAAGCTTTAAACAGCACCAAAGAATTGAAAGGAGGTAACAAGGCAGGATTTCAGAGGAGAGCAGAGTAGCTTGTGACAAGAACCTCAGTGGGAAGTTCAGCTTGGTGAGAGACTAAGAAAAGCAATGTAATTTGGGAAGGAGAGGCAGGAGGATCTGTTAGTTTGGGGGCAGCCTGGCTTGTATAGCGAGTTCTAGAAAGAAAGGAAGAAAGGAAGAAAGAAAGACAGAAAGAAGTAAAGCTAAGCACAGCAGAGAAAAGGAAAAAAAAACCCAGTGCATTTGAAATAAAGACGCAAGGTGAGTGGGCTTTTTACCCACTCAACGTGAGGGCTCATAGAGACAGAAGTCAAGTCAGAGGCTCTTGAACCACTTAATTTTATTGTAAGGATAAAGTCACTATTTTAAGATGGTGGAGGACCTTGATGATAAAAAATAATTCTGCTGGGCGTGGTGGCACACACCTTTAATCCCAGCATTTGGGAGGCAGAGGTGGGTGGATCTCTGTGAGTTCAAGGCCAGCCTGGTCTACGTAGTGAGTTCCAGGACAGCTGGGGCTATAGGGAGACCCTGTCTCAAAAAGATCAAAAAAAAAAAAAAATAGTCAATTCTAAGAGTGATAGGTGAAATCTGTAATCCCTATGATTGGGAAGCTGAGGCAAGAGGATCACAACTGTATAGCCTGGGCTATATAATAAGTTCAATGCCACTCTGAGCCACAAAATTAAATTGTAACTCAAAAAAAAAAAACTAAAATGACTTGAAGTGTGGCTTAGTGGTAGCACACTCCCCTGGCATGTGCGAGGCCATGGACTCCAGCCCTAGGACCACAAAAAAGAAATGAAAACAGCTAATTTTGAGGTCCTGCTTAGTTGTCAGGTCCTGCTCAAAAGGTAGTGTGGATTCCAAAGCCATGCTAATGGATATCATTATCATGCTTATTTTACTGAGGATAAAAGTAACAGAGAGAGATGGTGTTTGCCCGTCTAGTGAAGTCAGGTCTAGAATCTAAGTACACATGGTGTTCTTGGTTGTTTTGAAGGTACGGTAGGAGAGGAAATAAACCAGTTGGGACTGTGTTCAAGTGTAAGCAGATAGTACGTGGAACAGTCTAGGAAGTTAGCAGAGATGATGGGCAGAAACAGACAAGGCTGTAGTCAGATCGAAGCTATGATGGTCTACATGAGGTTGTGAGGAGGGAGATGGGCCAAGGGCATTGTGTTGTTTCATGTCAATAAATGGGTAGCTGACTGGGCTCCTCACTGAGAATGCAATGGTCAGGGGATGCCATCAAAAGATATGCTTTAGTTTGGATCAGGAAATGCAAAGACAGATATACTTGCATCTCCTACTTCTAGAATCATGAAGCCCCTTTGAGAGCAGAGACAACATCCCTGCATCCTTCTTTTGCAGCAGGTGATGCAGTATGTGGCAACTGCGTTCCCCAAAGCAATTTCTGGAAAATTGAAAACATCAAGTATTGATTCATGTTGTACATATACGGATTACGGAGGCTGGGCCAAACTCAATTTCTACTAGTAATTTGTTTAGCTTTCTGTATGTATGTATATGAGTGTATTTTTGAATATGTTTTGGTGCACGTGCACACATGTGAGTGTGTGTGCCTGTGTGTGCACTCATGGAAGTCAGAGGAGGATGCTGGGTAGTGCTCTGCTGTTACTCTCCACATTATTCCTTTGAGACAGGATCTCTTAATAAATTCAGAACTAGGCTGGAGGGCAATAGACCTGAGTAACCTTCCTGTCTCCACTCTCCACAGCCCAAGGGTGTTACAGGGGCATACAGCAGCCACACTCAGGATTTTACATGGGTGCTGGGGATTCATCTTGGGTTCTTATGCTTGCACAGCAAGGCTGTCACCCACTAAGCCATCTCTCATGCCTGAAAACTCCTATTATGAAAGGTTGAGCCATAGTATTTAGGTGAATTCATTTATATAGGGGATTGATTCTTGTTCACTCTGACTTTGTCGTTTATCTCTTCAGAGTTAGATTCCTTCTTGTGGTCTTTGAACTTGTCGGAATAGTCTTTGAAGTATTTAAATCTTTATTACATCTTTTTATTTGGAGAGAGAGAGAGAGAGAGAGAGAGAGAGAGAGAGAGAGAGAGAGAGAGAGAAACACATCTCTGGGGGGCAGGGAATGACGTTCAGGTGTCAGTTCTTTCCTTCTATCAAGTGGGATTGAGCTAAGGGTCTCAGGCCTGGTGGCAAGTGTCTTTCCCAACTGATTCATTTTTCTGGCCCTAAAATATTTATTGCTCTTAAATTAAAAAAGAACACAAAAAAGTTCATAAAAATGATTAGAAATGTGTGTATGTGCAATTCCTTCAACTTCATCCCATAGATGGCAATCAGATCCTTTTGAAACAATTGAAATTAGATCAGTAGAGACCTTTTTGGACTCTACATGATCCTGTAACTCCCTTGATTCTGATGACCTCACCCAATTTATTGGACCACTTCACATTCTCCATCACCCATAGGTTGCCAGGCAACATTAGCAAGACTGGTCTGTACCCTGCAGTGGGGCATCAGTGGCTGTCATCACATTTTAAGTTATTATTACTGTTTAACAAAACAATGGCCAAGGCTTCTGGAGCTCTCAGTAGGATTCCTTCTCTGCAGAAAACGCTCATGTAGATTTCCTGGGAAACTAATTTATTTTCTTTTCTTAAAACAGATCACAGTTAAGTCTGTGAAGGATAGACAAGGTCTAGGATAGAGTGGAAGGCAGTACAATGCTAGACTGATGAAAAGACACAACACAGGCAGTCTTGGATGGGTAAATAATCAGTTTGTGCAATTATGCATAGAAATAGAGAAGACACAATTATTTTCTGACAGTTGCTACAACTACCAGTAAATTCCTGAGCATGAGCTTGAACTTGAACTTGAACTATAGAAACTGTGAACTCAGGAGCCCATTCTTAGTCCTGAGACTAGGTCCAGGAAGCAGGTTTTCATTTTTTTTAGTATGAGCTTTTTGCTTTCAATTCTTTACCAATTTCTGTTGAGCCAGCACAGCTAGTAGTATGACTCCTTGAGCATGGTTCTTACTCAGAAGTATCTGTGGATTCGAGTTGTCAACACAACAGACTTTTTCTGCTGTGCTCAGAGTTTGAATGTATCAATCATTTGGCCAATCAAGCATCTATTAGGCTCCTAGTATTTGTCCTTCAGTGTGCCCCAAACTCTGATATTGTGAAGTGATTATACAACTGGCCTTTTAAAGTATACAGCTTATTCAAGACCATAATTAAGGCAATAGTGAGCATTTAGTGAACACCTACTATGGGTCAGGCATGGTGATAGAAATCCTTTCTAGCCTCTGTCTCTAGAGCTTACAAAATTCTCCCTGGTGGATGCTATTGCTGTGTCATCTTGTTCAAGTTAATATAGTTTATTAAAGAAAGAACGATTTCTAAACCAAGTTGAGCTAGATCAAAGCCTTCATGATTTTCACCATGCCTCTGACTTTAACACACACGAACGCCTTTTCATCCATTTTCTTGGTTACTCTTCTAATATATGTAAGGTTTGTCCATACACCTTGTAGCTTACGAAGAACCAGAGAATTGGAGAAGCTACTGGGCAACACAAAGGGTCCTGGTGGATATCACATTTCTGCAGAAAAGAAAGAAATAGAACCAAACAAATCAACACAATAATGAGATCCAAGCAAGAACAGGCTGAGTAACCTTTATCCAAAGTGCTTTTGGATTTCAGAAACTTTTGGATTTTTGGATATTTGCATATGCACATAATTAGATATCTTGGAGCTAGGACTCATTATGTGTTTGAGGCAATTTTTATTTAGAGTAAAAGATTCAATGAATCTTGAAGGATAAAATATCATTTGATACCTTTTAAAATGAGAGAGAGAGAGAGAGAGAGAGAGAGAGAGAGAGAGAGGCATGTGAGTGTTAGAGGACAACTTTCTGGAGTTAGTTCTCACCTTCCACCTCTATTGTGACACAGGATCTCTCTTGTTTCTTGCCAATCCACTGCTTACTCTAGGCTAGCTGGCCTGTGTAGTTCCAAGATGTTCTCCTATCTCTGCTTCCTATCTTGCTGTGAGTGCTGGGATTACAGATGCTAGCTACCTCAACTGGCTTTATATGAGTTTCTGGGATCAAACTCAGGTCCTCATGTTTGTGGGGCAAGCACTTTTACCCACTAAATCATCTTCCTGTGCTCTGAAGATAATTTTATGCAATGTTTGCCTTCTATCTTTATTTTGACTGTGATTCAGTATGTCAGCTCAGGTGCGGAGTTTTCTACTTGTGGTATCAAAAGTGAGTTCCAGGCCAGCTGGGGGTATAGGGAAACCCTGTCTCAAAAAGACCAAAAACAAAAGTTCCTGATTCGTGACATTCTGCATTATAAATTTTTGGGTAAGGATAGTCCGTCTGTCTATAATTTGTATGTGTGTAATGGAGAAACTTGAACAGCAGCAAAGATGGTCAGTGCTCCATTCTCCTATTGTAGACCAAAAGGGACCGACTTCTAGTCTAGGGTCTTTGCAGTTCACGATACCCCCCAGAAGGCAAGGTTCTTAAGAATCTCCAACACAGCTTGTTAGTTGTATTCTCTTTCACATCACAGTATAATCTTCCATTTGGAATCAAGACACTTCAAACTAAAAAGTGAAAACAACAGTATGTCTCCGTGCCATCTGCTTCTTAATCCATTTTGTGCTGAGGTAACAGAACAGCTGAGATGGAATAATTTATAAAAACTTTTATTTATCATAGTTCTGGAGACTGGACAATCCAATATCATGGTACTAGTACCTGAGGAGTGCTATTTTGCTACCTCATATCATGACAGAAGGCATCACACGAGTGACAGTGTTGCTAAAATTTCTTGTTGTAGGAATGTAAACAATATCCATTCTCTCCTTCCTTAGTCCCCACAACAAATAAAAATGCATTCTGGGAAACCAGTGAATTTATTGGGCTTACTTAGGGAGCAATGGGTGAGGGTTTACTTGCAGGAATGTGGGCGCTCCCTTACTAAGGCTGCACTGAAAAAAATCTTTCCCCAACCATGGGTGATGGCTTCCCCATAGCCACACATAATGGGGAGAGAGACCATCCCCTAGCCTTTCCCAGCCTATATACCCAAGTCCCTCTCCTAGACCACATGCTCTTAGGGTCTAATTGAATTGGTTATCACAGGTTGCTTGGGAGATGTGGTTGGATTCTCAAGAGAGGGTCTCCGTGACTCTCCCTGCCCCTCCTTTCCATGCAGGAACATGAACAGTCAGTAAGTCCAGCTGTGAGAATCTTAAGGCAAGCTGGCACCACTGGGTTTAAGAAGATGGCATCTATCTGTAGGACAGTCCTATACAACAAAGGGAATGCTTGTGCACAAGAGAAGAGACCAAATCCATCCTTTTATCAGACACCCTTTTCTGTGATGGCATTAATCCATGATGACACCAGAACTCTCATGACCTGGTTACATCTTAAAGAACTCGCTTTTCCATACTATTTCATTGGGGATTCAATTTTTAATATGTAAATATGGGGGACATATTCAGACAGTAGCCGTAAGTAAATTAGCCATTTTGCTACTACCACAAGTCCATTTCTTAGTCTGATATTGACAGTACAATAATGATAATGAAACAAGAAACATTCTTTGGTTCTAGTATATGAGATATCCTATAGTACTAGGAAAAACAACAGCAATCAAGAAAACTTCTTTTCTTTTCTTAGTGTCTTAAGACTCTGAGAAGAAAAGAGGTACTAATAATTAAAGTCATTTTAATTCCATTGCTTTTCTCAAATGTCCTCAACCCTGCCAAATAATGTGAAATTGAAAGTAAAAAGCAGATATTGCTGCAAATGCAAAGCATAATTCTAATATTACAGAACAACCAGGAAGACACAGCCACTAACAAGCACTAAGAAGAAGCAGAACAAACCCCTGTATAGAATCTTGCTGACAAGTACTATTAAATATTAATTCTATAGACCGTGGAGACATCATTAAACAAACATATATACCCTGATGCTGAATGCACACCAGTCTAGGCATTTGTTTTACACGTGGATGTTGGCTGGGTGTAGTCTTTTGTGTTGTTTTCAGGCAGAAGAAGACAACCCCCCACCTCCAACAGCTTCCATTAATTGTATCCTTACACATCACCAACATTCTCATTGCTTTTTTGGTTATTTGTCTTGTCTTTGCCTTTCATTTAATTGGGAAGACAAGTTTTAGGGAGAATGAAGGGAGTTGCCCGTTTTAAGGCTGTCATGCAGAAATAAAAATGCCTCATTTTTAGATAGTGATCTTTTAGATTTAAAGAGCCAGTGTTTCTCACCCAAAAGGGCTTTAGGGAAATGAAAGACCTGGGTGACCTTTGCCTGGCTGAATCCTGTTTTCCAACTATTCATGTTTAAAGAAAGAGCCTAACTATAAGGGAAGGAAAAGTCTAAACCCATAGAAATTAGCAAAATACATCTACAGAGTTCACTTCTAAAATATGTATATGGTGTGGTCCCTTTGAACCCACAGTGGACTGGGCCCAGAATAACCTCTTCCTACACACAGATGTCCACATGCTCAGGTGCTCGTCTCCTGCATGAAATGGTTTAGTATTCACATAGAGCCTGCAGAATCCTCCCACAGACTATAAATTGTCTGTTGGTTGTTTATAATACCTAATACAATGTAAATGCTATGTAAATAGTTGTTAGGGAGAAATGATGAGAAAAATCAAGTCTGTACTTCTCAGTACAGATGTAATTGTTTTTCAAAGGTTTTTTTTTTTTCCATCTGCAGTTGGTTGAACCTTCCCATGTGGTGCCTGCGGACATAAAGGCCTGGATATATTTAAATGCTGTGGAAACGGAGGAGAAACTGTGCTGTCCAGGAAACTGCAATCATGGAGCTGTGAAAGGCTGGTCTGGGCCAGGCATAGTGGTACATGCCTTTAATCCCAGCACTTGGGAGGCAGAGGCAGGAGGATCTCTGTGAATTTGAGGCCAGCCTGGTTTACTTAGTAAGTTCCAGGCCACGTGGTGCTACAAGGAGACCATGCCCCAAAAAAAAAAAAAAAAAAAAAGCTAATCCAAGGACTCTCATAGGCTCATAGGTCAGGGATATCTGAAGGTTCTTTCCAAAGTGGATGTTGCCACTATATCCCCAGAGTTTCTGAGTGAGGTGGGCAGAATGGAGGCCCAAGAATTTACCTTACTAGTCAGATGAACTGTTGATTTGGGGCTGCACTGTAGGACTCTCTGGTCTGGTCTAATGCTCACATTCTGTGGATTAGGAAACTGAGACGGAGAGACGTGAACATGATTTCCCAAGGCTCCACCTTTACCTAAGAGCTGATTCTGTGCTTGGACCCTTCTTTGGTCATAGATGATGCTTTTCTTGCTGCACCCTAGAAAACTGTGGACAGATAGTGTGAAAAGGTTACAAGCCTGTGTCAGGAAATCACACTGGTTTATCATTCTGTTAAGAAATGAGCAACACTGGGTGGTGAGCTAGTGTGCTGGGGAGTGGGGGTGTGGGGGTGAGCTGCCAGACCTACTGATGTCTTTTGAGGCAGTCAGATCTGACCTGTCCATAACTGCATTACCACCAGCAACAAATGGAATCAGAATCCTGCCCTTTAGAATCCAGGGCTGACTCAAACTCTTTTTAAAACCTATTTTGCTATTATTGTTACTTTTATGTTTATGAGTGTATTGCCTGCATGTAAGTGACTGCACTCATTGTGCAATGCCTGGGAAGTCAGAAGAGGGTGTTGGATCCCCTGGAATTGGGGTCACTGACGATTGTTAGCTGCCATGTGGGTGCTGGGAACTGAGTCTGAGTTCTTGGCAAGAGCAACCACTGGTTGTAACTGCTGAACCATCTCTCCAGTCCCATCAAGCTCCTTCTTTAAGCTTATCATGAGTCACCATCACGCGGCCTGCTTTCCCTGCCTGATGCCAGAACCAACTGGAAGAATCATGCCCATTGCTCGCCTACTTTCAAGGAAGAATTCATCCAAATGGAAACACCAGTGAAATGTCCACTTCTAAACCTCTTACCATGCAAGGAAGCTCACCAGGGGCAGGCGACCTTGTTTTTTTTTTTGTTTGTTTGTTTGTTTGTGTGTGTGTGTGTGTGTGTGTGTGTGTTTTCTTTTTAAAAATAATCTCTGGACCCCCATCCCCATTGAAAAATAATAGATTTTTTAAACAACACTGGCAGAAAAACGAGTAGAATCATCTTCCTTCATTATTAAATATGTATTATTGTTTCTTCTACTTAAAAAAATTAAAATGCAAGCATTTTTCTGCTCCACTTCAATATTAGGGTGAGTGACCAGGCATTGTGACACATGTGTCTGAGGGTTAAATGTGTCCTGAGTAGCTAGCTGGTGATGCAGCTCCAATTTTGCTCTAAAGACAAAGACAAGGCCTTGGGATCCTAAGTTGGGACCTGTGATAGTCTCCAGGCAGCCCAGGTCATTCTGGCGCCTGCGGAGGCCGCAAGGGAGCAGCGACAGGGTCTGGAGACGCTGGGGACCGCGCGGTCCCAACCCATCAGGTGATGCCGGTGGCCTAGTGATCCCGGATGCGTCCCTTGTGCGCAGTGGAGGAGGCGCGGCCCAGGCTCCCTGGACGCGGAGCAAAAAGAAGAGAGCGCTGCGGGGTTTCTTTTGCATACAATTACAGTGATGGCATCATTTTTTTTGAAACAAACTGTCCATAAATGTCACTGAAAATCCGGGTCTCCTTTTATTAAAACTGAAAAATGTGTATAAATGTAAATAACGGATGACTGATACAGGGATAAGAACACCGCAGCGGCTGCCGGCGCCTCTCTCTTTCTCTCTTTTTTTCTCTCCTCCTCATGTAATTTGCATTAATAAAGAGGCTGTTCCTTGTCGGAATGTGTTTCATCCGGTTTAAAATCCCAGGGCGATCCACTAGGAAGAGCTCTGGGAGAATCCGACTGTCAGAGCCGACAAGACAAATGAATCCCGGTGTCAGGAGCGTGTGGTTCAACGATGACAGATTGAGAAGAACTGTCCCCCTCTCGACAGGCGGGCTTCATTTTCAAATTAATAAATCTGAATAAAATATTTTTCCTTTCATTACGAGCGGAGCCTGTTTGACAGTTGCGGTGACAGGAGGGAGTAGCGGCGTTGATGGGAACAGTTTGCATGAATTCCACCTGGGCTTTTTCTGTTTTATTTTTACCTGCAATCTCTTCCCTGTTTGCCTCCCTCCTTTACCCCTCCCTCACCTCCCAGTGTCTTCCTCTTCACTTCCCCTCTATTCCTAACGTCTCCACGCCGTCCCCATGTTCCTGCCTCCTGCGTCCTCCCGGCTTTCCATTCCCCCTTCTCCCTACTCAAGAAAATGTCACCTTCTCTCAGGCAGTTCCCTTCCTTTACCTGCAAGCTATCATCCTAAATTAAAGGCTATAACATTGTTTCTCTTTTAAAACGTCCTCAACTGATTATTAGGAAACTGTTCTTTATTCCTGAGGCTGCTTGTGGCTGATCATATGAGAGTAACAGTTCAAATCCAGGATAGGGAACAGAGTGTATTGCCTGTAATTTTACTTTAAGAGACAAGCATATCATTTTCTCTTCATAAAATAAATAAAAGAATAAATAGACAAATAAATAAATAAATAAATAATAAGCAAGCCAGCAACCCTTCCAAACACACACACACAGAGAGAAAACCTCTGTTGTCGATTTCTTCCCCAAAGCCAAAAGAATGAGATCAAGTGTATCTTAGGAATTGGATGTGCACAGTCAAATCTTAATGCATGGGGTGACAGGCTGTTCCTCTTAAATAATTTAGAAGTACTTCCTGGGAAACAATATGTGATCAGTAGAGAGATACTACTGAGAAATGTGGCTTCTTGATAATGGAGGGGCTTCGATTTGCATTTGGTGCAGAATCCAGTCGCAGCAGGCAACTTTCAGTGTCCCAGATCACAGCTCAAGAGCCATAGAGTCAGAGAGAAATTAATCCCCATAGGACACTCACACCACTCCTAGATCTCCTGCCTTAAATACAGAACTCTCCCTTTCTTACCTCCTGAACAAGGAAGGAAGGGAAACGAAGGAAGGTTATTGGCCAGAGCTACTAGAATCAAATGGTAGAGGTGTCAGGAGATCCTGAGCTCTGTCATTCAAGGGTCTGGACTATGAGCCTGATTTGTACATTCTACCAATCTGTCCATTTTTCTTAGCCAAGGTTATGATTCTGCAATATTTGCATTGCAATTTTATGAAACAAACTTGGGTTCCCAGGGTTTTGCATATAATGGACATCATGGACTGTCAGCTGCCTGTCCATCCCCTCACTAATCTGCAAGTGCAGGCCACAAAAGTACCATGACAAGGTACTGAGCTTGGGTTTGGGTAAATGAAGGTGGAATATTTAAGCAACAGTATGATGTTGTACAGTCCTAAGGGGGAAACACATGTATCTACTTAACATTTTAGAAAGAATACTTGAAATAAATTTTACAAATACTCATTCTAGGTGTGGCATTAAACACCAAATAGTAAAATAGAGCATACTGCTCATATTCCTTTCTTCCTCCCTCCTCTCCCTTCCTTCCTTCCTTCCTTCCTTCCTTCCTTCCTTCCTTCCTTCCTTCCTCCCTGGCTTGATCTTGTGCACACCGTCAAGGCTGAGAGTTCATGTGTGCAGCATGCCTGTCATGGCCAGAAAAAACGCTGCTTCACAGCAGTTCCATTTAGAGGTGACTTTTTCTTTAAATGAATGATATCACTTTTCCATTAAACTCTTTCTTTCTCTTCCTTCCTTCCTTCCTTCCTTCCTTCCTTCCTTCCTTTCTCCCTCCCTTCCTCCCTCCCTCCCTCTCTCTCTCCCTCTCTCTCTCTCTGTTTCTTTCTTTTGGCAAGGTCTCCCTGTAGCCCTAGGTGACCTGGAACTCCCTATGGAGACACCACTCCCTATGGAGATCCACCTCTGCTTCCTGAGTGCTGGATTAAAGGCTGGAACCACCACACCCAGTCTCGAGTTTCTTTGAGAGGTAAATTTCGTTTCTAATTTTGCCAGATCTCTAAGATAATTCACATAGTAAATAGAATAGCCATCAACCAACATGTCTACAGCAAAACTTTTCTGGGAAGATGGGAGGAAGCTTCAGAGTGAGGGCCAAAATGATGCAAAGTCTTACCCAAGTTACTGTTTTCACATGCATTTCTTCAGTTGTAATTTTCTACATACATCAGAAATATTCTACGAATACTATGGACTTGTAAGTCCAAATCCCAGTCTCACATAATCTTGATTTCAATGCATAAATGACTATATTGGACATACAGAAATGTAAGATACCTGATCCAAGATTTTTAAAATTAATTTATTCTTTGATAATTTCATACATGAACATTATGCATTCTGTTCACATTCATGCCCCCTTCCCTACCCCACCAACCTTAACTTCCTAGTCCCTATCCCCCTTCTGTGTCCTTCATGGTTTTGTTTTTGTTTTTTTGCTTCATGACCTATTGGTTTGATCAGGGCTACCAGAA
Organism: Nannospalax galili; assembly: GCF_000622305.1. Taxonomy (NCBI): domain Eukaryota; kingdom Metazoa; phylum Chordata; class Mammalia; order Rodentia; family Spalacidae; genus Nannospalax; species Nannospalax galili. Next base: position 1,399,735 of record NW_008351346.1, on the reverse strand, counting down.
CATGCTGTTCCAAGATTTTTTCCCTATTAGTTATTTTGATTTTTATAACGATCTTGGGAGGAAAGATGGGCATTAAGATATTCATTTAAAGAGTTTGTTGGAAACTGTTAGGATCAAGTGACTTAGATATGGTCATTTGACTCATAAGCAAAAAACAGGAACACTATATTTTGCCTTACTTCATGCAGCATTACTTTTACATTAGATTCTCTGTTTCTGTCTGAGAAAAAGAGAAAGAGAGAGGGAGGGAGAGAGGGAGGGAGCAAGAGAGAGAGAGAGAGAAAGGGGAGAGGGGTTAGGGTAAATTATACAGCAGCAGAATGGGTTGTTATTAATTCTGCAGTGGTTGGAATTGCTGCTCTTGTGTGGACACCAGCTCAATTCCAGACTGTTGATTGATTTATATCTGCCTCTCAAACCCTTTTCTTTCAGATTCTCTTTTATTTTAATTCTAGGTGCTATTCAGCAGTTAGAAAATACTTGTGCTAAGACTATTGTTGCCTGCAAGCACATGCTACTAGTGATCACTACATGAGAAAGCTTACAGAAACTTGATATCTTCACAGAGGAAAGGTATGAGAAGATCAAAACAGACAAAATGAGGTCTGTGTTGTTTTTTAAGATGTCGTTCACTTTGAAATTATGTGAAGGTGCAGAATTACTCCATATCATCATGGTTCAGTGAATTGGGTACTTACTGAGTATTGGACTTTTTTTTGACAATCGCACTTCCTAAAGCTGTATTAATAAAAGTGGATAATAATTATTTTTATAGGAATATTTTGAAGACACTTGAGGATAATATAAATCTTACATTTACATCTTAAGAAATTTAAGGTATCACGAAACAGTACTGCTTTTCTTTCACAGATCAGACAGGAAGTGAATGACTGAAAGCATAAAAGTGTAGGTGAATAACTTCCCTTACATTCATGTGAACCTTGCAAAATAGGCGTGATTATTCCCATTTAACTGCTAAATGGGAATATAAGGCAATTAGGTGGCTTAGAATGTAAAGAACAAACGTGAGGAAGAACCACATTCAATTCCATGGTGTCTAAGTCTAGGACTCTGTCAACTGAACCATAGGCATTCTTAGATTCACATTCTAAAAACATAGAAAACCTTTTACTCTGGGATGAGACTGGGTCTCTTATGTTACTAGAGCAGGTAATTGGCCAGCATGGCTAGTGGCTAACTAGGCAATGTACTACATAAGCATGGATTAATATTTGTTACCAGACTATGCTGGCTAACAGACAGGTATAGAATGGGTCACTTCATTCCTTGGGTCACTTGGATGTAATTCTTTGCTGTACTAAACAGATGTGGCTTCAGGCTCACTACCCAAGGCCACTGGGAGCACCCAGGACACTAGAAGTGCAAGGGTTCGGTAAGCAGAAGCCAGCCCAGTTCAGTATGTGTCATTCCCCCCCGCCACATCTCCTGAATGGTGTTTTAGAAAGTCAAACCATGATGACTTCCTTTGCCCCATGACAGGAAGGGAGCACCTGAGAACAAAGAGCAAAGTCAGTCACTTAACATTTCATGAGTATTGTGCCAGAGAATGGGGTTGCAAAACTCAGCAAAACTCATGCCTGTCCTCATGTGGCCCAAAGTAATACTCATTATTATATGTAATAATGTCCATGACAGAGAAATACCCATGGATCAAATAACTGTGCAGGGATTCATGGGAGTTTGCTTTTCTACTTAAAATAGAACAGTCAGAAAATGTCACCATAAGGAACACAATGCATGGGAATGTCCAGGTTAATTTCAGCTGTATCTTTCCATTATTCTTTCATACACATTCCATCTTCTACATAAATTGAATTGATTTTCAGAAGGGAAACAATGAGACATGGGAAAGGAGAGTTATAAAAGAGGGCAACTGAGTGGTTGAATATGACCTATGCACAATATATACATACTTGAAATTATCCCAATGAAATCCATTCTTTGGACAATGAATATATCCTGATAAAAACTGAATTGCTTTTCTTTCATAGCAATAATTACTGTCACCAGTATCATCACTTTATCACTTTAAATGCCTACCATATGTCACACACTGCATTATACTTTCAATACGTTTTTCATTTAGCCCTAGTGATTGCTTTGTGGAATTAAGTCTCATTTTCATCTTATAGATGAGGAAATGGAAGCTTAGAACCTAAGCAACTTGTTGTCAATCAGGTGATTAATTAGTAGTAGAGCAATATTCCAACAGTGGACTTATCAACTCCAAAGTCTCAGCCATTAATTACCAGGCATCTTTCTAGGTCTCTTGTTGATGCAGTGTATTCCTGCCTTTGTTTCGTTTGCCTAGATTTCCCTCTCCTATATTTGTACTTGTTAAAATCTCACCCAGGACTTGTACAAATGCCTATTTCACAGTAAAATATGTCCTGACTTCGTGTTGTTTTGGTGATGTCCACACTGAAGAAATCTTTGGATTTGGAAAATAAGATGATCATTTTAGGATGGCTATGAAATCATAACCCAAGAACCCAACAGACCTGATCTATTGGGCCCCTCCCTCAGGAGATTTAAATCTCAATCCTTCTTTAAACATCTCTAGGGATAGAAATTCAGCCTTCATAGTTCAATTCTTCAGGCAGTTCAACATTTCCTCCACTTAATCTAAATGCATGCCTTCTTGTTTGATATTCTGCAGCATTAGAGGCTACCTGCTCATAGATAATGCACCATGTGAAAACCTCCCCTAGGCTGGGAAGCAGTAACCAAGCAACCCCTGTGCCTTCTTTTCTCTGACTAACCTTTTGCAATTCTTGTGACCTTTCCTCCAAAGTCTATTTTTCATCCCTTTAATCTTTTTGTCACTGCCCTTTCTCACCTCTAGCATCAACATCAAGGAGACCAGGTTCTGACACATAGAAATGCCACTTGCAGGTGGCGGGCAAATTGTCATGCTTAGCACAGGCCCATGCTCCCTCTGGGGATTAATAATAAATACTATTTGATGATGAAATCGGAGCGCATTTTCTTTTCAATGAGGCAGTGTCAACAGTTTTCTTCTAAAATAGAAATGAGCAGAATACAAAATTGAACAGCCTTCATTTCTTCCCACTCAGGAGGCTGTTATTACTGATCTTGTTGGCATTCCTCTTGACTGAGCTCAAATGGGAAGAACTTAGTGGATACCACTACATGTTCCCTGGATAACTATTATTTATGAAAAATCAGAGATGAGTACTTTGAAAGCTTTGTTTTCTTTTTATTTCCCAGACTAACTGGTGTACCTTGAATTATTAAAGTAGATTATTTTAACCATTAAACTAGAGCTTCAGGGTAAAGTAGAAAAATCATAGGTCTACTTTAAAAACTGCACAACTATGCAGAGATTCTCAAGATTCATTCTTCTGACATTTGGTGGGCATTTTATATACTGTGTTTGAAGTGGTCTTAGGAGTATGGTGAGAGAAGAGAGGAAATAATCTAATCCTACATCCTAGATTTCCAAACAAGAAATTTGAGGTTCTGAGAGGCTGAGTTATATGTACACAATATCTCAGATGTTAATGGTACAATGTGGGTCTGAACTTTAGTCTTACTTTTAGCATGCTGAGGATTAAATATGGAATGTCCCTCAGAGACTCATGCCCTGAAAACTTGGTTCCTAGCTGGTGGCACTTTATTGGGAGGAGATGGAAGGTTTAGAGGTAGAAACTTGGATGAAGCAAGACACTGGGAATAGGCCCTTGAGGATTATGCCCAGTCCTTTCCCTTCTTCTCTCTGCTTTGTCATGAGGTGAGTAGTCTCTGCAATGTGTTCCTCCTGTCTCACCACCAGACTCATCAACCCCAAGCACTGTGATTGAAACCTCTGAAACCATGAGCCAAATAAGTATTTCCCTCCTTTGAATTTTTTAAGATTATTTTAGTGTCACACAATGAGACGGCTGACAAGAATAAATCCACACGAGTCCCCAAGGTTGACTTAAAAAAAACTTTTACATAGCCCCTACTTTATTGTGAAAGGAGACTAAGCTATATGACATTCTATGAGATGTGGAGAAATAACTAGATAGTCAAAAATCAGAAATCCTGCTAAATACACCCACAATTTAGGATACAGAGAAGGAAGATGCTAGTCTAGACTGGAGAGTCACTTGGTTGAGAATAATTTAACTGTTATTAAAGAGAGTCTGTGGTGCTCATGACAATGTTACCTATTTTGTGGTTACAGATAAAAGATAGTGTTGTCATTAGAACTAAGATAGTATTTTCAAAAAGAAGAGTCAGGGGATGGGAAGAAGGTTCAGTGGGGAAATCACTTGCCACATATGCTTGAGACCTGGAGCTTGAATCCCCATAGCCATGTAAATGGCAGACGTGTATGATGGCCTGCCTGAATCCCAGTGCTCCAAAGGCAGTGACAGGGTATCCCTGGAGCAAGATGGCTAGCTAGATTGGCCAAATTGGCAACTCTAGGCTTAAGTCAGAGACTTTGTCTCAGTATATAATGTGGAGAGTGATTGAAGAAGATACCTGATGTCAACCTGTGGCCTCTACATGCATGGGTCTACAAGTGCACATACATCCACACACATATGTGCTCCTAGACACATACACACAAAAAGAAAAAAATAACAACAAAAAATGGTTAGTTTGTAATTTCTGAAAAGCAAATAATTGGTAAGAATGTATGCAGTGGGCCAGAGAGGAGAACCTGTCACATTGATAGCACACATAAAAGTACTGGGCAAATTACAGAGGGTCCAGATGAGAGCAGGAGTATGATGGGGTTGGACTGCACTGAAAAGCTGTAATTTGTAGTCAGTCACAGGGGACCAGAGAGCTTTTTGGAGCTGCTGTGACATGCCATCTTAGAGAAAGATCATTGTTCATCTGCCTTTTGGCTAAAGTCAAGTGTGGAGAAGTATCTACTTAGTTTACCATATAACACTGACAAGGTTGGAAAGTGTTTGAGACTCTTAACTTGAACTCTTAAATTTTGTAACTACTGAATTTCCTATCACACAAACCAGAATGTTTATTTTGTCTCCTCAGTAATTTTCTAAGCTCTTTAGTGTGACCTTCAGGAACACTTTCTATGTAGTTCTGATTTTCTACTGCCTTAAAAAAAGATAGTTCAGGAATTTTAATAGTATAATTCTTATATGGAATCTGAATTCCAATAACATATATTTACATTATCTTATAACTTATTAAATAATGTCAACTATATACATTATCAATTTCAGCAAAATCTTATTAAGCAACAATAAACCAATTAGAACAATTTTGTATCTTAAAGAAACATAAAATCCAGTTACTGCACCAGGAATTCACAGATTCTATGTCTAAATTTTGAACCTAATTATTATGACCCCAAATTCTCAATCTATCATCAGCCAATGTATCTTTCATAATTCACAGTCAATAAAAAGTTGGTAATTAAAAATATGAATTATTTTATTTTTGTTTTATGTGGATGAGTTTTGCCTGCATGTGTTTAAGTGCACTTATGAATGCGGTACCAATACAGGGCAGAAGAGGGCACCAAATCTCCTGGAACTGGAGTTATGGGTGATTGCTAGCTTCCTTGTGGGTGCTGGGAATTGAATCCAGGTCCTCTGCAAAAGCAGCCAGTGCTCTTTTTTTTATTTAAATGACACACATTTATTGTTGCACATAATTCATCCCATACATTAAGCATAAAATTTCCTGTGGGAAATAATAAATGTGATTTAAGTCACAGATTTGTGGGAAGTCTATTTCTTGTTCTTTTTTTTGGCAATCCTAACTAGTTTATTGGGCTTGCTAACAGAGCATAGGGTGGGGGTTTATTTACAGAAGAGTTGCTCCCCCCTTTTATGACTGCATCAGAAAGTCCACACTCAAATATAGATCCTGTGATTTCTTGACAGCCGCATATAATGGAGAGCGAGGTGCCTCATGGCATGAGAGGGGGAAGGAGATGTATCTATAGCTTGCCAGCACAGTGGTCAGAGGACACTTCCAGGTAACACTCCACCCCTTCCTCCGGTTTTTAATTCTTTCTGCCAACCCTCTTCTGCAAAAGTCCCTGAGCCCTGGATGGGGTGGTGGGTGTGGGATGATCTTCCTCCCATTATGGCAAGGCACTGAACTTTTGGGTCTCTGCATGCTCTGTTTTCCATAGGACACCATCTACTATAAAAACACAAACAGCAAGAAGCAAGAACATCTAAACAGTGAGCAGTCGGTGCTCTTAACTGCTGAGACATCTCCTCAGTCCCCAAACTTGGCAATTTTTAATTGAGAGTCTTAACTTGTACATAGCTTGAGAATAAGTGCAGAAGAGTCATCAACACTTAAGCAGAGTTTACAATTTCTCATTCCTAGGATTAGTGTCAGAGGGTACCAGAAAAGTAAAATATAAAAGTCCTCAGAGGTCAATGATCAATTAAAATAAACAATCCCTATAGATAAATCCATAGTAAATGAAAGTCATCATTCATATTTTAAAATACTTAGAACACTTAATTAAAAAAAATTATGGACCATAAATCGGCTGAGCAGCACCAGACAAGGCAGAGATTGCATATCACCTTTCCCACCTACGCAGGGCATTCACAGTCCTTGCCCTCAGCTCCAAGATCGGTGAGGAGAAATGGTGGAATGCATGCCCTGCTCCTTGGAGTAAGGAAGGCATATAATTCCAAAGTGCTATCATCAAAACACTGCCTGATATTTACACAGCTCTCCTCTCCAAGGCGTAGCAGGCTTTTACTGCTTCATAGAGCTGTAGGAAGCTGTGCAATATTGCTGTCTCCAGAAGATAAGCTGACCAACACAGTGGATAAATGGCTGACCCCCACGTGCACAGCGAGGTGACGGCCTCATCGCCAACTGCTGTTGATTAATATTTGCCTGTTGGACAATTAACCCAGTGAGTCCAGCCCACTACTAGCTATCATTACTGCAGTAAAAGCCCTCTTCCTGGTATCTAAAAGTCCATGTTTTCTAGAATGGAATTCAAACTAAACTTTTAATTTTTCCTGCATCCCTTACATGCACATGTAGCTTTCCCATATACTTACTTTCTGTTTCAATAGAAATAGTATGAAATGCTGACTGTGGAATTCCTAGGCTTCAGAACAGGAGAGGGCTTGAGTGTCACAGGAAATATTGGTTTCTTTGAGGCTTTCAGACATTTTTTTCCCAACTATATAAATAGCTTGGGGGTGAAAGAGATGGTGACAAGGAAGGAGCTGACAAGAGGGTAAAAATGTTCCATTTTCAAGAGAATATCTGGGATGTTATGAAAAAAAATGTGGGTGTGGGATGAGGTTTGGTTTAAGATGTAAAATTAGAGCTGACGATACAGAAGAGTGTGTGTCAGGGAATTAGAAGACCTTGGACTATCCATTTAACTGACCTTAGCTTTTATGTTCCAGTCTTTAAAATTAGGAAGATATATCAGAGTCTTAAAATACCCTTGAGGCTCAAATCTTTGTTTGCTTCCTAGAAAACACAGTGGAATCACCTGCTGCACTGGCTGAATTTTCTTTACCCTGATCCTTCTGGACAAGGGGATATCCAACATGGAAAAGTCACCTCAAGGAATTCCCTAAGCCCCACACCCCCAGCTTCCCCACTCTGCAGTTAGAAGCTGTGAAATGTTCCAAGAGGTTCCAGTATTTTTAAAAGGAACCATGGAGGTAAAAGAAAAGAAAGAACCTGAGAAAGAACAGTAGGAAACAGGTGTTACTAAGGAAGAAATGGATAAAATTGGGGTTGTTTAAATGGGAGGAGGGAGGAAGGGTTATACAAGGAAACTTGGAGATAAAGAAGATAAAGGGAAAGAAGGAGCTCAAGAGAGGTGGGAACATAGGTGACTGGTATTATCAAGGGAGAAATGAGGAAAATGGGGACACTTTAAATGGGGAAACCATGGCAGACAGGTTAGACAGAGAGACAAAGAGAGGGAGAGAGAGAGAAAGAGAGAGAGAGAATAAATAAGGCCTAGCTAATTTTTAAAAAACCAGAGGAAACCATATTAGTCCACCTACTGACAAATTATACGTACATTATCTCTACATGAGTCCATGTGTATAGCTAAAGACTCTATAACAAGAAACAGTGCCAGTAGCAGGAGATACCTTCCTTTGAGGTGTTGGCGAGGGTGGTCCAAGAAACTTCCCAAATTACTCAGGCTATTGCCACAGCCATTGGTGGCTCCCAGATCTTGAAGGCAAGAACTTACTGCCGAAGACAGAACATACGATCAGACACTGAATTTGGTGTACTAGAGCTGCAGCACCTGCAACCACTTCCCCTGAAGGCTGGCTCTCATAGCTTTGGAGACTCTATGAAGGTCCCAAGGGAAAACATCAATCGGTGGTCCAACACCAGCTTCAAGACCAAACCACACCAATGGCCAGCACAGCCTACCTCATTGGGGCAGTAGTGGCACTTTTATCTTGGGGGCAATCAACTACCTAATTTGACTAAACTCCCACTCAAAGGGAGGAAACTCAATTGTGGTAATATAGACATAACTTAATGCCCATGGCAGGAGTGGCCGTAGATCTTAGAGAAAACCCCCAAACTGTCACATTGCTAGACTAATGTGATTTCTTATTATGTGCAAAATATATATCCTTATATTTACAAACAAATATCCTGGTCACTACTCATCAAAAAAGCTCATTTTGCACTAGTCAGAGACTATTACCAAGTATCATAACTGGTCACAAGGGACATTGTCTATGAATTTCTCAGGCCTAAGTGACACATCTACAACGCTATCTCTACACCTAAGGCTCATGGAACATAGAACCGGCACAAAGAAGAGGACACTAATTGTTCTAGCTTGTTTCTCCATTGTTGTGACAAAACACTCCAACTACTACCAACTTAGGGAAGAAAGGGTTTATTCAGCTTATATCTCCCAGGTCACAGTTCCTCAGGGAGCCCAAGGTAGGAACTCAGGGCAAGAACCTGGAAGCAGGAGCTGGAACACAAGCCGTGGAAGAACACTGCTTACTGGTTTGCTCCCCTGGCTCCTGTTCAGCCTGCTTTCTTATGCTACACAGGTCTACCTGCCAGGGATGGCACCACCCATAGTGGCCTGGGCCCTCCCATATCACTCAGCAATCAAGAAGATGCCCCACAGATACAGCCACAGGCCAGTCCTATATAGGCAATTGCCCAGTTGAGACTCCCTCAACCTAGGTGTGTCAAGTTGACACTAAAGCTATCCAGCACACCAATGAATCTCTCAGTTCTCAATAATGAAGCTCCCTCATGGAGCAGAGGGCCAGGAACACAAAAGGCCACAAATAGCCAAAGAGTAGAGATCAAGAATCTGATGAATGATGGTCCTGGATAGGATGCCTTTATTAAACTTTACCCACCCAAGGCTCAGGGACCACTGTGGAAGAGGAGGTGCAACGATTGTAAGAGCCATGGAGGAGGTACATGACCATATGGAAACGGAATCCTACAAGCTACTGGGAACCTGCTCATATGATTCTACAACAATGGTGACAGTATACACAATTCCCACACAAACTCAGGCAGACAAAAACCCAGCACAGAACTGGGAAAATGAGCAGCAGACCTCAGGCTTATCTGAAGGAATGTTAGCAACTGATTGCTGCTTGATCAAGAACTAATCTTCCTAAAACAAGGGACTCTAAATAGGCTGATTAGACTCAGTGGACAGATTTGCACTGGGGAATGGCTTGGGACACTGACAACTCAGTTGGCTTTAACAGGGATGATAGAGTATATTGGGCTATGAGAGGGTGCTAATGGGGACAGAGGTATAAAGTTGATTAAGATTATCTGAGGATGCTCTGTATGAAATACAGAAAAAATTCAATAAAAATTTTAAAAAATGCATAATTCAGTATAAAATGTTTACTCTCTCCAGAGATAAAGAAAACAGAAACTATACTTAACAGCAATGTTTTAATGGCAAAGCACAGTTTCTATCCATTTTCCTTTTTGCTTATTTTATTTTTTAAAATTTTAAAATATTTTATTTATTATTTTTATGTGTATGCATATATTGCCTGCATGTAGGTAAGTGCACCCATGTTGTGTAATGTCTATGGAGGACAGAAGAGGCTGTCGGATCCCCTGAAACTGGAGTTATAGACAATTGTTAGCTGCCTTGTGGGTTCTGGGATTTGAACCCAAGTCTCGTGCAAGAACAGCCAGTGCTCTTAACCACTGCAGCCCCCTCTTTTCTCATTTTAAAAATGAGCTTATGATACTCCTCTTTTTATAATTAGAATTTAGCTAAGGATATAAAAGAAAAATTTGATTGTGACACAGTTCTATATTCTTTGTTGTGTCAAGCTTTTGTTGATTTATTAATGTTTATTTAATATGTACATTTTGCCTGCATGCTTGTACGTGCATTATGTGTGCAGTAACCACAGAGGCCAGAAGAGGGTGTTGAATCCCCCGGAAATGGAGTTACAGATGGTCATTAGCTGCCATGTAGGTGCTAGGAACTGAATGTGGGTCCTCTGCAAGAGCAGCCAGTGCCCTTAACTGCTAAACCATTTCCCCAGTCCCACTTCAAGGTATTTTTAAAAACAAATAAAAAATAAAGTTAGGAAGGACAGATACTGACTACAAATAAATAGGACAAACGTTCCTCTGCTTCAGACGCACTCTGTGTCTTCACCTTCATTCATTTCCATTTTCAGAAAAATGGATGCCCAGGCCTTTGACTCAAAGTCAAGACCTTAAACCAGAGTTGTCTCCTTCTTGCCTTCCTGCCCACTCCCCCCTCTTCTCCTTCCTCCTCTTCTTTCTCTCCCCCTTCCCTTCCCCTCTTCTCTCTTCCATTTCCCTCCCATTCACTCCATCTTCCCCTTTTTTTTAACTTTAAAAATGTATAATGCAGAATTTGTACTTGGCTTTATAGTTTGGGGGACTAAAAGTGAAAAAGGACTCAATTGGTTTGGCTTTCGGAGATGGCCCCTTGGGCTCCATCACCCCATTATGGAGAAATGGATATGTAAACCAGCCACAGGCAGAAGTCAGGTGTGTGGGATGGTCACACTTTGTAATAAGAAGCTTCTTTCCAGTTTTCAGGATCATCATTCATTAGGATGTGCCATCACAAAAATAATTGAGTCAAACTTTCAAATCGATAGAACAAATCTTTCCACTCTGACTAAAAGGATAGCCCTGTTAAATAATTACAAGGAAAGTGATAATGTAGGTAAATAAGTATTACATGACTCTAGGTGTAGTCACTTACATGCAGATACATCTTTATGTATTTTGGTGCATATAGGTTGATGCTAATATATTTCATATTAATAAATAGCAGTACCCTCAAGTAATCAAGGAAGGGGTGCAGGAACCAGCGCGACTCAGGTGGGAATTTCATTCAGTTTTCGATGCTGAATACTCAACAAAGGTGTAAAAGAAGCATCTAAAACTTACCATTTTTTTGATTGGCCCAATCATGGTTTTCTTTTGTTTATTCTGTTATTTTAGGAAACATCATAAAGATCTAAGAACTTAAGCAAATTCTGCCTCCTTTTTCCTTCTGGCTTACTGTCTGGTGTAATTTGTGTCTTTGCTCTCTCCATCCAACATGGCCATCATGTGGAATTCTGCTTATTACTTCTTTTAAAAAATAATATTTTTAGTAATACTTTAAGAATTTCATACACTGTTTTGAACATATTCAACCTCCCTCCCCAGCTCTTCTCAGATCTACTCATGCCTCTCTACCGTCTCCCCAATTTTATGTCTCCTTTTTTAAAAATCTATTTTGTGTTCCCCAAATACTCTTGAGTATGGGTCCATCCCATGGAGCGTGGTCAGCCTACTCACTTTCACACCCTTAAAGTAAACTTTCTCCCTCTCCCAGCAGCTATCAATTGTCAATAGTGCCTCGATTAAGATGTGAGACTTTGCGCCCACATTGCCCTTCCATGCTGAGTTTTGTATAGCTTAAGCTTTTTCCAGTCTTGTGCACGCTGTCACAACTACTGTGAATTCACATGCGTGGCTGCTCTGTTGCATGCAGAAGACATTGTTACCTTGTAGTGACCTGCCACCTGTGGCTCTTACAATCTTACTGCCCCCTCTTCATGGAGGATCCTTATGACAATTTGATATAGAAATTCCATTTAGAGTTGAGCACTCTTCAGTCTCTTATTCTCTGCGCTTTGACCAATTACAGGTCTCTATGTTAATTGTCATCTACTGCAAAAAGAAGTTTCTCTGATGAGGCTTGAAAGATGCACTAACCTTCAGATAAGTCACTAGGAGTTGATTTTAATATTATGTCCATTTAGCAGAATAATAGTCGTAAAATCTCCCCTAGGAACTGATACCTATCTAGCCAAAATGGATCATTTTGTGGCTCAGGCCTTAACTCCAATCTGAAAGTGGTTGGTTACTCCCATAATATTCATGCTACTATTGTACCAGTAGGTGCATCTTGCCAGGTTCCTTATTATTGTAACTTGCAGGGTTCACAGCTGGGTAAAACTGATGATTTTCTTCTGTTCAGTTAGCATGCATAGCACCTTCCAGTACTCTTAAAGCTACCCAATATGGATAAAGCCTTAAGATTAGTCACAGCTTGATCAGTTCTATAACTCATGTTCTATGACTTCTTCCTTTTTTAATTTGAGTTTTCAGGGTGAAATTCCCCTTGAAGAAGACTTGAAGACTCACATGGACTTGAGCATGAGAATCCCAGCTGTCTCTCACTCTGTGAATCAAAGCAATTAGGAGAGTTGAGTCTGTTCATGGACTTAAGGAATGGGCTCCTATTTTTATCAGCCTCCTATTCAAACACCTTTCGTTACCTGGGTACCTGATTTGCTAATTCCTTTATGTAATTATCTCAGCATTTAACCCCACACTTTGCTCTTGAAAAACAAACAGAAGAAGAAGAGATAACATTCCTTATTAATCTGATGACATCCCAAGATAATCACTCAGTGTGACTGAAAATCTGGATCTCTGAAAATTTGGTTGACCTAGATTATTTTTCTTAAATGAACGCCAAATCTTTAAGTATGTAAGAAAATTTATCTGATTTGATCCAGGCAAAACTAATTCCAGGAGTTAAAATTATTATCAAAAGCTCATCACTTATGCAATGCAACTAATTTAGTAATAATAATTCAAATATTTGAAGTCACATAAACCTGACTCAAATCACCCTTTTCTGACCACTTCCTGCTTGAAAGTAACAATTCATTGTTCTTATTGAATATTCTTAAGTATTTCAGGTCATTTTTCTGCTAGAAATAGCTGAAGTCAATTTTTCTTCAACTTAAATGTGTTTAATACTACTGCTCTAGTAATATTGTAAAAGCCACTACATTTCCAGGGGCTTTTCATCTTCTGATTCATTTAAACAGCAAGCAGCTCCTGTTCCTGAGGGGGAGAAATTGAGCACCAGAAACTCTTGGATCTTCTTTCTCTGTAGCTGAGATCATATCCTGCAGATGGTTTGCACCACTTCATAAAGCAAGTATTCTCTTGCGACCTCCTTTCATGGTGGTTGTAGAGAAATGTCAGACAAGTTTACAGCCCAAACTCCTAATTTGTCTTCTCAGATTATTCTACCTCGCTTAGAGATAATCATTACTCTTTCAGTGAATTTAATTGCAACTTCTAAGTCATAAACACTTCATAGGTTCAAACCAAAATAGTTTGACCCTGAGAAATGGAAAATACGAGCTTTGATTTATGCTGAAGGATTTATGTATCATTTATTTATTTACTTAGTATTTAATATGTATGAGTATTTTATCTGTATCTATGGATTGCATCACATGTGTGCAGTATCTGCAGAAGCTAGAGAGGGCACTGGATCCCTTCAAGCTGGACTTATAGATGGTTGTTAACCTCAATGTGGGTGCTAAGAACCAAATCAGGTCCTCTGCAAGAGCAGTCTGCTGCTGAGCCAACTCTCCAGCTCCCTTGTAGCTTTTTATTTCAGTTCTACAAATAAAAAATTGTTTTAATTTGCTAGATGGTTCTGGAATTATTCATTTGTGGCTAAACAGCCTTGAACCAAGGCTTAGCACATTAATCTAAAGAAGTTAAACAATTGTCTGATCCACCTTCACAAATGAACCTGTATGTGTCCTTTCTCCCTTCTTCATTTATCTGCAAAGTCAATGTTTTTAACTATTGAACATGCTCAAATTAAAATCAGGCTTCTAATTTGCATGTTCCTACATTTAACTGGGATATCCTATGTCCCAGGAGCCCTTTGGAAATGGGCTTTCCAGCTCCATGTGTTGAACTATGAGGAACATTGTGGATATATTTAAGGCTCAGATTCTTACACGAAGAACGTGATGCTCCTTGGTATCCCATGAAACTCTCATAGCATAGTATCTGGCATGTTAGGTTGATTAAATAAATTCTTATCCAGGATTCAAGGTAAGAAAGTGGTGGTGGCCCATCAGAATGGAGATCAGATGCAAGCGGGGTGAGGCTAGAGTCATAGCTGCACAGAGAGGACCTAGGCTACTCCTCTTCAGGGGGTTCATTTGGACTCACAGAACCAGAAGACTCTATAGTGATTTCTCCTTTGTTGGGGAACTCTTTCCTCTAAGTGGAAATCTTTCTTTTTCAAAGGGAACAGGAGGACTCAGACACTCAGAAATGTGGAGAAACTCACAACTTTTAAGAAGATCATGAAATTTACAAGACTCAAGAAATTTGGAAAGATGCAAGACTCATAAGGTTCGTTTCCAAGCAACAAACAGTTGTTGGGGAAAAGAAAACTCTTAAGGCATACAATGCCCTTAAATGAAAATTAAAGGTAGGTTTTAATGGTTCATATAATGTTTATTTTGAGGAAATAGGTTACACTTTATTTGATAAATATTAGTTACTAATGGTATGCTATGTGCTAAGTATTAAGGCAAGCAAAATTACCTAAATCCATCACCATAAGGCAAATATTAGGTGGATACAGAAAACTAAGCAATTTAGTAAAATATGGCAAGAATGTGGACAGAAGACACAGTAGGAACAGATAGCAGAAGGACTGTCCCAGATTACAGAGGCTCGAGGACAGCTTTTCAGAAAAAGTAGAAGGCACTGAAGTTGACTTTGAACAATTTGTAGCCCCATTCTATCACCATTTTTAAAGCAGTGAGAGAATTATAAAATCGTGAAATCATTCAGAGCATCAACTGTTCCATCTATAAAGCAGAGGAGATCCCAATATTTATTTCCATGATTTGGTGAGTTAAGGTACTCAGAGCAGTGTGGGATACAAATCACATGTTCAGCAAAATTCTCAGCCTTCCTCCCCTTTCCCTAACTCTGATATTATGCTAATATGCATCACTGAGTGTGCTGATACATAGTACATGTTGGGCAAATGTTTCTTGAATTGATTTAATTTCAACCCCCCCCCAACACATCAGTGCCATCCAATTTTTCCATTGTTTATGGGACACTCGCATTCTTAATATCATGTAGCCTCTGCACTCAAGAAGCCAACTCTTGCAATGATAATGTCTAAATAATTTGCCTTCCTTTGCATCCACTCTTATGGGAATGTAGGGTAGTTTAGAGTCCTTGGATGTCTAACATATGTAGATAACTTCTGACTTCTCAGTCAGAAACTGTGAGATCACGAAAGACAATAGCTCTGCTGCTCACTGCTTTTCTGGAAGAGAGCTTAGGCTCTTTGTGAGAATAGAAACAACAGATTCTTTTGAACTGCCATTCTAAAAACACTTAACAACCCCCATTACTTTTTGAAAAAAAAGAAAAAAAACCCGGGGCCATCTGAAAATATTTGGCTTAGGACTTAAACTGTGCTGGAGGCCTATACATTTTTTTTTTTTTTTTTTTTTTCTTGTTTTGTGTCCTTAGGGCTCTTTCACTCATTTCCAAAGGAGGAAAACCTAGAAACCATGCAGACCATCCTCAGGGAGCAGTATTAAGATAAATATAAAAGAAGCTATGCAAGTACAGGACGAGGACGGAGGGCACAGGGTGTCTACTCTGGCCTGGAAACTGTTGCTTTTTAAAGGTTGTGAAAACATGGTAGAAGAACGGAGCACAGAATTCTCAAAGGCTGTGTGCCTCTATTTAGGAGTCTTCAGCTCCTGGGTCTGTGTAGATTGTCCTGAAGTGCCTTTGGTTCTCTTCCTGAAAGCACATGCGGATGTCTGAGTGCATTTTCTCAACAGTTAGCCCTGTACGAAGTAAATGGTTTCATTTTCTAAGGAATTGACTCACTCCTTTATAAAATGACATAGATGCTATGTTCCCATATTGCAAAGCCACAGTGTGTGTTTGTGTGTGTGTGTGTGTGTGTGTGTGTGTAAATAACAGTTACTCTTCATAGCAAACTCTGCTGCTACCCAGTCCTGGTTGGTACTGGGTTTCAATATGCAGCTGATTGCTCCTTTATTGACTAATGACATGAGGCTGTACCAGCCACAGGGCGCATAATGAGATTTTCTTCTCTTCCGCCCTGAATCACAGTGAAACCATTTATGCTTGCTATAATCAAGTTCCCTCCAATATGACGTGAAGGAAGCCAAGAATTGGGGAAAGTTCAAGCTATTCTTGTCTTCTACAGATTACCCTGTGACAATATACACACGTAAGATAATTACCAGGTAATCAATTTGAGCATTGAAAAAAAAAAAGATGTCAAATAAATCTACGGTATTATCATCATTTTTATTGCTGGATTAATTGGGTCGTAACACAATCTAACAATAAAACATTACCTAGATGTATTTTAATTATCTGTTTTGAGGTAAAAATATGTCAGATGTGCAGATACAAGGTTTGATGCTAAGGTATGGCAATTCTGCAACTTCTCCATGTATGTGGGAGCAATCTAATCACTGAACTGCTTGACTCTTATTTTACTCTGCAATCTCTGTTTTTGTTTCAGTTCCTGTAATTATAAATAATATACTGTTATTAAACCTCTCGGCATAGTTATTGGGGAATTGAAACTTTTAAAAATCTATTGCAATTTCATCTTCATATAGTCAACCTGTCTGTGTTAGATCTCAGAGACTGGCATGTTGCTGCACCTCCTCAGCCACACTGGGCACTCTCTCAGGGTCCATGGCTCTAGCTGGGTACAGTGTTAGCACTTCTGGATTCATAAGCAGAGAGGCTGAGGAGAATTGCTTAGGTCTGAATCCCAGCTTCAGTGTACAGGGTGATCACATTGTTGGCTCACTCTGAATCATCCCAGGTTTCTGTCATACCTGTATCATTATTAATAAAGACCTTCCTTGCTTCTCTTTAAGGGGTTCTAGCCATCCTACATGAGGCATTTATGTCAAAACATAACCCTTTTTGATTTTTGCTTTTTCATCTAAAAATCACAAAACAATAAGCTCCTAGCTCATAGCAAGTTTTCAAGAAATGGAAATACTTAGACGTTTCATATTTATTTATTTACTCTGTGTGTGTGTGTGTGTGTGTGTGTGTGTGTGTGTGTGTGTATGACTGTGTTTGCATATCTCTCTGTGTGTCTGTGTATGTGGGCATGCCTGTGCCACTGAGCATATGTGGAGATCAGAGGACAATTTGCAGGAGTTTGTTCTCTCCTTCTACCACTGAGGTCTCAGGGATTGAACTCAGGTCGTCACACTTGGAGGCAAGTGTCCTTACCCACTCACCTGCCTCACTGGCTGAAAAATATGAATTAGTACTGTCACTTTCCTCAGTGTTAGCATCCATTTGAGACAATGAGCTCATCCATTTGTATTCTAGTGGTAGTACCAAAGGAGAACTGCTTGACTGCATCCTCTATAGGATGCTCGTCTGGTATAGGTTGACTCTACACCTGGAGTTCTCCTACTTCATGATTCTCATTTCAGACTTGGACATTGGGGTGCTGGCAGCATTTTTTCCAATGCATAATGGATGGGTTTCTCATAATGGATGCTTGTGTTCTCCCTCTAAAGTCCTGAGCTCTCACTGTGGCTTGCCTGCATCTTTTCTCAATGGCTGAATGGTGTGAGCTGAGTGGAGATAGCTGTATAGTATTATCATACAGCTGTGAAGAGCAGAGGAGAACTGCAGGGAAAATGTGCTGGGCCAGGGGCCTGCCAACATGAGGCCCTGTAAGGAAAATGGAAAATGAAGGCTAGGTACAGACCCCAGTACAAAGGGCAAAGGCAAGACCTGAGTTGACATGCAATCAGGAGTTTGCAATTTGATGGATGTTTGTTCAGAGGAAGAACAAGTTGAGTCAGTGCTTGTTGCAAACAGCTTTGAGATGACCCACATTTCCTAACTGACTGGTCTAAGTGGCCTATGAGAACTCTGTGAACCTAGGGGGCAAGGGTGAGTGGGTACTCTCCTACTCTCATAAATGGGATAGTTTCGTGGATATGAATATCTTCCTGGAATTGTACTGGAGTTGCTACAGTTTGCTCTTGATTTACAACTCTTGACTCCTCCTGGTTGGCCTATGGCTTGTCCTGAATGGCAGTAAGTCTTAGAAATTAGGCGAGCTTTGTTCCCTGAATGCTGTGTCCTGAGATGGAATAGGCTGCTCTTAGGAAGTCAAGTGGTCATCACCAGCATATTAGAGTCCTTTATAGAGGACTAATAAACATCTCATGCTCACACCAAAGAAAGATTTAGTTTCACACTCCCATCTGGATCCTAAGGATGAATTAGAGATAGGGTAGGTCTGTGCCTTGCCGACATTTTAGACACTGCTACCTATGTTAAGTACATTTCATTTTTAAAATTTATGAATTTTGAGTGCTCTGATATCTGTGACCCTACTGACCAGAGTAAGACTGTCCTAGAAAGGTTAGCTGACTTAGACACTGTAAACAGCTTCCTTGCAAGCATGCTTTTGATATGTAAATCAAAATAAACTTTCTTGGTCCTTTAATGTGCCAGCTCCCAGAAAATGTGACATGCTTGCCTCCAGGAGGCATGGGCTGTGTTACGCGAGGGTTGACATGTGGCATTTTATTGACTAATTAAATGGGTGGTCCTTTTAAGATTTGTTAAAATAACAATTAGTAGACTAATATATTTGTTTTAATATGAGTCAAATTTTGCTTCAAGAGGGCCAGATTATAGATTTGGCTTTGTGGTCCTGGTCATAGACATCTGTAACAACTGTTCAAGGTAGCCCTTGTGGTGTGAGTGTCACCATAGATAAGACACAATTTATGGACTAGATTTGCTCTAATAAAACTTTACTTTAAAACAGGCACCAGGTAAACAGACATCAGGTTGATTTTACCTCAGGGGCCAAGGTTAGCCAAATTCTATCTGCAGAAAATTAATCTCCATATTTGCACAGTTACATCTAAACACTCATATTCTAGACTAGGTCACCCATAAAAGGTTCTTGAGTTGTGTCTTAAAAGAAAAAAAATCCTATTATCTAGTTAACTAGCTGCCTTTGTGACTATAGTATTTTACCATTTGGCTTCTTTTTCTCTCTCTCAATGCATCAGTCACTTGAAAGATCTTATTAACTATTAGAAAATCAGATTTTATTGACCTTTTCAGGAAGATACAGAAAGAGAAAGACAACTCAAAGAAAACTGTATGCATAATAAACTTACGACTTATAGATAAGATGTTTAAATGGGCCGAGGAGATGACTCAGTGGCTAAAGGCACTTGCTGTCAAGCCCTCTAATCAGAATGTGATCTCCTGGATCTATTTGGTGGAAGGAGAGGAAAGAGCAGATTCTCACAAGTTATATGACCTTCACATACACAGAGTTAAATTTTTAGTGCAAAAAAGATATTTATTTGAGTGTGGTGGTGCACACTTTTAATCCCAGCACTCAGGAGGCAGAGGAAGTGAATCTGTGAGATCAAGGTTAGCATGGTCTACATAATGAGTTCCATGTCAGTTGAGGCTATAGGGAGACCGTGGCCCCTCAAAAAAACCAAAGAACCAGAGAGAGAACCAGAGAGAGAGAGAGAGAGAGAGAGAAACACACAGAAATTGATTTAATACGTAAACAGGTATGTGTCATTTGGTGTCTTGGTTTATCACAAGGGTGTCTGCAATATTCCAGAATATTCCAACTGATCACAAGGATATTAAACTTTATATTTCCTCCTCTTAATCTTTCCACAGGTTTGTTAACATTAGCATATGGGTCATATTTAAGTGGAATTGTTACCTTAATTTCATGATTTTATGGGATACAATGTAATAGTTTGATGCATATGTAAACATATGTGATGATCAAATAAGAGTACTGCACGTTTGAAACTCCTTAAATATTCTTTGGATTAATGCTAACTGCACATATTTATGGGGTATAGTAGGAGTTGGCTGTGCATTCATACAATGTGTTAATTAAATCTTCCTAATTAATGTATCCTCATTATCATTACTTTGTGTTTGGAAACTTTGAATCCCTTCTAGTGATGCAGAAAATATTTAATACGTTGTTGTGGACTATAGTCACAACCACTGCTCTGTGGACCCCTAGAGACTACACCTTCTGACTGTGTTTAGGAGCCTGTCTTATGCCTTTCCACTCTCTCCCCAACCTTTCTACCCTTTCTAGCCTCAGCATTCATTATCGCATATTCAGATTGATTTTTATTTTATTTTTATGTGTTGAGTGCTTTGTATGTAAGTGCACCCATGCATGCAATGCCCATAGAGGCCAGAAGGGGGCATCCGGAACTGGAGTTCTAGACAGTTGTTCGCTGCCATGTGGTTTTGGGAACCAAGCCTGGATCCTCTGTCACAGCAGCCTGTATTCTTCACCACTGAGTGTCTCTCCAGCCCCTCAGATTGATTTTTTCAATATTCACCCATAGTATTTGTCTTTCTGCTTCTGAATTATTCCACTTAACATAATATTCTTCAGTTCTACCCATGTTGCTATAGGCTACCATTATTATTTTATACCTGAATAATATCAAAAGTATGTATGTACTATGTTTTCTCATTCATTGAACAACATCTATGTCCATATCTAAGCTCTTGTGAATAGCGTAGCAACACCATGGGAATACAGGTATCTCTTAGATGTGCTAATATCTCCTTTAGACACTCTCAAGTGAAATGACAATCTCATACGATAGATTTATCTTTAGTTCCCTGAGGATCCTTCATACTCTTTCCCATAATGGCTGTACTAATTAGTTTACATTCCCACCAATAGTGCATAAGACTTGCCTTTTCTCCTCATTCTTGCTAGGATTTCTCTTTTGTCTTTTTGGCACGGACAGGCCTGGTGTGATCTTTCTCAACAACCTGTGATTCAGCTACTTTTTGGCAGAAGTTTAGAAGGGAGGCCACCTTTATTGCTTTCTTATGAGTAAGCACCTTTTTGACAATGGATCTTGCTAGAAGGAAGTGGAATATTTGATCATTAACTTTGTGTACCCACTTGACTGGATTGAGTAGCAATTACAGTATGGTAAAACATTAACTCTGGTTGGGTCCCTGGGCTTTTCCCCAAAGCAGAATAGCATGTGAGTCATGAAACTAATTGAGGAAGACTTTCCCTCAGTGTGAGCAGGTACTGTCCAGTCTACTTAGAAGCAGAAGAGGATCAGTGTGAAGAACTTATTTTTACTTTTCCTGCTGGAATGAGTTGAGTCTTTATTGCTCCTTCCCTTGGTTATTAGAACCCAGAATCACCCAGTCTTTGGACTCTAGGACTTGTATCAGTGGTCCTCTGGGAATCTCTCTGGCTTTTAATCTTTCACTCAGTCAGCAACTCTTTGGTTCTGAGGTTCTGAGCCATGCTGTTGGCATCTCCAGTCTGGACACAGACTATTATGGAACTTTTTAATTCCTCCCACCATTAGTCAGTCCTCTAATATATCTTGTGTGTGTGTGTGTGTGTGTGTGTGTGTGTGTACTGGCTTTGTTTCTTTAGAGGGGCTAATACAAAATACATTACAAGCATTATCTTCATTCATTATATTTTAAATATTTTATTATTTTTATTTTATGTGTATGAGTGTATTGTCTGCATGTATGTAAGTGCACTTGTGTTGTGTATTGCCTGTGGAGCCAAAAGAAGGTGTCAGATCCCCTGGAAATGGAATTACAGATGGTTGTTATATACCATGTGGGTGCTGGGAATCAAATCCGGGTCTTCTGCAAGAGCAGTCAATGCTCTTAAACTCTGAGCCATCTTTCCAGCCCCCCACTGATTATATTTTATATTAGAGTCTTCAAGAGTCCTAAGGTCACAATAGTTTCAACATTTCTCAAAGGTTCACATTCAGAGTCTCTTTTGAAACTCAAGGCAAATTCTTAGTTGTAAGCACCTGCAAAATTTCAAACATAACAAGACAAAGCAAAAAAGCAAAAACCAAGTTATGTACTTCTAACACATCATTGTATAGAGTAAACATTCTCATTCCAAAAGAGGAAACTGGAAATATAGAAAAGAGGGATGAACCAAAAGCAGACCAAACACCAGCAGGGCAAACAATAAAACATTTAGCTCCACACATAGCATCCACGGCACATGGTAGAGTAATGTACACTCTGGAAGACTTGGCTAGCTCTACTTTGTTCTTGCTGGCTGCAGTCCACATGCGCTCAGATTTGTGGCTGCACAACTCCTACATTCTGAATATCTGTAAAAACTAGCACCACATTTGTGATGCCAGGGTCTGTTGCTGGGTCAACCAGTACTTTAGCCCCACTGAAATCATGGATTCAGTACCCCTGAGTACATAAATGGCTGAGTGTAAAAAACTTCTTTCCTATATAGTCCTGTAAAAACAGAACCCTGGAGCTCTCATCTCGAAGCAGTTGTTTGATGAATTTGCGCCTTTACACTTCAGAGCATGGGATGGATAGGATCCAGACAACTCCTGAGAGAGTCTTTTAGGCATCTTTACTATTGTCCTAATGCAAAGTACTAGACCTCCTTTGTAAGATTTATTGTTATTTTATATATATGAGTGTTTTGCCTGAATGCAAGTGCACCTTGCACATTCCAAATACCTACAGAAGAGGGTGTTGGTTCACCTGGAAGTGAATATAAGGACAAGTGATAGCTGTCAGGTGGGTGCTGGGATCTGAACGTCTGTCCTCTGAAAGAGTAAAATGTGCGTTTAACTGTGGAGCCACCTTTCCAGCCCTAGGCTTCTTTTTAATGATTCTAATCTCTCAGGCACCATACCTTTCTTGAGTTTAAGCATGGTCCTTTTTTAGCCACACTGCAAGTTATTCCAAATATTTCTGATTTGATATCAATTCTCATTATAAACCTGGACAAAAGTAGCCAGAACACCCATAAAACAGCCTGGATGCTGTGGTACCTTGAAATATCCTAGGCCGGATTAGTCAATTAAACTTAGTCTCATGAAAAGTTTGAGGGCCCAGATAAAACAGAGACATGTTCTTTTCCAAAATGTGTCATGAATGTCTTCTAACACAATTCCCAGCCGTGCCCTTATTTCCATCCAAGACCTCCTGAGCACACTCTTTGCTACCCATTTTCTGATCAGCATTCTTTTTCCATTAAGCTCTGCTTAAAACAGATCTGGTGTGCTTTCCACAACTTTTCCAAATTCCTCCCATAAACCAGCTTCAAAGGCTTCTGAACCACATGGTTAGCTATAGTCACAGTCATGACCTCACCTCTGGTACAAATTTTCTGTTAAGTTTTTATTACTGTGACCAAGTACTTGAGAAAAGCGGTTTAAGGGACAAAGAACTTTTGCTGATTCATGGTTTACAAAGTTTCAGTTTGTAGTCCTTTCATTCTGCTGTTTCTGGATCACAGAGAAGCAGAGCATCATGACAAAGAGCTTGTAGAACTGAACAGTTCACCTCATGATAGCCTGGAAAGCAGGGAGGCAGAGTGCAGAACCAGTGATAAGATATACCCTGCCAGGGCAGATCTGTAGTGGCCCATTTCCTTCCACCAGGCTCTAATCCCTGATAATCTTCTTAGCTATGAACTCATTAGTGGATTAAAACATTGATGTAGCTAGACCCCCCTCATGATCTAACAACATTTTCAAATCCATTAGCTTGTGACCAAGCCTTTAATACATGGGCCTTCAGGGAACATTTTTAGTCTCAGGCCACAACAGTATGCTTGATGAACTCATATTTTGCAGACACCACGTTTTCAGTAAGAGATGGCAATATGAATCTGGGAATATGAATTTATCCTCTTGGGTAAGTGTACACGTTCATTATAATGTAACATTAAGTAGTCCTCAAAGCAATAGTCCTTCAGTGTGGGTGGCTGGATTAGAAAAGTCCTGTGTCCCAGCCAGTCCTGTCTTCTACAATGAACTGTGTGCCTGTACTACCTGTCAGACGCTTTTCTCATTCAGGTTAAGCACAACTGATCTCTAATTCAAAAATATGTTGGTCAAAACGATCTTAGTTCATCAGAAAGAGTCTGATAATATTGGACTTCCCAGTGGAAGCAGCCTAGATCCCTAGCTTTTCCTATTTGCTTCCCTCAAACTCCATGTAAAATGGAAATACCGTCTCCCTAGGTGGGACCCTGTGCATCCAAGCATAGTCCTTTTCAAAGCTTAAATGACTCTTTCCAATTCTTCAGCACACAAATAATGGTCAGATTAACTTACATTTAAACCAACAGAACAGTAAGATTTTCTTTGCTGTGACATTTTACCTGTTACCTTGGCAGAGGAACACTAGGCAGCCTTTAAATAACTTCTCTCTGTGGTTCATGGGATATTGTCCCTTGTTGAGTTGGCTTGTTATTTAATTAAATAATAAGACAGTCACTTCTTATTTATAGATAGGATTTTTAATAAGTATATATGTAATTTTCAATACATTTGAGTGAAACAGCATTCTTAATCGTGCTTTATGATCACATCAAAATTATCACCTATATGCTGCAGTAGTCATTTGATAACCTTGTTTTACTACATTTTGAAAGTACTTTGAAATACTCAGTTTAACAGAAAAAAAGAAATTCAAATAGTTATTACTTCTATCAACTGAAAAGTGCCCTCCCATTTCCTTTATGCCATTTAATTGGCAAGGAAAAGAACAATGCTTTCCTACTCAGTGACTATTTCTGTGGTTCCCGAACAGCTATTAAGGTAGTACCAGTTGTACTCTAGGAAACATACATTCCATTAACTCCCAAGGCAACAGTATTTCTCTATTTATTTCCAGCTTCCTAAGACATTACAATAAGAAAAAAAAGTGAGAAGATGTGAAAACAATTCAATATATGGCTCATGAAACTGAAATGCACCTACTTCATAGGATGAAAGAGAAGGAAGTAAAGACAATCTCACCCAAAGTTAAAACAGTGATGAGGGAGCATCTGTTCAGAGGAGATAAAAGCCAATGGCAGAAAGGCCACAGGGAGCTGAGGACTGGAGCAGAGGGGCCATGAAGGCTTTGAATGATTGGCTCAAAGACAGCCAGACATTAAAGGAGGCTTTGAAAACACCTCAAACACAGAGGAAGAAAGGCTAGTTAAGCAGGGATTCCTTTATATTGAGAAGGAATGTTTTATTTATGTATATAAAAACAAATAAAAAGTTGTATTACTCTGCTTGCTTCTCTTTTCTTGTTAGGAAAAATATTGTCTCTTGGCCTGATATAAGTAAATCATATGCCTCTGATTTAGCCTAAAGAAGTTCTGGAAACAGAAAGCCAGGAAGATGGCAGTTAGGGCGCTTTGAAAGAATGGCAGCTAATCCATTGCTCTATATTCTAGGGGAAACATGGTCTAGCTAAATGAAGGGAATACTTTCTATAACTAGAGTTGCAGGTAGAAGAAAATCAAACACAGAACTCTTCTTCCTTTTCCCCGAGTACTGTTTGAATGAGCTCCTCCAAGCTTCCAAACATCTTGTGCTGTTTCTTAGTAAATTCTTCAAGTGTAAAAGTCCTCCTTGATTATGTTTCCTGCTCCTGGCTATAGTGCAGGAAGAATTAAGCCCTAAGATATATCTTTGATCCTTACCCTCAAACAGAAGTTTTCTGAGAACTCAAAATGTATGTACCTATAAATTTTTGTTAGTTTAGTTTAAAAGCTCCAGCAAATTACTTAAAAAATAAGAGTCTGTTTTGGTCCAAATGTTCAATTGATGCTGGTTCTTTTTCACCTTGATAATCGTTATGGAGTGTAAACGAATATAAACACTACTATATTGTTGATCCCACTCCTCCCTACCACTATTACTACCTCCACTGTGTTGACAACTGTTACCATTAACTGGCATTTATTGAGCATTTACCTTGTGGCAAGCACTGTACTGAACAGTTTCCATGTATTATCTCATTAAGCCTCACCTCCTGAGAGAGGGGCCAAGCAGGGCACTCTTGGAGCTGGGCTGCGATCTGTGACCTGACCTTTGATTATCTCGTGCTGCCTTGTTATTCCTTGTCTTTTTGTTTTTCTGATGACATTGTCAGGTCTTGATCCCCCCTGGTAGTATTCCATCTGCCTGACAAGTCCTAGAGCCTGGGGTAATAGAGCTTTGGCTTAGCTCATGGGGTCTGTTTCTGTGTTTGGAAGATAAGTGGCATGAGTATCTGTACAATGTTATCAATCCACTCGAAGGCCTTGCTGCTACTCTTTCCTTACAGTGTGCTGCTAAGATTCCCAATCTCTTTACTGGGGCTCTGAGACTGTATTGGCTCCTTCAGTTGGGCCTGGTTAAGTGTGTCTGTAAACATTCTCTATTGGGTCGTTTCTATGATTGCCAACCAAGTAAGTTCTATGCTAAAACCAAATTCTGTTCCTGTTGAAGCTGCTTTCCTGGTTGGAAGTAAGCAGCCTCTTCCTACTTTCTTTACTTCAGTTAGAACTCACTAAAATGTTCTGACCTGTTCTTTATCCCATTGTGTGGCAAAGTGATGCCCAGTGGACAGGGGAGCAACAAACAGAGTAGTGTGCTTAATCAGACTGGTGGTAAGCAAACTTAGACAGGGGCACCATACTGTGACTCCCCAACTTCGGCTTTCTGTGTCGGTGATTTTTCACATCCTTTGTTCAAGGATGCTGCTCACTATTTGTAGTCATGCTGTGTAGACTAATCATTTCTCCATCTACCTGTCATTGGTTCTTACTGAGATGATGCCTACATTCTGATTCATCCCTTGGTTACAAGACAAAGTAATTCATTCGAACTTTCCTCTCAACTATCCTGTTTTGCCTCCTCAGGTCATGTGCTTTCTCTTGGGGAGAATCAATTGAATTACATTTAAAAATATTTTATTTATTTTTATTTTCTGTGTATGACTGTTATGCCTGCATGTGTGTAAGTGCACCTGTGTCCTGGAATGCCTGCAGAGGTCAGAATGAGGCATCAGATTTCCCTGGAACTGGAGTTACAGACAGTTGTTAGCCACCATGTGGGCTCTAGGAATTGAATCCGGGTCTTCTGTAAGAGCAATCAGTACTCTTTACTGCTGAGCCATCTCTCCAGTCCTTTTGATTTACATTTTTAAAAATATGTGAGCACCCAGCCACTTGCAGTTATGAGAAGGATCAGCTAATTATGCATCAAGAGGGTTCACTTTTTCTATGGGAAAATGTCTAGACTCCCTTTGACAGTTTCTCTTGCCATTAAGTTGATTTCCAGTCAATCCAATGAAGACAGAAGTGATGTGTACCACTTCTAGACCCACCATGAAGTCTCCAGTTCCATCTTGAGGTTCTTTCTTTCTTCTTCTTCTAGTCAGGTAGACAGAAGACCTCGACACCTTACATGATAGCAGATCTATTACCTTTGAGTAGTCTGGGTCTCCAAGTATGCTTTTCCACCTTCATTGATCTGCATTGTAAACAAGCAAACTATTATTGTATATTATTATAAGAGTGCTATCCTTTGTTAGAGTAACTGCTATTTTATTATGTTCTGGGTCCTTGTTTCATCTGCCAGTCATTAATTATTTGGTCTGCTAGTAACTTTATGTTGGTTGATATTCTACCTATTTTCATGTGTATATTTTATCCACCTAGAGGAAAAGTTCTTTGAGGAATAAGAGGATGTTTTGTTTTGGTTTTATTCAGAGATTTTCCTGGCATTATATAGGTGCTGGATACCCAACAGATTCCATAATTGTTATTACAGTATACAGGTCCATCTATCATGAATTACATTTGCTGGAATTTGAATAGCAAGAACTATTCTGTAATAAAGAAACAACTCATTAGCAAGTCCATGACTCACAGTCCTAAGGCATGATTTCTATGATTTTAGGAATGAGGTAATACTTGAGCCACAACTTTCATTTGGTTAAATATTAACAACTTTATAGACCCATGGGCTTTACAGCTCATTAGGCATTAATGGTGCCAGAGAAGGCAGTCAACTTTTGTTCAAATAAGCAAACGCATAGAAGTGATAGTGGACATTTAAAGGAACTCTCAGAGATCTGAGTTAGCTCCTTTGAACATAGCTCTGTGTTCCATGATGTGCAATATTCATGCAATCTTAGAGTGCCATTCATGGTTCTTGGAATACTGCATTTGTAAAGCAAGGAACTTAGGGAGTGGGGACACAAGATCACAAAGGGGATGGAACCGGGGGCAGGATGTTATCTGAAGAAAAGAAATGGTGACAGGAGGTTGAGGCTGTGCAGGCTAGCCAGATAAGTCCAGGAGAAGGCTATTATTTCAGAAGGCTTTGACGATTGGTAAGGCCTCTTTCACTTAAAAAAGCAGAAAGCAATGTCTGGCCCAAAGTGCTATTTCAATTTAAACGTGTGAATAGGAAGTATTATGTGTGCATCGTATTAATTTGGAAAGTGTGGCTTGAACAACTGAGAAAGTCCTATTTTCTCTATGCTCCGGAGCTCCTTCATCTATTTTTAGCTTTTGTCCTTTCAGCTCCGCCAGGAGCTGTCCTGAGACTCAGCCCACGGAAATGCGCCCGGCTCTGAACTGAGCTGTGAAGAATGAAGGTGAAGCTTTGAGCTGCTAGATTCATGGCTGGGGTTTTTATACACACATAAAATATGAATCTCAGTTGTATACAAAGCTGAACCCATCGTGCCAAAAGGATCCCAGTCAAGCAGGCCTGTAAAATGAAATCCTCTTGGACTAATTTAAGGAGACCTGAGTGATATAAATTGTGGCCTTCTCAAATGCAGGAAATAAAAAAGAATCCAGTTTGAATACATCCTTCCCTCTTGGTGCCTGCTGGCAGCCTTGCCGTGTGAGCAATGGGAACAAAACACAGACTGAAGGTTAGCTCCGATCCATTTTCCAAAGAACTCCACGGATCCCTGTTTATACCGGTCTTGTGGGCCTAATGAAAGCCTCTTCACTGAGGATTTAATACAGAGATAAAGTTTTCAATAAATAAATGTCTCTGAGTTGGCTGAGCCCTAATGCCTTTCATTCTGGGATAGCCGCATGTCTGGAATTGCTATGCATAGAAAGAAAAGGCTCGTAAAACCATTCCCGATAAAAGAATTAATTCCCACAGCACACTGAGCTGGAACCTCTGCCCATCAGACACGAAGATTTCTCTATTTCGTTCGATTTTTCACTAACCTTCTCGTAGGTCTTTTGTTATCTTACTTAGTGCAAATCTCAAGGTCTCTCTGACCTTCTTAAGCAAGCACTTAAACGGCTATTTGAGCTATTAAATACAGTTTCATGTAAAAATGCTTCAATACCTGTTTCTCTTTAGGAGATTTCAGGCAGGACAAGGTGAGTTACAAATAGCACATAACCTTGAGGGTGAGTTTTATTCTGAACAACTCTCAGACTCTTATCTCTTGTAAAATGAATGCACTAGGATCTGAGGGAAACACTCTTTGTCATACACTGGAGGAGGCGGCCTGTTGTTTTCTGAGGATACAGAAAATAACCACAGTGTCTGAAAAGTACTTAAGTTCCTAGGAAACAATACTTCCACGAGTCACTGAGTTATTAACTTAAAATATTTTTTTCTGTCTAAAAGGTTCTAACTAGTAATTTTTGAGGATTAGCCAGTATTCTGGGTATTGATAACATTCCACGTCTTGGTCCTTTAGAGTCAATCATCATATAGCCAGCACAGGATTGTCATGAATACTTTATCAAAAGTATAGTTTTCAATTCCTTACTGTAGAGCCTAGAAACTCCAAAGTCCAAGTACCCAATGCTTATGATTCAAATAATAGTAAAAAATCAATTTTCATTCCCGTAGCTTATTTCTCAAAATGTTGAATAAATTGCGTTTTTTCAATCTCCACGATTATGAAGAAAGAAGAATGAGGTGTTGTGTCATCACATAAATAGTGGACCAGTAGTAAACCAAAGTATAACAGAAACTAGACATTATTTAAAAAGCTTTTTCATGAATCACTGGGAAAGATATCTTCTACAAATAAAGCTCAAATACATATTGAACACAATATGCAAATACTTGGTTGTATTTTTTTTCATATCTAAAAATGCAGCTAAATGAGCATACTATGTGAATTTTCAGTCTGTAAATCACAATATTAAATGATAACTTCAGGATAGTTTAGGAGCCCAAGTAAGAATTTCCAGGAAATATTTGTTACTGATACGTGTGCTACATAAATTCAAAGAGGACATTATGAAAAGATCCTCTAAAATTGATTTTTTTTTTTTTTTTATGGAGAGCCTCTCAGATGGTGAAAGTTCTGATTATACCTTAAGGAGCAGTTTTGTTCTTTATCTCATAGGACCTTCTACAGACATGATGAAGGTATGTTCTAGTCAACGTTGTCAGGCCTGGAAGGTTGCTAGAGCTTCAGGACAAACATGGCCTTGTTCTGGGGACAGAATGGAACCTGCCTGCCTTGAAGAGTAACCAAAGGTACACAGAAGCTTCACAATCCAGATTCCTCTCCAATCAAGCTGATATTACCACAGAATATGTAATGTTAAGTATCTTTTGTAGGTTTTACTCAGGGATAACAGCAGATTTGATCCACTTCCCAGTCTGGGATGGTTGCTGGCATATATGTTTAAAACTTTTGACTATGAAAAGATCATTAAGGGCCTAGAGAGATAGCTTAGCAGTTAAGAACACTGACTGCTCATTGTGGAGGACCTGGGCTCCATTCCCAGCACCCACATGGGTGCTAACAACTGTTTATAACTCCAGTTCCAGGGGATCTGACACCCTCCTCTGACCTCCACGGGCACTGCACGACATGGGTGCACTTACACACATGCAGGCAATACACTCATACACAAAATAAAATTAATAAAATATTTTTTAAAAAGGATCATTTAAAAAGCAGTAGTGAGGGGTTGGAGGGATGGCTCAGTGTTTAAGAGCACTGTCATTCTTACAGAGGTCTTGGGTTCAATTCCTAGCACCCACATGGCCCCTAACAACTATCAATACCTCCAGTTCCAGGGAATCTGATGCCTGTCTCTGTCCTCCATACATCCAGGCAAAATATTCATATGCACGAAATACAAATAAATAAGTAAATATTTAACCCTCCCTCCAAAACAACTGGTAATGAGATTGCTTAACTTTGTTTGCCATCAGTCAGAGCTAGGGTTATTACAAAGACTTTATCATGTGAAGCATTAATACCGCCCTAGAAAGGTCCTATACCTACTATTTGATCTGTTAGAATCTTTGTGTTTCTACCTATCTCTGCACAAGTATATCTCCATTTATTTAAACATATATAGTAGATATTACACAGTGGCTCTGATTTGGATTTCATTGGTAACAAAGGTGAAGACTTTTTCATATGCCCTGCTTCTTGATTCCCTTCATTTATGAAGTATCTATTCAAACATGATGTTCACTGTTTCACTGAGCTGATTCTTTATTCTGTATCAATCATAGGAATTAAAAAAATATAATCTAGACAGATGTCCTTTAATATGATGTTAGATCACATAAATGTGATACACACATTTCAAAGTTATTCTTCCAATTTCTGTGTTTTTCAATCCTTAATGCTGTCTTTCGGAAAATAGAATTACTGAAATCACCCTTGTCACCAATGATCAAGTAACATATTCCTTCTATATGTTTTTTGGATTTCACATATTTTATGGTGGGAATTTTATTCCTGTTTTCACGGTGAGCATTTCCTTACTTGTAACTACAAATTTCCTGTCCATTAAGATTCAGGTCTGGGTTTATATCAAGAAATAATAGAGTAAGTTAGGAGCTATTTCTTCATTTGTTTTTCTTAAGAAATTCTTACTTTCAACAGGTAAGAATATTGGTTAGTTTTTAGAATTTTTTAAAAAAACTTTAAAAAAGCTTTATAATAATAGGTAACATTTGTTGGTTACAATTGGTAACAATTGTTGGTAGAATTCTTCAATAAACCTATAAGGATCTGGAGCTTTCTCTGTGCGTATAAAGTTCCATTTTCCAAAGACTGTTTTTCTATTTCCCTCAAATTTTTAATTTTATTGGCACAGCGTTTATCATAATGCTCTCTTGCCTTCAATTAACTGTGAGACTTATTAGATCCATAGTGACATTGGCCATTTTTCCCCCAGACTCTGATAATTTATACTGTAATTGATCTGGCCCAGTCTGGCCTGGATCTCACAAGAGATCTGCCTTTTTCTGCCTCCCAGTGCTGGGACTGCATGCTCCACCACACCAGGCTAATCTTTTGAAAAACAAGTAAGTTTGATTTGTGTGATTTTCCTACATTTACTTTTTATTTTTTTACTCCCCTCCTCCTGAGGCTCTCTGCCTTTTTTCTCCTCAGTATTTTAATTTGCTGTTTTCTTTCTCTTTTGGATACTTAAGAGATTTTTCAGTTACATTTATATTTAAGAACTTAACTTTTCCTCTAAGTTAGCTCTAACTTCAGGTCATAAAACTTGATTTGTTATGTTTTCATTTCCATTCAGTTCAAAATATTCTTTAATTTCCTTTAGGATTTCTGTTCTGACCCATGGGTTAAGTACAAATATATTAACATACAAACATTTGGGGACTTTCCATATATATGTATATATATATATATGTGTGTGTATCTACGTTTATTTTCTGGTTTAATTACACTACTGTCAGAGAATGCACTATGCATGAGTCCAATAATTTGATTTGTTTTTGAGGCTTGCTTTATAGCCCAGCATATGTTCAGTATTAGTAAGTGTTCAGTTTGCACTTGAAAAACAACATGCCTTACACAGTTGTGGGCTGTATCATTCTATTAGTGTCAACCAGGTCTAGTTTGTTAGCAGTGTTTTCAAACCCTATAATCCCCTACTGAGTTTTGGTTTCATTTTTAAATCAGGTACTAAAAGAAATGCATGTTCATCTCCAGGAATAAGTACACACTTAACAAGTTTTTCACTGTTTCTGTTCTGTTTCAATGATTATTTCGTGTATTTTGTGTTATATAATATCTTTCTGTTTTGATTAACTTAGGTAGTTTTAAAATTTTCTTTATTAAATTAGAAAATATCGCATTTTCATTTAAAAAATTATTTATTTAATAACCACATACTTAGAAGAAGCACTTCATTACATCAGCATTGACAAATTCAGTAACAATT
>NW_008351346.1:1316356-1366132 GCF_000622305.1 Nannospalax galili | reverse complement strand
TGGCATCTGAGCATGGATATAAAGTCATCAGATAGATTTCAATGGTAATGTTTTTCACATCTACTAATTATTAAGGAGCAAATTTTTAATGCTTTGAAGAATTATTTTTTAATCATTACATTTTTCAAATTTTTAATAACTACATGATTAGAAGCTTTTTGCAT
This sequence comes from Nannospalax galili, assembly GCF_000622305.1. Classification (NCBI taxonomy): domain Eukaryota; kingdom Metazoa; phylum Chordata; class Mammalia; order Rodentia; family Spalacidae; genus Nannospalax; species Nannospalax galili. Next base: position 1,365,968 of record NW_008351346.1, on the reverse strand, counting down.
TTTTATTTTTAATTAAATCTTTTTCATGTTTTTTAAATTAATTTCACCTTACTTTCATTATTTCAGATTTCCATATGGGGTGTGTGTGTGCTTGTATGTGTGTGCATGTGACTTATGTTGATGTTCTTTTTCTAACATTTTCAGCTAAGAATTGAATTAATCATTTAAAAATGTATTACACCTGTGTGTGAGAGAGGGAGAGAAACAGAGAAAGAGAGACAGAAAGAGACAGAGAAAGATGGGGTGGGGAACGCTATGCTCTGTGTGTGTGTGTGTGTGTGTGTGTGTGTGTGTGTCCTTCTTCTATGTGGGTCCTGACATCAAACTGCGTTGTCAGGCTTGGTGGTATGAGCCTTTACCTGCTGAGCCATCTTGCTGGACCCTAGTTAATTTATATCTTTTCATCTATATTGGCAGTTTTTTTAGCTTATAGATATTCCTCTGAGCACTGCTTAAAACATACCTCACAAATTCTGCTGGGTATTGTTTTTATCATTATTTGTAGATAGTATATAATTTCAGTTTGTATGCACACTTTCACCCAAGAGTTGATTAATGGAATTTAAAAATATTTCATATGCTTATTTTAAGTGACACACTATAATATATATGCACCTGTATGTGGACATGTAGGATATCTTTAGACCTGGCATTATGACCTTGATCCATTTTTAGCTGTATGTTGCAAGACAGCTTCACTTTCTTTATTCTACATGTAAACATCCAGTTTTACTTCTGATTATCCAAGACACCCCCAAATGTGTTTTTTTTTGTGCCTTTGTTGAAATTATGTGAATTTATTTCAGGCTTTTCTATTCAGTTTGTCTATTCTAAGCCAATAGCACACTGTTTCGGTTACTATCATTTTGCCATATGCTTTCAAGTCAAGTATTGTAGAGCTTCCAGCTTTGTTCTTTATTCTCAGGATTGGTTTTGCTTTGACTTTTTTCAGTATCCATTCAGAGGATCATATGCATTTTAATCCTTACATTGAATAAATTATGATTATTGATTTGCAAATGTGGAACAATCCTTACATCTCTGGGGTAAATCCCATGTGGTCTGGGTAGATAATAATTTTTCTTTTGTGCTGTTGGCTTATTTTTTGCTAATTTTCTTGAGGAATTTTGTTTCTATGTTCATCATAGATATTAGTTTATAGTTTTCTTTCAATATAATGTCCTTTTCTTATTTTAATATTAGATTGGTTTTTGTTCTTGAAGGATGAGTCTGGAAGATTTCCCTTCCTTTCAACACTCTGTGAAGCTGAGAGAATTGTTAGTCTTGGTTTGTAGAGGACTAAATTCCTCATAAGCAGACAGGGCCACTGATTAGTAATAAGGATGGTGCATTCCTGCTTCTTCTTGGTCTGAGACAAAGAACTGGCAGGCTTTTTCTCCTGCTGGTAAGTCTCCCTTTTGACTAACTAGTTCACACAAGTTTAGATAAAATCAAAGCCAGTCTTGAAAATATTCCAGCCTGGAGCTATAGCCTATCCAGTCTTTCTTTTCTGTTTAAGTTGACCAATCCAAAATTAGGGGCTGGGGGCCTTACAAAAACATTTGAAAGGTCCAAGACCCTCTGGGAGCTTTGGATTTCTCAGTTTCCAGATCCCCTTAGCTATTTGTGGAGAGCTTTTCTCTGTGTGTTCTCTGTGTGAGTGTTCATGTGTCTGTGTGTCCATGTGTGTGTGTGTGTGTGTGTGTGTGTGTGTGTGGTGTGTATTTCTTCCAACAAAGTTTGCTACCTGCTGCTTTCTGATATGTCTGAGGTTTTCCAGCCTTTTAATTCTTTAAATGATGGAGAAAATAAACTTTATCAAGGCTTCTAGATCATATCAAGTTCATTAGGGTTGTTAATGACAGTGAAGCCCTGTAGTCCAAGGCTTTTATTATTGAAGGGCTTTTTATCACTGACTCAAACTTATTACATTTTATTGGACTGTTACTGTCTTATATACCTATATGGTTCAGTTTTGGTAGGTTATACACATCCAGAAATAATTTTCCAATTGCTGGATGATCATAATAGAACCTAATGATCTTTTGCGTTTCTGTGGTATCAGTTGTAGAGTCTCTATTTTCACCTCTCTCATTTTATTCTTTATTTTTCATGTTTTTTATAATAGTCTTACCTCTTTTTCCTTTGTTAACCTGTTTAGAGATGGGAATTCCGTGTCATTTTTCAAATAACCTTCGCTTCCCTTCATTTCATGGTTCTTTGTGGTTTTTGTTTGTTTTCTGTTGCTTTGTTTTGTTTTTATCTAGTCCATTTCTGCTCTGGTCTGTGTTGCTTTTCTTTTGCTTAATATATGTTTCGTTTGTTCTTGCCTTTCTAGTTCCCTTTGCCGCTTCATTTGTTTGTTTACCTGAAGTCTCTCTGCTTTTCTGATAGTGTCACTTCCTTCCCTCTCAGTACTGCTTTGCTGTGCTGGTTTCTGGTAGACTGCGTTTTCATGTTTTCAAAGACAATTTAAAATTAATTTTTTTGTCTCATTAACCTATAGAATATTCAGGAGAATTATACTTAATTTCCATGTATTTATACTGTTCTTAAGGTTCTTTGGTTGTTGACTTCAAATTCCGACCTACTACAGTAAGAGAAGAACATTCTGTGACTTGAATATTTGTGTTGTTGAGGCATCATTTGTGCCTAATAACAGGTTGTTGCTTAGAGAATGTTCCACACTACTCTGAGAAGATTCTGCGATGGTTGCACGAAATGTTCTTTCTTTAAAAATATTTTTTTGCATTATTTTCATTTTATGTGTATGAGTGTATTGCCTGTATGTATGTAACTGCACACATGTCATACAATGGCTGTGGAGGACAGAAGAAGGCATCGGATCCTCTGGAACTGGAGTTATAGATGGTTTTTAGCTACCCTGTGGGTGCTGGGAACCAAACCTGGGTCCTCTGCAAGAGCAGCCAGTGATTTTAACTGCTATGCTATCTCCCTGTCCCCAACTGTATTTATTTAACAAACTGATTTCTAGGACTTTTGATTCATTCCTTTCTGTGATTACTATTTTCTTGTTGAATTTCTTATTCCTAGTATGAATTGTTTGCTAGCTTCATCAGGCTGTTGATGAACTGTTTGCCAGACAATGTGACAATTTCCTTTTCATTGTGATGTGCTCTATGTGTGAGAGTTCTTACTACTTCGGAGGCATCATGCTGCCTCCATTTTTCATGCTCTTGGTGTCTCCACATTGGTATTTGTGCACCTTGCAGGTCAGATGCCTGTACCTGTTTTATAATGTGACATTTGTAGTAAGACTTTTCCTAGAGCTATTCCCCAGGGGGTTGCTGGATATGTTATGTTGACTTAGGATCTGAGTAACTGTTTTAATGTCCTGTCTGTCCAGCCTCTTCTGCTCTAGTCAACTCTGGGAATATCCACGGATGTTTCAGTGGGCAAGGCTGCAGGCCGAGATGCTATGTGCTGCCATCTAAGATGAAGCCCCCTCAGTCAGAGCAGGTTAACCGCCAGCTCTGGGCATGGTACCTCAGCCTGGGAATGTCAAGCATTGAAGTCCTTCTAGGAGTTGTGTGAGGACACGGTATGCCCTGGTGTGAGGACAAAGTGTGCCCTGGTATGGGAAAGAGAGCTCAGTAACAGGGTGCTTGTCCGTGTCTGAGGGCTTCACAAGTGACTTTCCAGAGCCTTTGGGGCCAATTGCGTTCCAGGAGAAAGGTGAGTGAGCAAGGCCGTGCATCCACTCCTCAGGGCTTCCCTCAGTGAAGCTGGTGTGAATAGGATGCTCGAGGGCTTCTGGAGTCCATTAAGTGAGTGGGCCAGGAAGTGCAGCTGCTTCCCAACCCCCTCTCATGGCCTGAGCACCTTGGAGAAGCCGGGTAGTGATTGGCTAGGGATACTCATTCCCTTGGGCCTCTTGTAGGCAGAGCTGCTTAGGGAAGCCTCCCTGGTAACACTTTGAGGATATGAGTGAGAGAGTGGGAAATGTTCACCAGCAATAAAGGCTTCAAGCACTTGTGTTGCATCTGTCTTTGTGTCTCCTGTGAGGCGCTCATACATCCTGTTCTGCTGCATCTCTGCCACATTTGCACTCTACCTGGCACTCTGCTTCAAACACTCCAGTGAAGTAATTTTTCTAAATTGTTCGGCTTCTTTGTTGTGAAGGCTAGTGCATAAAATATCTGCTGTTAGCTAGTCAGCCATTTTCCTGACACCCCAGAGTCTTAAAATAGCGAGGACATTCTAAAGGTTTTACCAAGTTTTCCTATTTTCTTGTCCTGTGATCAGGTAACACTGATTGCAATACTGTTTTTATTTAAATGTCACATCATGTCTGATATTTTTCTTTTACTGTTGAGTTATCTACTTTTTTTGAATAATGGTCCCAACATTTTCAGGCAATAAATTTCTCAATTCACTAAACCCTTTCTTTTGCTGTGCTTAAATAATTTTTCACCCAATTATAAGGTGCTTTTTAAGTCAGGTTTTACTTTTCAGCTCTAGAATTTCTTTTGGATGTTTTCTACAGATTCTATCATGTCATCTATTTTGTTAAATAGACCAATAACAGCTATTGTATACTCTGATAATTCCATTATTATACCATCTGCATGTTTGACTCTTTGAAGATTTATTTACTTACCTTATGTGAATGTGTGTGTGACTGAGTGTGTTTATGTGTACCACATGTGTGCAGGTGACTATGGAGGCCAGAAGAGGGAGGCAGATCCTCTGGAACTAGAGTTACAGGTAGTGATCTGTCTGAAGTGGGTGCTGGGAACTGATTCCTGGCCCTCTACAAGAGCAGCAAGTGCTCTCAATGGCAGAGCTATTTCTTCAGCCCTCATTGCCTGTTTCTTTTTAATGATAGCTTTGTTAGGATATGTTTTATGTTTTACACACTGTAAATTTTTCAAAGCATAACACTGTGGTATATTACTATATTAAGAAGTTGTACAGCCACCACTGCTTCTCTGTGTGGTGTGTTTTCATCCTGCCCAAAGGAATTTGTACCCTTTGGAAGCCAAGCCCTTCCTATTCTGCTTCATCTATGGCCTGTCTATCAACAACACATTTTATTTCTTGTAGATTTGCCTGTTCTAGGCATCTTATATAAATGGTATCAAACAATGTATAGCCTTTTGTGACTGACTTCTTTCACTTAAAAAGACTTTTTTCTAGATCCATTCATGAACTGCTTTTTAAATGGAATAGTTTCCCAATTTCAGTTTTGGATTTCTCATTGACATGTACAGAAACAGTTTACTCTTGAATATCTGTTGCACATTGTGCCACATCACTGAACTCTTTTATTAGTCACAATTTAGTGCTCTTGGTGGATTTTTAAGAAAGATTTTCTATATGAATGATCCTGTTAACTGAAAATAAACATGTCTTATTTCAACTTGAATTCCATTTATTTATTTACTCATTCAATCATACGTACATTTATTTATTTTTACTTGACATATTCCTCTGACTAGAACTCATAATAATAACTAGAAATTTTTAGAGCACATATCTGTACTATGCCTTACTTAGAAAAGCACAGAATAAGTTTGAACCATATGACAGTAGTTGTTGATGTCTAGCTGAGGAAATTGCTTCTAATCCTTTTTTGATTTGCTTACTTTTATTCATGAAATGGTGTTAGATTTTGTCAGATACTTTCTCTTTGTATGTGTGCATTAAGATGATCCTGTGATTACATTAAATGTAAATGAATAAAACTTTTAAATTACAAAGTATAGATCAACAGATTGAATGTAAAAGGTGGATGTATTTGCTTCTCTTGTTTATCTTAATATGCTTATTTTTCATTTCTGAAATAAGTCACAGTCACGGTTTATAAAACATCTTATGTGTTTTTAGATTCAGTTCTCATGCCTTTGGTGTCAGGATGATATTGATCTCATTGAGAGAACTGGGAAATGCTCTTTCTTCTTTTGGGAGAATTGTGAATTTGGGTTTTGACTTTTCCTTTCAATGTTTATAAGAAGTCATCAGAGAAGCCGTCAGGTCATTTAGTTTGGTTTCAGATAGTGCTTTCAAAATCTTTAAGTTTTTACAGGTCCATTCATATTTTGGATTTATTCTTGACTTGGTTTCAGTAATTTGTATTTTTGGACTATGGAATATTTGCTGACCACTCAATTTGCTTAGTTTGTAAGCAAATCACTATTTTGATCTTGATTGCTTCACCCCTTCCTCTTCTCTTCTGTCTCTCATCCCTGTCTCTGCTTCTCTGCTCAACAGAGTCTCACATAATATCACATTGTTCTCCTGAATCTAACATTTGTAGCTGAGGTTCTTTTTTCTTAAAAAAAAATATTTATTATCATTGTTAATTTATGTGTATGAGTGTTTTGCCTGCATGTATGTAGGGGCACCTCTGTCATGCAATGCCCGTGGAGGCCAGAAGAGGGCATCAGATCCCCTGAATCTGGGGTTACTGAAGGTTGTTAGTTGCTGGGAACCAAACCCAGGTCCCCTGAAAGTGCTCTTAACCACTGAGCCATCACTCAAGCCCTGTAGCTGTAGTTCTTAAAAGAAAAGAACCCAAACTTATTGATATATTCAATCTTATTCACATGTAGTAGTGGCCAATGTGAGATATATCACTGTGTGCATAATGAGTAAACTCATAATTTACTGGGATATTCTTCTGGTTGGTATTCAGCCTACTTACTGGACAATGGTCAACTCCATCCTTGCATTGCTCTGAGTTGAATCACAGAAAGAATAACTTGATGATCATCATGAGAGAAGCTAAATTTTGGGTCTTTTTTTGTGATCATGATAGTAATTTAAAGCTTCATATTTTGGGGAGATTACCCAAGGTATAATAATCAATTTGCCACTGTGATGAAATTAACTTAGTGCTTTTGAAACCTTTATGACTATAACATTACCTAAACTGTTTTTTTTTTAAAAATAGAGGAGCCCATTCAGATTGAGAATCATTACAATGCTTATAGTCACCATAATTTCAACCATTCAAAACTTATAGACTAATACAAATGATAGAATAGAAAACTCAGAACAGGTCAAAATGTGTGTGTGTGTGTGTGTGTGTGTGTGTGTGTGTGTGTGTGGTGCAACATTTAGTTATGATAAAGCTAACATTTTAAATAAATGCAAACATTACAACTAATGTCACCAAGTAGCTGAAAAATTAAGAAGCCTAATTTCTCACAGCAAATTATGTGACCAAATTGAACTTCAAATAGATTCAAAGTTAAAATTACAAAAGCCCAAATGATAAAAATAATAAAATATTAGTAAAAATGTAAATATTTAAAAACCAAAGAGGTCCTTCCATCTGCCATGTTTTCCTCTCTTTCTTCAAAGACTTAAAATTTTCAGAGTTCTTTAATGTCTTTGGTTAGGTTTATTCCTAGATAGTTTATTTGTTTATTTATTTTGAGGCTATTATGAATGGGAGGGTTTCCATGAATGCTTTCTCTGATTGCTTGTTATTGGTCTATAGAAAGGCTACTGATTTTTGTACACTGATTTTGTAACCTGACACTTTATTGAAAGTATTGATGATTTCTACATGTTTTATGGAGGAATTTTTGCAATTTCATGTATAATATCATATCATCTGCAAATAGTGATATTTTGACCTCTTCTTTTCCAATTAGTACTCCTTTGATTTTCTTCTCCTATCTTATTGCTCTAGCTAGAGTTTCAAGCACTGTATTAAAAAAGAGTGGAGATAGTGGACATCCTTGTCTGGTTCCTGATTTTAATGGGAATGCCTCCAGTTTTTCTCCATTTAGAATGATGTTGTCTCTGGGTTTGTCTTTTATAGCTTTACTTATGTTGAGGTATGTTTACTCCAGTCAGTTCCCTTTAAGACTTTTAACATAAATGCATGGTGGATTTTGTCAAAGGCCTTTTCTGTATCTATTGAGATGACCATGTGATTTTTGTCTTTTTGTCCACTTATATGATTTATTACATTTATTGACTTAGGTACATTAGATACGGGACTTGGAACAATGTAGCTGGAACTAACCTGGAAGCCTCCTCAATGAAGATTAGCTCTTATAGTTCTAGAGAATGCTGTGCAAGCTGCTAAGGGAGAAAAATCATTCAGTGGTCCAAACTCAGCTCTAAAGCCTAATAACCACAATGACTGGCACAACAAACTATCTCTATTGGTGCAGTAGTGGCACTTTTATCTAGGGGGTAATCAACAACTATCTAATAGGACTTGAAGCCCTCTCAGTGAGAAGGAACTCATTGGTGGCACTGTAAACATAGCCAAATACACATGGCTGGATAGGTTAATAGATCCTAGAGAAAACTCTGTCATATCTCAAGACAAATGAAATTTCTTACTGCATGCTAAATATGGATCTTTATATTTACAATTATACTATACGCCACTCAGCAATGAAGCTTCTTTTTGCAACAGATGAAGGCTCTTACAGGGTTCCACAACTGGTCACACACAGAGAACATATGTCTGAGAGATGCCCCGTCCTAAATGACACATCTACAGTGGAACCTCTACATCTAAGGCTCACAGAACATAGCTGAATGGGGAGATCCTAATACGTCCATCAACTCTCACCAGTAAAACTTCCTCATACAACAGAGGTATGCACACAGAAGGCTACGACTGGCCAAAGTGTAGAGAATAAGAGACTGCAGAGTTCCTGTCCCTGGATAGGACTCCTATATTCAACATCACCCGCCCATGGCTCAGGGCCCATTGTAGAAAAGGTGGTGGAAAGATTGTAAGAGCCAGAATTGGAGCATGAGCATAAGGAAACAGAGGCCTCCAGGCCCTGGAAACTTGCTCATTTGAAGTTACAACAATGGTGACAGGATGCTCAAGACCCATACTGACTCAGTCAGACGAAACCTAGCATAGAACTAGGGAAATGAGAAGCAGACCTCAACATTAGCTGAGGAACTATTGGCAACTGATTACTGCTAGGTAATGGAGAGTTGATTTTCTTTAAGGGAGTGACTCTAGATAGGTTGACTAGACTCCAGGGGATGAACTTACACCAAGGGACATCTGGGTGCAAATGCTTGACTGGACAGTCCTTAACATATATGACAGAATGCATGAAATCCAGGGGAGGGAGGCTATATGGGGTATGGGTAAGGGAGGAGGTCTAAATTTGATTAAGACCTATTTTATGAAATGCACAAAACTAAATATAATATAAAAAAATCAGAGAATTTCTAAGAATAATTTCAAGAGAAAACTGTTTAAAAAAGAAGATAGATTTAATTAAAATTTTCCAACACAAAATCTCTATAAATTAAAAGCAATCAACGTATTTAATTTATATACTTTTTATGAAAGAAAAATACATTCATAGCTTTATAGAGTGGTAATTCATGCCAAGAGAAAACTAAGCAAAAAGTGGATAGGAGACACACAATAGCACTTCACAGAACTAAAGCAAACAAACAGTATAAATGTAGATAGGTTAATGCCACTAGGTTACAACCAGTATAAATTAAAAGTTAAAATAAGAAACCAGTTTTATATATAAAATTACCAAAAATTTAAAGGTATAATGTTTTTTTTGTCAAAGTAAAAAAAGAAAAGCTTTTCTGATCTGAGATCGAGATAAGAGCTCAACAAAAGTTAGGATAATGTAATTGCAATAGGTGCAATGCCTGAAATTCAATGCAAAGTCCAGAGTTGTACTTGAGCAGAACATTTGAGATATGGTAAAACAGTCATGTTTTATTTGTGAGCTATGTAGAATTACTTTAAAATAATTTCATCTTTCACTGAAGCTGTATCTTGAATAATTTTTGAAAAAATTTATTTGGATTGGATAAATGACTCAGTGGTTAAGAGCACTGGCTGTTCTTGCAGAGGACCCAGATTCAGTTCCCAGTACCCATGTGGCAGCTAACTGCACTTGCAGGGGATCAGATACCCTGTTTTGATCTCTACGGGAGGTACATGACATGGGTGCACTGACATACATGCAGGCAATATACTCATACATATAAAATAATAAATAAAATAATAACAAAGGTTTATTTATTTATTTTATGTGCATGAGTGTTTGCCTGCATGTATGTTGTGCACCACGTGTCTGCAGTGCCCAAGGATGCCATAAAAGGCAAACAAATCCCCTGGAACTAGAGTTAAAGATGGTCTTGAGTCACTTGCTGTGGGTACTGGGAACCAGTCCTGGTCTTCTGCAAGAACACCAAATGCTCTTAAGCACTGCACCATCTCTCCAGCCCATGAAGCTGTATCTATTTAAGGAATGATATATACTAGTGATAAATTTCTAAAAAACAAGTTTCTCTATTTTTCAAACTTAAATAATTGATGTTTATATCTTCTAACTCAATGAATGCTATTAAGAAGCTGAAGAAATAATCCAGAACCATGCATAGAAAAATGTAACAATTGTTGCATACAAATGATGATGAAATGGTTTTGATATACTTTTAAAGTTTTCTATAATAAGATACATGATACTTCTTTTTCTTTCTTTCTTTTTTATTTTTATTTTTTGTAGCCCTGGCTGACCTGGAACTTGCTATGTAGCCCAGGCTGGCCTCGCTCTCACAGAGATCAACCTTCCTCCCAAGTGCTGAGATAAAAGTATGCAACACCACACCCAGAAACATGCTTTTTCTAAGAAGATAAAACCTTTCATGGTTCCAATTACAAATATAGCTACATAATCCTGACAATTTATAAGGGCTGAAGATTTTCATACTGTTGATTTTACGCTTTCTGATGTTGTCTATTTTGTGTATTATAAAATCTTCTTCATAATATAAAACATAAGGTTATTTAAGTATATTGTTATGTTTGTTATGTTATGCTTAGATGTTGGGCAATATTTATGGAGGATTTGTTAAGTTTTTTTGTACTTAGGATGTAATTAAAAGCAAAATCTCTACACTTTCAAGTAGTGAGTATTTATGTATTTTAAGATGTTAGCAAATTAAAGCATCATCTTATAACCTGTAATTCTTGTTGTACTGGAGACGTTAGGGCCTGATGTGAAACACAGAAGCGTGATGACTCCCGGTTAATCACATAGGATGCCAATGACAATGCCGTTTACTTAATACACATTCTGCCTTTTCTGATTCTTTTGGAGGCTGTAAGAATGGAAGAGACAGGAGTAGAAAAGTCAAAAGGCATGAACAGGTGGCTATACAATTATTTAACTCTACTAAACGAATGGAAGTACTTGCAAACACGGAACGAGCATACATACAGTTAAGGAAACAAAAGCGAGCTGCAAGGGGGGAGGTATAAATGACTAGGAGGTCACTTGACCTCAATCTGGACCCAAATTGCGGAGCCGTGCTGGGAGAAATTCTGACACAATATAAAAATTCCAGGTGAGTGGTGAAAAGCAAACCTTTCAACATTTCCTGCAAAGCAAGGTTATGTTACATGGAGACTGATAACTTGTGAAGACTCCTTCAAAAGGGACTGAACTATGTGGTGACCCTGTGTTTTGAGGTTACTTTGGTTTGTAGTAGCATGAACACATTTTTTTAAAACAAAGTGCTTTTTGTTGTGGTTAAAATATTTATAAATATCACAATATCTAACCATTTTATATGCACAGTTTAGTGCAATTAATTGCATTCGCAATAGTTTCAATCATCACTGTTACCAAAACTTCCTCATCCTAAACAAGCAATTATGACCCCTAAGCAATGAATTCTCAACTTCCCCCAATGCCCCAGCTCCTTTTTATATCTTTCCAGTGTCTGTGATTTTGCCTAATTTAAATATTTTATATGAGTAAAATCACACAATACTTGCTTTTTCAATATATATTTTTATTTCATATAACACATCTTGATCTTATTTAGACCCTCTCCCCTATTTGCAACTCCCATATCCTGCCAACAAGATTTCATGCATTCTGTCATTTTGAGGCCTATCAAGTCTAGTTGTGTCTCCAGATGTCTCTTGGTGTGAGATCATTCGCTGGAGCCTGGTCAGCCTATCTAGCATCCTTCTCTTAAAGACCAACACTCCCTCACCCAGCAGTGAATACTTGCCTTTTTGATTCCTGTTTGTTTCACTTAGTTTAACATTTCAAAGTTTGTACGTCCCACAGCCTACCCTTGTATTACCGAATAATATTCAATTGTTGGCATATACATTTTCTTTATCCCTTTATCTCATAATGGACAGTTACTGAGATTATTTTCACCTGTTTCTTATTTTCAATAATGTTACAATTAATATTTATTCACATAGGTCTCTTGATTCCCTGTTGTGGTTCTTTTTGGTATGCGTCCAGGAGTGGAATTGCTAGGTCATGTAGAATTTAAGTCTAACGTGTTCAAGACCCACTATGTGGTTTTGTTACAATAGTTACACCACCTTACTTCACCTTCCCTTTTTCTACAAGCAGTGTATGAGGGTCCCAATTTCTCCAGTTGTTTGGCAACATTTATTATTTTTGCTTCTGTTTTATTTCATTATTATAGCCATCTGAGTACATGTGAAGTACCGTCTCATTATAGCTTTGAATTTTATTTCCTTCATGATTAATAATGGTAGTGATAAGAATGTTGGTAATAGCTTTATTGAATATAGAAAGTAGAGAAATTCTGATTAAATTATACCTGTCTTGAATGTGTGAGGACATTGAACATCTTTTTGTGTGATTGTTGGCAATTTGTATTTCTTCTCTGGAGACATGTCTATTCAATACATAATTATTTTAAAATTGTTTTCTATTTTTTTGGATGAGTTGTGTGAGTCCTTTATATATTCTGAATATTAAACTCTTACCAGATACATTATTTTCAATTTTTTTCCATTCTGCAGGTTGTATTATTGATAGTATCCTTAGGCAAAGGTTCATTTGGACGTGTCATGCTTTCTCCTGGTGTTTATGCATCTGGTGTCTTATTTAGCTATTCACTGCCAGATCCAAGCTCATGAAAATTTCCTATTTTTGACTCAGAGTTTTATGGCTTCAGCTAATATTTGTCATCGATACACTTTGTATTAAATTTTTCATATGAAGTTGAAATTCAACTTCATTTTTTCTTTTTTTGCATCTGAAAATCCAGTTGTCCCACCAACAGTTTTTTTTTAAGAAGACTTTTCTCCCTTAATTAGCTGCACTTGGTACCTTTGTCAAATATCCAGGTTACAGGTATAGGGACTTATAGCGCCCACCTAACTCTATTCTAGTGATTTATCCCCAAACTTCACTTTCTTTTTTCAATATTGTTTTGCCTTATTCAGAATTCTCTTTAACTCCATAAGAATTTTAGCATTGGCTGTTCCATGTTTGCAAAACTGGCTATTGGAATTTGTTTTTCATGGCTTAGGAAAACTGAACCTCGGACCTCACACATGCTAGGCATGCACTCAACCACTAACCTGTCTCCTTTGTTTACTTGTTTAATTTTGGGTCAGGGTCTTGTGGAAGTGTTCGGGCTAGTCTTTCACTTGTGATCCTCTTACATCACATGCCCTATTATCAGTGATTACCTGGCCCTGTGGCTGATGAATTTTAATAAGGATTGTATTGAATCTGTAAATCACTGAGTAGTATTAGCATTTTACTAGATGTTCCTCCTTAAACACTGGAGGATTTTTTTCCACTTATTATATTCTTTATTTTCTTTGAGCAATGTTTGAAAGTTGTAGAATACAAGTATTTTATCTCCTTGGTCAAAGTGTTAATTTTTTTTTTTTTTTTTTTTTTTTGGTTTTTTGAGACAAGGTCTCCCTGTAGCTGCAGCTGGCCTGGATTCGCTAATGGAGACCAAGCTGGCCTTGAACTCACAGAGATCCGCCTGCCTCTGCCTCCCAAGTGCTGGGATTAAAGGTGTGCAAAACCCACACACAGACAGAAACACATGCAAACACATGTACCCACAGACATATTATGGTCATTAAGAAAGGAGAAACTGAGTCAAAAGCTGACTAATTCATCCAGTGGGCACTCAGCTATGTTTGGGAAGCTGGTTCATCAAACATGGAGACCCTGAGACTCTTGAGAGCTTATAAATATCAAGTGAACAGCGTGAAAGTAAAGGTTATCCCTACTTGAATAGAGAGAGTACAGCAAGTCTAATTACGCCTGTTTTGGATATCTGAGGACATGGAAATTTTTCAGTGAGATAATTCTGAGCTTCAATTAGTCAGGTGGTAATTGTCAGCTGAGAAGTTTGGGTAAATTGCACAGACAGTTCAAAAATTCTTGAGAGTTTAGCATTTTGAACAGACAGAACAACTGATATCATTTTTCCCCCTTCTTCCTTCTCAAAAACATAATAAAATATTTTGTATTTCAATATTTTCAGGGATTTCTATAAATGTTTCAGGCCATCCTCAACACAGGAAAAAAGTTTAACACACACACACACACACACACACACACACACACACACACCTTGAAAATCAACAATGTCAGGGTGGCCCTTGATGGTGATGGCTGTGCTGTCCTGAGCTGCATCACCACAGAGGCCTACTAAAAGGTCTCCCAAAGCCTATAGGCACCAGAAAAAAATGCTTCAACTTGAACCTCTTGCCCAGTTGTGACTGATAGGTGTTATTACTCCAAATATTTAAACATAAAATATCTTAAAGACTTTTCTGAATATATGGACTTTCAAATTTAATGTTTAGGAGAAGGAGAATACTTTTAAGATTAAAACACAAAACTTTCCTCTGATTTTATGTCTGTCTTCTCACACAGATTTTCTGGAAATATATTCTCTTTTTTAAAATGTCTTTCTCTTTTTTTTTACAGGCATTAAAAATAAGAATCTGTATTTCTTTCTATTTATTCCAAGTTCTGGTTGTTTTGTTAGACTATTTGATGCCCTGATGATTGGATAGTTGTGGGTTTCAAAGTCTCTGTCTTAAAATTTATAGTAGCTGCTTGGATTTCATAATAGTATAGGAATGATGTGGGAGTTGATAGCATAAAACAAATTAAAGAGCTGTAGCTGAGAATTTATGAAAACCCTGTGTGGTGTACAAAGGTCACATTTCTCAGAAAGTAGGTATCTGTTTCTCAATCTTGCCTCCTCCGATATTAAAAAAGTAGGCATTTGATGCTTAAAACAACTGTTATATGTAGTATTAATGGGAAAATGCTGTAGTAATACTCATTTGTAACAGAATCTGTTACATAGCTTTTTAGCATTTTCTTACATGGCCTTCAAAACAACCCTTAGAGATTATTAATAAAGAAAACTAGTAAAGTAATGATTTTAAAGTCCAACAGTAACCTCATATAGTATGTGTTTTGGCAAGATCACATTTTCAGATTACCCAAGAAATACCTACGAGGTTGTGCATCAGAGCATCCGTGTGTGTGTGTGTGTGTGTGTGTGTGTGTGTGTGCGTGAATAATATGGGCTAGGCTAGGAATTTAACTCACTGGTAGAGTGTCTGCGTAGCATGTTCAAAATGCTGAGTTCATTCCTGAGAATTACAGACATATCATCAATGTAATAATATGTGAATAATTTATAATATAGCTAATAAAAAGTAAGTAGACAGGGAAATAGTGATGAAGAATAGGGATTATCTAGAGAACTTGATATGGACATCCTATGAATTTAATTCACGCATTTTCATAGGTAGTAGACAATTTAAAATATGTGCTTAATTCATCTGGTCCTGGAGAAAGTACTAGGTTCTGAGTTCTTTAGTCCTTGTTTGTTGAGTTATATATTTCTTTAGTGGTCAAGCTAAAGTTGTAGCAACTCAATAAAATTTCTCTGTTACATATTTATAATCAGAAAACAAAAGGAAAAAGTTGTTAGTCCAGAAGATGAATACTGGCATTGAGAGAGAATGTTATATAAACTGTGAATAAAGCAAACTGAAAACACATTTAAATAAACCCGAGAGGGCATGAACCGTCAATAAGCAGACAGAAGCCAGTGGTGGGTAACAGAAGAGGCCAAGGTCATGCACAGGTAGAAACACTGTCATGGACAGAGCTTGTGGTACTGACAATGTGTTTGTGTGAGGATAAGGTTTGAACCCAGGGCCTTGAGTATGTCAAGCAAGTGTTCTGTCACTGAGCTATGTGTTCAGCACTGGAAAGGACATCCCTAGTTCTGGAGGACAAACTTCTTGAGTGGACCTCCTTCTCCTGTTTCTCCTCTTCCTCCACCTCCTTTCTGAAATCAAATCCTAAAATCACAAGCCCCCAACCTCATAATCCTCAGAAATTACTATTTGCAGTACATGACCTCTCTGCATAGAGTTTAATTAGGATCCACAACGGTGCTGGACCTCATACAGCCCTGTCTTATGGACTACAAGTATTGGTAAATATGGCTGTACAATTCAGGCTACTTCTTGCTGCTGGATGCTAGCCGAGGGTCATGAGAAAGGTCAGGCAGGAGAGTGCTCTTTACCTATTTCACAGCTTCCTACTTCCACCAGCAGCATGAGAGAGACTGGCAAGGATGGCCAAGGTTGAAGTGAAGAAGAAGGTTGACAATGAAGTAGAGCATCTTTTTAAGATCCTGGTAATGTGATTCTTGTTTTGCAGAAAACTCTGAATTATGGAGGCTTGATGGTATTCCAAAGGCTTGTGTTGTTCTTGGGGCCTCTTAGCCACCGTGAGCAGTAACTTGTAGGAAAGTACTCCATGCACAACATTGAGATTTTCATTTAATAACCCATGCTTGCAGGAGAAGTGCTATCTATTCGTGCACAGCATCTTTGTTGAAACTCCTTCTGAAATTATATTTTTTAATTAGTTTACAAACTATTTAAAGAACTATGCAAGATAAATATATTTCAGACTGAGTATAAGGAACAAGACCTCAATTTCCTGAGTCCTACTTGAAGCCATCTCCTTGCTGGACATCTTCTAGGGTAGTTAGCCTAGTGATTCTCTACCAGGCTGGGCAATACACTTCCTGGATCTTGGAATTCATTTGAGAATCAGGCGCTTGTTTCTTAGATGCCTAATAACCCTCAAAACTGCTTGACAAGTGGGAAATAAAAACACATCCTGCCCAGATTTGAGCCTTTAAAACTTTTATATCATAGGAATTGGGGAACATCAACTTTCAGAGTCTAGATATCAGCTTAACATTCTCTCTAAATATAAATATGTTGTGTTTGAAATTATGAATGTTAATAAAATTGATGGAATCATTTCAAGGAGGTATCATGGTTCGTGAACTGAGACCGTAAGGTTAAACTTCTAGAATGTCAGTTAAGCACATTGAATAAAGTAAAAATTAAGCTTGATGATTCTAATTTTCATTTCTTTGCATTGCACATACCATGAGATTGTTTTCTCTGACATGGTTGAGTTTTAATTGACTTGTCACCTGTAGTATATTTTTCCCATTGAGCAAAAAGCCCACAAATTCTGCATGGAAGATTTGCCTGAGGCAAGGTGTCAGAATCATTCAAAAATCACCATTTGTGTTCTGTTTACATTACCTTTGCTCTGTACTGGCCTATGTAACTGACTTCATTTGCTTTTGTGCAAAGGGAAAACCAGGTCTTACAAAGTCCCTCTGTCAATCGGAAGCTACCTTAACACAGCTGCAAGAAAATGATGACGCCATTAGGTCGCCTGACCTGAATAATACTGAATAAAGAGCATAAAAGTAAAAATAACATAAAACTACTCAAATTGTATTTTGTGCCATATATATATATTATATATATAATTGTTTTTTGTGTGTACATGGTGGTATGTGAGCAAATGTGCAATGCTGTCCATGTTCATGTGGGGGATACGTGTGTGTGTGTGCACGTGTGTGTGTGTCTGTGTGTGTGTGTGTCTGTGTGTGTGTGTGTAGGTGTAGGTATATAAGTTTCTGTATGTGTGTTCTTGTGTGTGTGATGACTGATTGCTTACTACGTTATATATTGAGGTAGGGTCTCTCATTGAGGTAAGCCTAGAGCTTGTTGATACAGTTAATTTAGCTAGCCAGCTTATTTTGAGGATTCTCTCCCTCCTGCATTGGAATTATGTGGGTCATCATGTCCACCCCATGTTAATGTTGGCGCTAAGGATCTAGATTCTGGTCTCATGTTTGCACAGTTACTGCTTTTCCTACTGAATTATATTTCTAAACCCTATGCTGTCACTATTTTATTTAATGTCTTCACAATTCTTTTACGGGATCAATTTTTGCATGCACATTTTATAGATGAGTAGAGTAAGGTTTAGAGAAACTCAGATTATATATCTTAGACCATTTCATAACTTAAATTGAAATTCAGTTGTGCTTTTCCTTAAAGCCTGTGAACTTGTACAACCAGTGCTTTATCTTACCTCTTGTCTGACAGAGTTTCAGGCAGTCACAGTTTATAATTCTGCTGGACCCACAAAGAAAACAACATACAGAAAGACACAAGCTTAACAGAAGAACTGAACACTTCTGCTTATAGCTCAGTAAATGAGCAAACCCTTATTGATACATACGCCATGTCGGACATTGGGCTGCAAGCTGTCCCAGGTTCTGCGAAGTGGACGAGTCAGCCTTTGCCCTCAAGGACAGTATAATGTGATTGGGGCAGTAAGATGTGCACATCAAGGGTAACTAGCAGCATCAGGCTTATGTGATAATAGCTGACAAGAAGTACCTTTGGGGTAGGAAAGAATAATAAGATGAGAGGTTATTCCTTCCCCCAGGAGAACAGAGACTTGCAGGACAAACTATGCCCGAGAAATCTTTACAAAATTGGCTAATTTTATTTGAACCGGAGATGATTTCTGGGCTGCTGGGTTACTGACCCCATTCTGGCTCTTGAATTGGACTTTACATGAAAAAAACAGCCTATCATTTTAAATATAGTAGAGAGAATGTATCTGCTCTGTCATACACCAAACTAACCAAACACTTGTTTTAAATGTAACCCTCACTCATCCTGCCCACTACTGAAATGTGGCCAGTAGATAATTGCCAGCTGGGAGAGTTTCAGTAGGCTGCACATATGGACATAGGATAACAACATTACAAAGTATATTTGTTTCAATTTCCTAAATCCAAGAGACTACATTTTAAGATCTAAAATGAAGGGGAAGCTATTTAAATGTTTCTGCCTGGTCACTTTCTTGGGTGGTCTTCATGAGTCAGTAAAACGGCATTTAAACTGAGCAATGCAAACCTGTAGCAATTAGTCTGTAATGTCTAGTAATCTTTGTCTAACATTTCCTCATGAAATGGCCCATTGAGAAACAGAGCAGGCCACCATCACAGTGTGTTGGCTGTCTGCTTCCCCTCTTTGTGTCCTAAATATGTCACCTCAGCATGCCAGGCTGACATGTCATGGCCCCACTGTCAGGCTTGTTTGTAAAAGCTACCCAAATCCTTGTTTTACATGCTCCACATAGTCTTCCCATGTCTGGCTGTATACTGTGGTGTCATCAATCAATGCCACACTGCATTCACCCAACTTCATCAGCACCGTGTTTACCTTCATCTGAAATGGAACTAGTGTTCCCCTTGCTGAAAGGGAGCCCCTAGAACATGCTTTCCAGCCGAGTGTGGCCAGGGTGTCCCTGTGGTGTCAACCCTGTAGTTACTAGTGTCTCACTTTCACCACTCTCTGATTGTGCAGAATATGACTGTCTTCTGGACTCTAGCTTGCTTTTGGCATTCTAGTCAGAATTAGGTGGATCACACTCAAAATCCTGCTCTTTCATGGGGTATTACTTGTCTATTGCTGTGATTCAAAAACTCAAACATGACCAAGTCAACTTATGGATGAAAGAGTGTATTTTGGCTTACAGTTCCAGAGGGAGAGTCCATCACGGCAGGAAGGCATGACATCAAGTAGCAGATATGGCAGCAGGACCAGAAGCTGAGAGATCACACCTTCAACAGTATTCGTTAAGCAGAGAGCAAACTGGAAGTGGGGCAGGACTATGAATTCTCAAAGCCTGCTCTCTTCCTCTAGCAAGGAAACACTTCCTAAAGACTGCATGACCTCCCCAGAGAGCACCACCAACTGAGTAAGAAGTGTCCAAATATTTGAGCCTGTGAAGGACTTTCTCACTAACACCGACACACTTGGAAATCTTTCTCGGTTGCTTTGGTAAATCACATTGTGCACAATAAGATTGAAAGTATCTGCTGCCATTTTATCATGGATGTCATAATACAAGTCAGCACCAAAAAATTAGTCCTGAAGCTCTGGTTTCTCTTCTTCAAGTTCAGGATGGTATAAGCATATTCGCCAGCAGGGAAAAATGCGTAGTTGGAAGTGGGTATCTTTTCCTTTACCCAGATCTAGAAACCTGAGCTTATTCCTAGTTTCTGTGTCTAGAAGATGGCACAAAAGAGCGCATCTGATTCTGTGTACTTGACAACATCTGACTCCAGGTTTCTACCTGCCAGGTGCCTGGTAGCTTAATTATTTACAGGAAGTTAAAGATGCCCCAGATGCTAATTCATTTGATGTTACCTCTGCGGGAAATTCCATTGCACAAAGCTCTGAATACACACTCGAGCTTTTTCTAAGCCACCATCTTTTTCTTTTCCTTTCCAAAGTCCTTAAAGAGCAAGGTAAGTCTCAAAATACTCTACAAAGAGAGTTGTTCTGAGAGCCATTTTGTCGAGGTTCATCCAAATATCAAATGTGATTTTTCCCCTTTCTTTCCATAGGTATAGTTTTGCAGAACTATCCTTGTTCCTTTAAGCAATCCCTCACAGTAACAGCAGAAATTACCATCGTTGTCTCTTCTCCACCAGGTATTTAATCCTATGAGACTTATGAGCTCATTTTTGTCTGTAGCCCAGCTTGTCAGTTTCTATATAAAGAGAATAAGGCTTATGTTCCAGAAGAGAGTCCTCTATTGTAGTAGCAGCACACCATTTACTATCTAAAAGTTTTCTTTCTAGAACATTGGGAAGCCATGTACCTCCTTCTGCTGCCTCCTCTGAACTTGCTCTTGCATTCTCTATTTGCCCACTTTTCTGTGCTTCCTATTTCTTTTCGTTTTTTAGTATTTTATTTATTATTTTTATTTTATGTGTATGAATGTATTGCCTGCATGTATGTGAGTGCACTGGTATCATACAATGCCTCAGAGGTCAGAAGAGGCCTTCGGATTCCCCTGGAACTGGAGTTAAGGCCAGTTCGTAGCCGCCGTGTGAATGCTGAGAACCGAACCTGGGTCTTCTGTCAGAGCAGCCATTGCTCTTAACTGATGAATCCTCTTTCTATCCCCATTTGACCTATTTCTTGACCTGGACTGTGAATATCTTATTTCTTGGCTTGAGCAGAGGCAGCAATCAATTAGCAGAACCAGAGCAGAATTTCCCAACTCCTACTGAATGCAGGTAAGGCAAGCAAGAGGACCTGAGTTTGAACCCTAAACCTACATAAGAAAAAAACTGGGTATGCTGGCACACACTTGTAATCCCAAACAGGCATTCCTGGGACTTTCTTAATAGCCAGCTTGGCCTACTTGGTTGAGTTCCAGGCAGGTGAGAAACCCTGCAGTACTTGAGGCTGTCTTCCAGCCTCCACACTCACGCACATATATGTGCATGTATGTCCACATGAACACACACACACACACACACACACACACACACACAATGTTTTGAGGAGCTTTTGCTGCTGAGCAACAGCAATCTCCTCTGAGTTTTAGTAGGTTCTCTGATTCGCTCAGTCTCAAAGCAGAAATAGGATCCCTGCAGTGGGCAAGGAAGCTGGGCTTGAGTAGATGACCCAGGAAACTGATGGGTGATTCAGGATATTGTAGTGGTTTAAACGAATGTCCCCTATAGGCTCCAAGTATTTGAACACTTTGTCCCCACTTGGCGGCACTGTTTGAGGAGGTTTAGGAGGTGTGGCCTTGCTGGGGATGGGCTTTGAGAGTGTGTTGCTTTCTCACTTCTAGTCTATCCCTCTCTGCTTCCTGTGCTTGATAGAAGATGCAAGTACTCAGCTTTCTGCTCCAAGTGCCTCCTGCCAGGCCTCCCCAACATGATGGACTCTTATCCCTCTGGAATCATAAGCCCTTTAAACTCTTCCCTTTTTAAGTGGCTTTGGTCATGGTGTTTTATCACAGCAACAGAAAAGTAACTAATACAACTATATAGATGTTTATATGTTTTCTAGAATTGAGATAATTCTATAAAATTACATGCATGCTGAGTAATCCAGACAGACAATTTTCCTTCTGGAAAAGAAGTTGACATCGTTAAGTTTTAACATTTAAGAGCTTCCTTTCTGTGCAAGATTTGCGTTTACAGATTAAAGAAGAAAAGAAAAGAAAGGATGAAGAGGTGGAGGACCTTGGCTCATTCCCCTGAGGCAGAAAATTGTCCTCACCAGAAGGTGAAGGAAAGTGGGAATGGTGCCTGCAAGGCTGTTCAAGAAGGATTCATTAATCAACAAGTATTTATTTAGCACTATTTTCAGATGGTGCCTGGGGCTCTGGTAGGATAATAAAGAAGTGTAAAATAGAATTCATGCCCTCCAAGAATTTATGCTCTAATTGAAGAAAGAAGAAATAAGAGGCACTTTAAAATAAATGTTAAATCATATGTTTCAGAGGGTAAAAACTACAAAGAAGAGGAATCTTATCAACCAGATTGAAATAATGAGAGAAGTGTCTGCTGAAGCAATATAGCCTGAAACCAGTCTTGAAGGATGGGTTTGATGTGGCTCCAATGACCCCCACATTAATTAATCCAGGTATTAATTAATTCTGATCATGGAGAATGTGACCTAGGATCCAACACTATTGTCACATTTTCCATAACCACACAGAGAAAGAATCAACCCATTCCACAAAAGCATTTTTAAACACATGGTCACCTTTGAGAAAACTTACAGGCTTGCCTTAAGTTGTGGACTTTCTGCTAATTGACTTCATTCCTCTTTTCTCTTTTTCCCCCCTGTATGCATTATAACCTCTTAAAGTTTTTGAACTCTAACTCTGCCTTAATCTGTTTTGCAACATGAGCAAGTTCTTCTGGCCCTAGAACAGAAATGGGCTTGAGGACTTAGATGAAGTACTCCTTGGACTGAGGAAATCGCTCAGAGGGCAAAGTGCTTGCCATGCAAGCACGAGGACCTGAGTTAAAAGCCCCAGAACCTTCATAAAGTTGGGCAGTGATCAGGAGTCTGAAATACTAGTGTTTTCACACACAATGGGAGAGACAGGAGAATTTCTGAAAGCTTGTTGGTCAGCTTATCTTTTGGATGCAATGTAAACAAGAAACTTTGTTTCAAACAACATGGGTGGTGAGGGCCAGCACGAGAGGTTATCTTCTCTCTTCCACATGTGTACTCTGGTATGTGGACACCCTCATTCACACACACCACACATGAATGCGCACATGCACACACATAGACACAGACAACATACAGATATTACACACACATATCACACACACAACACAAAGAATAAAAAAAGAACGTTCTCCATATCTATGACCAAGAAAAGAGACACCCAGCATTTTTGTATAAGTCAACAGGGAAACCATGTCTTGTTTCCTAGGTGACAGCCAAGTGGCTTTGCTTCTTGTGCTGTGTACCTTGCAGGGGATACAAGCTGCCACTTCCTTTACATCTCTGCTACTTCCTTCACATCTCTTCACACACCCTGGAAAAGCTTCTTTGTCATTATTCTGTGTCATCTTGAATTAGTTTACAAGTTGCAAAAGAGCAATTCTGCCCCTCCCACACTGCCACTCATTTTCCCCCATCATATTGACATACACTAACTTGAATAATTCAAGGAACAGCATTTCAGCTGGTTGTGTGCAGAGTGATAATAACATTAACTCAGATTTGTGAAACATCTTCAAATTCTTTTTTTCATTCAACTTTTGCCAGTTCTATAACTCAAAAACAGAATGTTAGAACCAACTTCCCCCCACACAAACATGCTGTCTTCTTCATATAAAAGAATATAAAGGAATGTTTTTTAAAGAAAGAAATGCTTTTAAAAAGCATCTTCTAAATGACATAAGAAATGCTTTTTTCTTTATATGAAAGTCATAATGGGTAATTGTAAAAATGTATCATACTCATATAAACCTACACATACTAAATTTAGAAAGAAGGAATGTATAGATGACCAATCTGAGGTCTTAAGAAGTTAAGACTTGCTCAAGTCACATTACAAAGTAAATGACAAAATTGGGATGAAGCCTAGATCTCTTTAGGGCAATTCTAATGTCATTGGGTCAGCCAGTTTCCTTCCAGATGGCATCGCCACCCTCAATACTCAGGAGGGTAGATAATTTCATCAATACAATTCAAAGGTTAATGGGCTTGCCTCTTTGTAACTCTATCATAGCAAATGCAGGCTTTATGACAAGGTTCTAAAAAATGACCTCTCCATGCTTTATGCTGATCATTAACAAGATTATCTCACACCAGAGATTTACTATACCAAAGAGCACTGACACCACCAACCGCTATTAAGCATAAGATACTGATACTCTATAAAGCAGAACAAAATATCTTGGTCAGCAACATAGGGAGACTAGACATGGCCAGAGGCATCCACACCACTCAAAAGAGAACATTAGTCTATGAAACTCTGTCTACCAGCCTGATACTCTCTGGCCATCTTCACCTGATGAAACTCTCAGCATGGACCAGAAAATCTGATTTGTTGCTTATGTTTTTTAAACAGTTGAATGAGATCTTGTCTCTAATAATTTCAATGGTTGTGCAGAATGATCAAAACCCTCCAGCTTCTAGGAAGAACAAAAGGAGCAGAAACGGTTGAATCTGTATATCTGATCGTGACTTTAAATTCTAAAGTCTCAAATCATTAGTGGAATTTTGTCACTAAGGAGGTAAATTTTGTTTCCAAGGAAGTAATGAAACAGAAAACAATGGATGAGGAGCTATTTCATGGGAAGAATTCTTACAGGAGTTTAAACAGCTCTCAACAATATACAATAAAAGATAATAAGCATTTATTTATTACATGCTGTTCCTGAGCTATCAAAGTCACTCTAGAGACCCTTGTGAAATGCATAGACTCTTATAGAAGTGCCCGCTTTGGTAGCAAAGACAGACAGAAACACACGATGTCTGGAAGAGAGAGGACTAAGAGCTCTAAGGGACGGTGTTACAGATTCAGGCCATGAGTGGTCCACAACATTATGAAAAAGTTGATTTTCTAAAAGAGACTTTGGAATCCATATTTGGAGTTGCAACCAAATGCCACTGACACAGGCTCCTTCTGTCCTAACAGTCTATCCAACTGTGTAGTGAACTGTCTACTCCATAGCTAAGAGCTTAGCCTCTAATTGCATGAGAAACACTAGAGACTGATACACTATAGTCTCAATTTATAAGGAGAGAAGATACTTGGTTGTGTTCATATTGGTGTAAAAGTTGTCAAAATAATTATTTTTCTCGTTGTAAGAAAATATCTCATAATAGCAAGGAAAGATTTCAATGCTAATGTTTATCACCTCTACTAATTAACATGACATAAATTATCCTTGAAATCTACCCAATGACTTTATAGACATACACAGGCTCCAAGGATCCAAGTGCATCCGATTATGAGTAGTAATAGATACATACAGATTAGAGATGCATGTGCCAATATCTCAGTGTTAGTAGCAAAAAAAATGAGTCTTTCTACATGGAACAATATATTCTAAAATGAAATGGAGATCTTTTTTAAAGGTTTAAAAATTCATTCAATTTTATGTCTTATAGGGGGCTTATACTGAGTTCTGTCACGAGCATCAGGGTCCCCGTACGGGCCACCATTTGTCGCGGGCCGGGACTCTGTCCAGCAGAGTCCAGGAAAAACGACACAGACACCAAGGTGAGGTTCAAGCTTCTGTTTCCTTCCTTCCTTTATTCTCTCTTATTCTTTCTCATATTCTCTTCACTATCTCACCCACTATGATGCTGTCTCTTGTAGTTCTCCTATATCTCTCACTTCATACTCATTCACTTCATTCTTTCTCACTTCATTCTCACTTATCTCATTCTCTCTCACTATGATGCTGTCTCGTAGTTGCTGTTCTTCAGTCTTCTGTTCTGTTCTGTTCTCCTCTATTACACACCTCAGCTGTTCATATAGCGTTTCCAACAGCCCTCCCTCAAAGGTTAAAAATTCATCCAATTTTATGTCTTACAGGGCTTATACTGAGTTCAATAATATATAACTATATTAATTTAACTGTGAACCTAGAAACTTGCACCCACTTGTGAAAGAGATGTACTCTTGCTCTGGAGTGTGTTACTGAACATGTTAAAGCTGTAATGAAATGCTTTTTCTAATCATGTAGTTATTAACATTTTTTAAAATTAGATTAAATAAATTAAATTTAAAAAAAGCAAGGAAAGAATAGTTTGTTTTGGTTTGGGGTTTGGGGAGACAAAGTCCATCAATGGGGAAGGAGCAGTAGTGTGACTACAAGGTCATGCTCAGTCTGTAGACAGGGAGCAGAGGGTTACATGCTGGTACTTAACGTGATTTCTCCTTTCTATTCATTCTTGTGCCCCAGCCAATGGGATCATATTACCTGCATTCAGGATGGCTCTTCCACTTTCAATTAAACCTCTTGAGAACTATCCTTACAGATATGCCTAGAAGTATTTCTTCTTATTTTAGGTGATATAAAACCCCATAAAGTTCATAGTGAAAATGAATCATTGTAAGTTCATCCCCTGCCAATTTGACACCCCAACATACCACCTCTAAGCCATAACCACATATCAATGTGAGAGTCCTCAAAGTCTTAATAGATCTAACGTTGTTTTAAAGTATAAAGTCTTTATCTTTCTCATGGTTGTAAGCCCCTATAAAAATTTTAAAACTGTTATCTCATATATGATGACACATAATAAACGTTCCTATCCTGAAAGGTAGGAATAGGAACGTAGCATGGAAAGATTAGACCAAAGGGAGACTGTAATCCAGTAGGAAAAACACCAAATCTTGCTGCTTCATGCCCAGTGTCTAAGATGGTGTCATTATCTGGGCTTCAACAGCATTGAGTAGCCGTGCCCCTCGAGTCCTGCCACACATAACACATGTGGTAACTCTCCTGAGCAGGCTTCACTTTGTCCTTCAGCTTTCTTTAGCAGGCATCCCAACATTCTTGGATCTCCAACATCTTGGGGTCTCCACTGCACCTTAGACTTTACTGTCATAGTTTCATGAAATGAACTTTAAGAGCCACTTTACAAAGAATTCTATTTGCCATACATTACTTGTCCTCAAAAACTTTCTAAGACCTTCACCCAAGCCTCTGTGACCTGTAACTCTTGTATTTTATTTACAACACTAGCATCACGTAGATGATACTGCCAATTTTTGCTGCTTGTTCAGGATGTAGTGATCACAGCGAGAGTTTCCTCAAATGCCTGGATGGCTGAGCATGAAAAACTTTTCTAAAAAGTTATTTTTAAAATTTAAAAAAATTTTTTATATGTATGAATGTTATGCCTGCATGTGTATAAGTGCACCTGTGAGTGCAGTGCTCATGGAGGACAGAAGATGGCGTCAGATCCCCTGGAACTGCTATGTGGGTGCTAGGATTTGAATCTGAGTGTTTGGCAAGAACAGACAGTGTTCTTAACTGCTTAGCCATCTCTCCAGCCCTCTAGACAGTTATTTTTGACCAGGAAATCTTTCCAGTATCATTCTCAGTTCAGCCTCAGTCTTTTAAATTGAATTTACATTTTGCAAGCTGAAGCCTTCAGTGGGTGACATTTTGCCATAAAGACATGCTTCCTAGTTTCCTAATTTCTTCAAGGTTTCTGTTTAATTGTGCTAATCTCTATCACGATTAAAGAGCTCTGTCTGTACCTTCCTCATCTGTAGTTTTCAATTTGCCATCTTCCTTTCCAAATTATGCATTTTCATATTTTCCTGCTTTGAATTTTCATTATAAATATCAATGAGTACAGTGATAAATAACTATGTCATAGTCTGGATGTTATGCTGCCTTGAAATTTCATCTGCCAAATAATTTAATCAATCAATTTTGAATTCGGCCTCACTCAAGTTTTCAGGATGTGGGTAAAATGCAGCCATATTTTTTGGCAGATTGTAACATGAGTGGCCATTGGTGAAGTTTCCAGTAGTGTCCCTGTCTCCCTCTGAAACCTCATGAGCCATGGCTCCTACAGCCGGCTTTCTCCTGGCATTCTGGTTTTCTATAAGCCCTCTCCAGAATAGTCCCTTAAGCTCTGAGTATAGTATTCTAGTGCTATCTTAAAGCTCCAAACTCATCCGCCTTTCTCCCACAGATCATTTCCAAGGGCCTGCACAGACCACGTGGCCATCAACAACCCCACTCTTGGAGCCAATGTTTTTTCTATGACTTTTTCATTGGTGTGACAAGATACCTGATGAAGGCAACATAAAGGAAAGGCTTACAATGTTAGGGGATACAGTCCACCAAGACGAAAAAGGCATAGTGGTAGAAGGCAGAATAGCTGGTCACATAACATATTACGCTCGCAGTCAAGAGCTGGAGGAAGATGAGTTGATGCTCAGCTCATTTTCTCCTTTCTTCCCTTTGTGATCAATTAACACATGGGTTGCTGCTGCTCACATTCAGAGCGGGTCTTCCTTCTGCTCTTTCCCATGAACTCACTCTTGTATCTTTTAAAAACCTTCACAGACATGCCTAAATGGATGTCATCAAAGGGATTGCAAACTCAGTCTACTTGATAATGAAAATCAACAATCAAAGTCAGTAATAAATGAAGAATGACCTTGAGAACCTGGTTTTATATATCAAAGTTATTCATGTGATTGAAATCGAATCTTACAAATTCCTCATTTTTAGAAATGACTCTATATTTAATAACTATACCAGAAATTTTGCTTAATTTTTACAGCAGTCTTTAAGCAGTATCATAAAATTTTAGAATATCAGGGGTAAAATTTAGGCTAACAGTTGCAAAGACAGTATAATGTCCATATTCCCTTTCTGTAAATCCCTCCATTGCTAACATTTTATGATGTTTGCTCTTCTGAAATACTCATGCTCTCTATAGCTACAGCTCTTTCTATACCTATATTTGTGTGCTGTCCTTTGAGACTCCCTTCAAAATGGTGAACTTTATTATAATTAGAAGCAGAGAAGTTCAACGTGAATGAATAGCTAAATGAGTGGAACAAGAAATGAGGATTCAATCCTAAAATGTAAAAAGAATTCTAAACAGTACGAATAGCATAGAGGGGGGCAGCCACGGTCTATGACCATGCTAAGTGTTCATGGGAAAATCTTTCTAGAGCTGAGGTAGAGACCTGATTCATTGAAGAGGGTGTGTTGTGGCTCATTGAATGGCAGGCAGATCGTTGTGGTCTGAATCAGTGGAAGTTGCTACATGCTTACCCTTCTTTGTTATTGGAAGTTAGCTGCAAGAAAGTATTCTTGGGGAACACTCTGCTGCAAGGTCATGTGATGATGATGTAAGTGGAAGCCATTGGCCACTGGGTGCATTTTGTCTCTACGCACAGCAGAAATCGAGTGTGGAGAAGTGCATGCTCCAAGGCTGAAACACTGGTGAAGATGCCCATGTAGCAGCTGTTAGAGTGTGGGGGAAGCCCTGTGTACTGCAGGAGCTAGACACCTGCTCTATAGATGCCTACCAACAGGACCAGGAAAGGAAGCCTCTTCCTGCAGTGTCACACCTATACTGATCTGGCTTGTGGACAATTAGCGAAGAAAAATTTAAAGGCCCAGATCCTCGCAGAGCAGGGAATATAAGGTAAGCATGGAGCTAATAGTAATAGATTGATGAATAAATCCATTGTCTTTATTTATATTGATGATTCTTTGTGAGGAAGTTATAGATATAATGCCACATTAGTATTAACCAATACAATATGTATTTTTTCTAACATTATGTGACCACAGTACAATCTTCCAAATAAAGGAATCAACATGGATACAAGAGTGTCCCAATGAAGTCTCTTTTACTTTTCTGTCTTCCAGGGTAATGCTTTGTAGTCACACATCATGTTTGCCTTTTACTCTTTGTTGTAGGGTGGCTCTTCCTTCCTGCTATAAATTTCATGACTTTGAAAGTCTTAAAAATAGAAAGTATTTTATTGTATAAAATGTCCTTCAGCTGTGGTCTTGTGGCTGGCCTGAGAGCATACACAATGGACATGAATGCCATTAATGATGACATACAATCTGGCATACAGGACACAATGACCTTGACCTCTTCCCACACTGATATTAAATGTGACCAACTGAAGCTGCCATGCTTATCCCCAACAATGTCATCATTTCACTAATATGCAAAGAAAGATTGTTGATTTTAGAAATAATGCTTGAAAATTACTTCTAGAAAGAATAAACCTTCTGTGGGCTATTATTGCAATAAGAACTCATTTCTTTATGGTGGGGTACTCTTTAGAGGATTTTGTGCTATCACATCAACAAATTCACCTCTTAGAGGTGTAGGAAAATATTCTTGGTTGTTACTCCCATCTCATAGAGGAGCAAATGGAAACATGATAGAACTTAGCATGATTGTCCATAAAACACACTGAGGAAGCAGCTTCTTCCATTCATGACTTGTCACACCCAGATTCTTGCGCTGTGATCTTCCTGAATAATCGGCAAGACAGAAGCAAGAGCCCACAGGATCAATGTGGAGAAGTCTATCTTTCTGGAACTTCCATTTTCTTCAAGGGAGAATAAATGAAGACCTTACTTCACTAACCTATTGAATGTTGTATATGTATGTGTAACACAGGGAACATGTAGAGTGAAATAAACTCGAATCTCTTTTGTGACGGAGCACCTCTAGGTTTCCAGCTTCTCATACAGTGAGGTGAGGTGATGTGACTCAACATTGGACAATGGAATAGGGTAAAAGTAACAGAAACACTTCCCCGCAAGAATCACAACTTCTATATGATACTCAGTGTTTTCTTTCTTTTTCTTCTTGAGCATGCAGATGATGCAGTGAAATATTCCAAACCCCTTCAAGAAGGTGGTGTCATTCCGAAGACACTCTACAGTGCACTGTAAAATGAGCAAGAAACAATCTAATATACTTCAATGTGGGAGAGGTAGGGATGGGCTCTTTAGCACCTTGTGTTTTTTACCTGACTAGGCTAAACACTGAGCATTAAGTTTTCAAGTAAAGCAGTTAGCTTCACCTGTATAGAGGGTTTAGTACTTTGGGCTGTGCATTAAGGGATTCTGGGTACAGGTCTGTTATCTTCTCCCTCTGGGGCCTCTAATGGAATTTTGATAAGCTCTGGCTTACATGCACTGATTTGTTCACAGAAACTCCAAAGGGAAGCAGAGATAATCAACTAGAAACATAAAATCTTCATATTTTATATTTTTTAGTGTGGATGGACAAAATGATAATAGTACCATATGTGAAACAGAAAGCACTTGGATTTAACTTGGCATTGTGTCTTGCCCTGAATGGAATCTTAGTTCCACTGTCAATATTTACTTTGTCCCATTCTTTCATTAAATAGTGACTCTATGAAGATTCCTTTTTCTCCTGACTTATTGCCACTTATTACATCACTCCTCTTTGATACTAGGGTGATTTCAAAGTCCATATTGATATTTTTTCTAATACTCTGTGTGATGACTATTGATACCTGACAACTTGACAGAGTGTAAAATTACTGAGGAGGCAGAACTCCAGGCACATCTGTAAAGGAATATTTGATCTCTGGGCTTCCCTGTGAGGAGTGATGCTGGTTAGGTTAATTGAGGTGGGTAGAGCCACCCATTGTGGGCAGGGCAATTCCCTGGGGTTGGGTTCTGGATGCATGAAAAGAATAAAATTGCTGAGTATGAGTCCACTGCTCTGTTCTTCTTGACTGTGGATATAATGCCACCAGTTGCCTTGACGTTCCCACTACGATGGACTGTTCCTCAAACTGTGACCCCAGATAAATCCTTCCTTAAGTTGCTTTTGTCAGAATATTTTATCGCAGCAACAGAAAATTACCAAGATAACTGACATTTTTGATCTGAGTCTTCTCTTTCTCTGTTACTGTTTGTCTTATATAAACTATTCACTTTCATGGTCATGTCCTGAATTTTTGTTATCAATAATTATAACAAGTCTGTATTAGTATTTTTTATGTTGCTGTGATTAGACACTGTGACCAAGGCAACTTATAGAAGGAAGAGTTTATTTGGCATATGATTCCAGTGGAATTAGAGTCCAAAATGGTGGAGGAGGCATGGTGGCAAAAGTAGCTGGAGCAGAAAGTCAAATGATAACATCTTCAAGCAGGGACAGGAAGGAGAGTGAGTGGAAATCTAGTAAGGCTTATAATTCTTTAAACCTGCCCCCAGTGGTGTGCTTCTTTTACCAAGGCTACACCTCCTGAAACCTCCCAAAACAGTTCCGCCAACTGGGAACAAAACGTCCAGATACATGGAGCCTATGAGGAACATTCTCATTTAAACCACCATATTCTATTCCCTGGCCCCCATAGACTCAAAACTGTATAAAATGTAAAATACATTTAGACCATATTCAAAAATTTCCATAGCCTTTACCAGTCTCAATACTATTCAAAAGTCCAGAGTCCAAGTCTTTTCTAAGACTCAAGTAAATTTCTTAACTGTAAGCCTCTGTAAAATGTAAAGACAGATGACATACAACCAACATGCAATGGTAGCAAATACACATTCCCATTCTAAAAGAGAAGAATGGAGGGGGTGGGTATTGTGAGGAAATACAGGACCAAAATGAGACTGAAAATCAGTAGGGCAAACACCAAATGTTTGACTTCATGTCTGACTTTTGTGACTTTACTTCTGTGCTGGATAGCTTTACTGTCAACTTGACATACCTGGGTTGAGGGAGCCTCAGTTAGGGAATTTCCTTCATTGGACTGGCCTGTGTACATTCTGTGGGGCATCTTCTTATTTTTGAGTGATATGGAAGGGTTCAGCCCACTGTGGGTAGTGCCACACCCTGGGAAGTTGGGCCTGTGTTGTATAAGAAAGCAGGTTGAGCAGGGGCCAGGGGAGCAAGCCAGTAAGCAGTGTTCCTCCATGGCCTGTGCTCCAGCTCCTGCCTCCAGGTTCCTGCCCTGAGTTCCTACCTTGGGCTCCCTGATGAACTGTGACCCAGGACGTGTAAGCCAAATAAACTGCTTCCTCCCCAAGCTGGTATTGGTCAGAGTATTTTGTCATAGCAATGAAGAAACGAACTAGGAGAACTTCCAAAGGGCGTAGATGGCTCAGCCCCTCCAGCTTTGCTGTGTGAAGCATGCATCTCTCTCTCTTAGACTGGTACCGCTCTTTCTATCCCTCTCTCCTTGGCAGATGTCTCATGGTTTTAGCATCTTGGGGGTTTCCACTGCTAACCAGGTTTTACCTTCACAGCTTCGCCCAATGGCCTGTTAGACTGTCTTGAAATTTTGTCCACCTTATAAATTAGTTCATTACTTTTCAACTTAGCCTCGGGCAAGCTCTTAGGCTATGGGCAAACAGCAGCCAGGCTTTTTGTCAAAATAGTCCAGTTGCTACTTCCATCTTTATTGCCCTCTGGAATTACCTTTCTCTCAGCACCACTTTATTCCAGGCTCCTACTAGAATATGCCTCTAGGTTCTGCTTACAACATCTGACTACTTTTCTAGTCTCAACTTTGAAAGTCTTCCATATTCCTCCCCAAACCCACATTGTCTAGTTCTTCACAACAACAGCCCACTCTGTATTACCAACTTATGTACTGATGTATTAGTTACTTTCTGTTGCCACGATTAGATACCATGTCTAAGGCAACTTACAGAAGAATTTATTTGGCTTATGGTTTAGAGGGTTAGCGTTCATAATGGCTGGGAGGCATGGCAGTAGGGGTGGTTGGAGCAGAAAGCCAAGTGATCACATCTCCAAGCAGACACAAGAAGATGAGAACAAATGGAAATCTGGTAAGTCTTAAGAACTCTTTCTCATTTTTTGTTATCAATCACTATAACAGGTCACAGTCTCAGTTTTATTTATTCAATTCATTGACCACCCCTTTCTATCTCTCTAGCTTGTGCTGTAAACCCCTCTCTATCTCTGTCTCTATCTCTCTGACCCCAAATCTTATAAGCATTAAATACACTTGGAATATATAATTTATTTAGGCTTACATATTTTCATGTTCTACCCAACTCTTATAATCTTACTTATCACCCAGCTAAAGTTCTCTAGTTAGTCATGACAGTCACTCCTTGAATCACCACCTGACTTTTGCTTATCTTGCCTTATTGTTCTCTTACTAAACCATAACTCTAAATATCTCAACTCTCAGTCTGTGCTGTGCTTGCTCACTTGGAACTGAAGCAAGCAACTATGCTGACTGGTCTCACGTTAAAATCACGGTGCCAACCTCAGCTGAGTCTGTAAGGAACTCTCTTTAACTTGTTCCAGAGGGGCCTCATCACTTCCTCTGTCTTTCTACCCACTCCCATGACCTCCCACATCAGCTGGTCTACCCTCTCCCCTTCAGGACTCTGGATTGCCCTCAGCCCCATGGACATGACATAACATAACACATGTCATTGTTCACCTATCCATCTCCTCAAAATTACAAATTACAGCCTGGCACCAAATCTACTGTAGCAGTTGTTTTTTTAAAAACTAGCTCCAACAGGACGATTGAGTGAGGTCTATCCACAGGTAGCCCTGGATGCTGCAGCCATCAAGCCCCATTTTCATATGCAGGTGTGGCAGAAGGATGGAACATGTTGAACTGCATCCCCGTGGCTTGAAAAGAGCTCGTCACTGTCCTCCATTCACACTGCTCCAGGGTCTCCAGCTTCCTCATTCCTTTGGTCATCCTCCTTCCTTCTCCCGTTCATTACCTTACTTCCTCTCTGACTCCACTCTACCTTATTTGCTCCTTCCCTTTGGTCTGTTGGTAGTTTCTTGGCAGTGGCATATTTGTTGACTTGCCCTTTTGGTGACATCTTCTTTAAAAAGGAAACCTGTCTCTTGGTGCCTCCTTGCCTAAGGGTGTGCTTATTTAAAGTGTAAAATGTCAAACTCTACCAAGGATGACAATAGCCCTCTGGGTGAAGAAGGTTAAGCCACTGCATTATTAATCACTCAAGAGGTACATAAGAGGAATTAACTAGGTTTTGCATTCTTTCCTGTCCCCTCCATCACACTGTGCAAGAGTGTGGTATAAATCTTCTTGTCATCCCTCCCTACCATGCCGAAGGTCAACACAAAAAATTCAAGGATCGAAAAACCTTCTCATAACAGTGCTGGCCCTTGTAGCCACGGGGCTTAATTTTACCCACAGAGAATCATCCAAGCTCAGAAGACAGAGGGAGCTTTCCTTTGTAGAGTTGAGGCTGGCTTCAGCTTCTGTCACGTGGATGAGGGGATGTGGAAATAGGCAGATGGCCACATTCTAAGCTTCACCCCTGCTTGACTAGCAAATCTGGCATTCCCAACTGTCCAGGCTTAATGTCCCTTAAAAACTATAGCAGCCTGACCCTTGAGAAGCTTCAAAGATGTATAGCCTGCAGTTTAACAGACATGAATGTTGGGCCTAGTGATATTCTACATGGGCATGATCTTTCTGGACTGTTACACAAGCATGAAGAAGCATGCAGAGGCTGCTCTTGTGTTTTGTGCTTGAGAAGACCAAAAAATAATCACAGATTTATCCCACAATGAAATAGTCTGGCTGCTGACATTTCTGTGTCTGGCAAACACACATACCTGTAGACATGAGCATTATTTATGTAAACTCTGAAATGATTGACAAGACCCCACAGATTGCCAATAAAACAGCACTCCAACTTCCACACTGGGGGAATTAGAAGACTGCCTTTTGTGTAGGTCACTTGTAGCCAATTATCCTTTTGTTGTTTTTTTTCCAACCAGATCAAGGGTTTCTGATGATCCTGATGTACTGCCAGAAAAATTAAAATCATGTGAATGTTCCCAATGATGAATTACATTAAAATTGAATGATTTTAAGATTTAATACTACATTTTCATGGCCATTTATGCTTTACGTAAAAATTTTATTTTATCATTACAATATTACCTAGTCTGATTCAAAAGAAGATATAAACACAACAATTATAGTTTAGATCTAGGTTTTTTTTTTTTAATTTCCAGTCTGAAGTCCCTTGGGTCAATTCAAAGCTGATGGCACAAACATGACTTGGAGGATGATCAGGTCTTATAAAAGAGGTCAGCAGGTCTTACAATAGGCAATCCCAAGTCTGAAGCCTCATGGAGCCTTCAGACTTCAAGTTGTTATCCATCTTCATGCAGAACTATAGTTGAGTTTTTATGGAAATAACATTCAGAGAGGGCTGCCTTGGTCATCTGGGGAAGACACAACACAAGCCATAGACTGGCAGTTTCAGCAGCTCAGAACCATGTTCTTGTGGTTCTGTAGGCTGGAAGTCCTAGATCAAGTACCAGCATCATCAGCATTTAGATGCAATGAGTGGAGTGATCTTCCCATCCCTTGCACAAGACTGACTTTTTTTTTCTTTTTGTTAATGATTCTATTAAAATTGATAGAACAATGGGGAGATTACTTTTTATTAAATTTCTTACCACATCATACAATATATTCTGATTATATTTAGACCATTCCCATATGTATACCCCCTTACTACCCTCTGCCTAATTTTATGTACTCAAACATACACACACAAACACACACACACATACATACACCCCCCCCCACATATTTATATATTGCTTTATAAAGGCCTATTGAGTCAAATGTGTGTCCCCAAATGCCCTTCTATGTCAGTCCATCCACTGAAGCCTGGCTACTCTACCCAGCATCACATCCTTAAAGAAAACTGACTCTCCCTTCCCAGCAGTTATGAGTTACCAGTAGTTCTTCAGTAGTTCTTGGGACTTCTTGCCCACCTCTATGCTGGGATTTTTGTCTGGCTTGAGTTTATGTGGCTCATGTGCATGCTGTCATCATTGTTGCGAGCTCATATGAGCAACTGATGAGCTGTCTGGAAAGCTCTGTTTCCTTTTGGTCATCCCCTACCCCTGGTTCCTCTATTCTTTCTGCCCTGTCTTCCACAATGATCCCTGACCCTTGAGAAGCAAGGGTTACCTTTTCTCTGTTCTCACAAGGTTTTCCATGGTGTGGTAATGGAGAGGAGGAAGAGAGGAAAGACACAGAGAGAGACAAAGAAAGAGAGGTAGAGAGAGAGAGAGAGAGAGAGAGAGAGAGAAGGAAGAAAGGAGAGAGAGAATGAGAGAGCTTCCTCTTCTTATAAGGTCAACATATAACTCTTTGAGGGCTCTAAGCACTCAGTCCATAGCAATAAGGGTAATTCTATTGGCCACCACTATGCTAACGGTTTATATGTATTACTTCACTTAATTTACAGGATCACATGTGAAGTGAGGATTAGCATGCCGCTTGGTAGATGAAAATGTTGAGTTTCCAAGAGGAAATAAGCAGAACAGCTCAGTTTCAGTGTGAGGGTTTCTGAAATTCTAAGTTCACTCTATTTCTAAAGCCCACGATAGAGGAAAAATATTATTTTGTATAGTAAATAAATTTACCGATTTGGATGCATAGAATTACTTCCCTTTGAATTTTTACATTAAACTCTCAAATATTCCCTTTCCTTTACTTTTCGTTCTTCAAATCTGTGACTTGAGTTTGAATATTTAACAAAGTGTAATAACATAGGCAGGTATGGTGCCTTAGCAGGTAAAGAGGCTTGTGGCCAAGCTTGATGATCTCGTTCAATCTCTGGAACTCATGTGGTGGCAAAAGAGAAAGCTGTCATCTGACCTCTATGTGCACACTGCAGCACGTGCACACATACACACTCAATAAATAAATAAGTGAATGAATAAATGTACAAAAATTATCAAATAAAAAAAACAGAACATGCTCAGGTAATAAATTGCAGAATGGTCTTGAACCTCTGAGTTCTGACACATCTTGCTACAGAGCACACAGGAGAATATATCTTTTACATTAGAGCTGGAGACATATTATTTCATTTGCAAATTTGTTCTAAAATTTGGAGTGTGGAGGAAAATACAGATTTCTGAGTTTACAAGTTTACATGATTCCATTTAGATCTAGAATGAGCAGTCAATTAACAGGAAGCTTCAAAATTTCAGCAAGTAATTACTGCACATATACCACCAGCTATAAGACACACAGGTTCCTGCACTGTGGTAGAGAACTGGGATATAGTACTCCAGACCATGGCCTTTTCACAGTATGAAAATTTTAGTAAATGCTTTTAGAAAGCTCTAAAAATGTGCCAAAGGGACATAACTGCTTAGGTTTGCTTTTTATGAATTAGATTGGAATGTCATTAATGAAACAGCAACTGTAATGTGGGCTCCTTTGATTTCATGGTGTCTCAGGTAACTTGAAATCAATGCTCAGTGAACTCGTCCTTTATACTTAAGTACAAAGACTGCAATCAGTGTAGGACATCTGTGTATTTTCTTCTTTTTCACTTTTGCAAATAATTGGAAATGATATGTGGTAGTGCAAGCACCGAATTCAGCAGATCAATTTGAGTTACAATTATTGTGTGACATGTAATTAATGGACACAAATACACTGTCTCATTGTTCTGACCCACTTTAGTTTCAGTGGTTCAGAAACTTGCTTTGCTATCCCCCAGTAATTTAGTCTAATTAAAATTAGTCTGTTAGCATGTCTTTGCTTTAGCAATCATGCTAGCTGTAAGATATGTTGGAATTCTTAAAAGATTTAGTTTTAATATTTGAAAAATAATAAATGAAGATAGTTACCTACAGAACAATTTAACATGCCATCCCAAAGGCCTCCAATGACCCTTGAAATAAACTAGTAAACCGCAATTACTCATGTTTGAAATGGTATAAACTACAATTCATATACAGATGAATGGGCACCGTTAACTCTGTCTGTGGCACCTAGATGGCCTGAGTTCAGTTTAAAATACTATTTATTGTAGTGTCTCCTAATGGGAGTATTTCTGCTCCATACAGAATACAATGGCTCTTTCTCTGCCCCATGCCCCCTTTAATGATGTATTTTTATTAAACCCATCGTTTTGTCTACAGAGCCAAATGAGGTAGAAAAACATTGCAACCTTCCCAATAAATCAGGTCAAACTAAAACTGTCATTAAAATTATTCAGGTATTGAGAAATGCTGTGGTTTAAATGTGAAATGCCCCCGACAGGCTCATGTGTTTGAACATTTGGCATCTAACTGGTGGTTCTGTTTGGGGAGGTTGTGGAATCTTCCGAACTTCAGTCTAGCTAGCAGAAGTGGGTCTCTGTGGGCGGGGCTTGAGAGTGCTGTTTGCTTCTGTTTCTAGCCTGAGGTTCCTGTATGTCTAACTCCTGGTCTGCAAAGCCATGAATAAACAGGCACCACACGGTCCTATTGTGATGGTCAGAGCCTCTCCAGTTGCCGCACCTCTACTCTGTCATGGTCTGTACACCCTGAAACTCTGAGCTGAAATAAACCTCTCTCTTCTGTTTTCTTTTCATCTCTTCTCTCTCCTTCCCCTCTTCACTCTCCTCCTCTCCTCTTTCTTTTGGAGTTTTAGTTTTAAAAAAATTTTTTTCAAAGCAGATCTTGCTATGTAGCCCTGGCTAGTCTAGTACTCACTATGTAGCTCAGGCTGGCCTTAAACTCACAGGAATCCACCTGCCTCACTACATAACCTCTCCTCCCTGTTGCTCAGTCAAGTATTTACCCAGAAATAGGAAAGTAACATACAGAAAGTATGTTTGATACTTGGGGTCAAAATATATAAAATACACATTTATTTTGTGCTTCGTCCAGTCTTCTTATATAATCTAACAAGATAATGAGCTGATTGAGTATGTCCATTGTTGTTCTAGACAATGAAAATGTAGAATTCCCCAAATGTTGAGTTCTAGTTAACCTCCTGTGTATGTCTGAGGAAGACAAACTCAGGCCCTACATTGTGGAAAGTAGTTCTTGCAAAATGCTCCCATTCACTTTTTCTTTTTTTCTTTTTCTTTTTTTTTTTTTTTTTGCAGCAGAGGATGTCTTTCTGAGACAGGATCTCCCTGTAGCCACAGATGACCTGGCTAGCATCTATTTTGTAGAGATCCACCTGCCTCTGCCTCCTGGGTGCTGGGATTAAAGTCATG
The DNA here is from genome assembly GCF_000622305.1 of Nannospalax galili. Classification (NCBI taxonomy): domain Eukaryota; kingdom Metazoa; phylum Chordata; class Mammalia; order Rodentia; family Spalacidae; genus Nannospalax; species Nannospalax galili. The sequence goes on along the minus strand of NW_008351346.1, from coordinate 1,325,945 downwards.
CATGCTTTCACTTTTATATCTGCTATTTCCATTCTCTCTCTCTCTCCTCTCCGCCCGCCCCCAGTAATGACAAACTCAGGTTATATTTTCTGTCTATAGATTTTAACATCTTCTCTGAACTCATGACTATGTAATTGATTTCTTTCTGCTGTTTGAATCCTCAGCTCATTATCAAGTTTAGCAATATTTTTATGTCTAGTTAAGGATCCAGGAAATGATAGTTGTCACTTAGGTTCATCATGTTACTAGAACATACTGAAAGCCAAAACATAAACCCACTATTAGGCATATCAAATGAAAATGCCAGCTATTATTTTTTACCTATTGACTTGATAATAGTTTTTCAAAAGTTATTTATTCTTGGAAAGTTATGAGATATACACTCTGGTGCTTTGTTATTTTTAAGAAATTGGTAACACGTTAGGGAAATAAAATTATATGGACTATCTACATACTCTGAAGAGTAATCTTATTGGTAGGAACACTGTATAATTAACTATTTCTTACATAGAACACACATGAGACAGAATGTTAAATAACACATATAATAATTATTGATAAAAGATAAATGGCACAGAAGCTACCAATGAGAACTTACTATTCTACACTATAGCAAATGCTGCTACTTAAATATGTACATTGATAGAAATAGAGATTAAGCAACATTATTGGAGAAATATTCTTAAAGTGATATGACATTTATAAAGTAAAACTTGGATATCAGCACAAATACAATTATATCCTCTTACAATCTACTTTAGTGCGTTCTTAGTGTAGTGCTTCAGGTGAAAAGTAAACTCTGACATTTCAGCAGTTTTAGAATAGTTTATCTTCACTCACATAAGAGTACAGCTGATCGATGCTGGTGTTTATAAGCAAAGCTTGCAGGTGATCCAGGTACTCAGTTTCCCTCAATACAATGACAATGGCATCTTCTTCAGGACTTCAGAGTTCCTTTGAAGTTCAAAGAAATGGGAAATAAGATGGGAAGGCAGACCTGCTGCTTAACCAGTATAAGCCCAAGTGACACAAATCGAGTCCATCATTATACTGCCAAGAATATCCGTATGTTCCTGTGCAAGCACAGAGCAGTGAGTAAAACAGTCCTATTGGCTGCAACATAGCTTTGCAGCAATACGACTGTACCAAACAATGCAAGAATAGACTTTTCATGGAAATCTGGATACTTCTTCCACAGCTATCATAGTGATCGTGTCCTTAGGCTCTGGATTCAGACCATGCAAATCAGGAGAGAATTTTAATATTACCTCATTGTTTTTAAGGAAGAAAGATTTGTTTTGGCTCATGTTTTCAGAGGGTTTAGTTTGCCGTTGCTTCACTCCATGTGCTTGGGGAAAGCACAGTGGCGGTTGGATTTTGTTTGGAGGAAGCACTTCATTCACTTCAGGGCAAACAGGAAGCAAAGCAGAATTATCTCCTTCTCAAGTAGGTTACCAGACACTTAAAACAATCTTCATGAAGCATTTCCTGTGTGTTTTGTAAGATTTCTGTGATATTAATGATAATCTTGCCTTATATATTTGAACAATATAGGAGTAATAGATCCCTATCATGTTTAAGAAAAGAATTGGAGGATAATACAAAAATACTACCAGGAGTGAGGTGACACTCCTTTCTTTTTGCTGTTTTTTAAATATTCCATATTGTGATTAAGCAAAATACATCATGGATATTAATTCTTCAAAGTACAGGATACTTAATGAATGATGAAGTCCATTGTGTTTAAACAAATGTAGTATTATGTAGTATTTTAATATGAGATAGGAATTCTTTTGCACATTCATCTGTTTGAAATGAGATCTTGGCAAACATAGCAAGACAGTCATATATATATATATTTGTGTCTAAGTATTTGGCTATAGAGCCTCATAGTTATACGTGCATCCATAAGCTTTTCTCAGTATGGATGATTTCTAATATGTGTGTAGATGAAACCAGATCATAGTGGTGTTGGTGGCCAGGCCTCCTATTGGTGGGGAATTTCAGTTAGCTTTTGTTACAACTCAACGATGGAACCCTTGGCAACAGAGGTTGTTATTTTCACTTGTTTTTATAGATGTGAGAGCTGAAGTTGAGTCCCTCAATCCTTCATTGGGTTACTACAATGGTGATATCAGTGGTCAGGAAATGACACAGCACCAATTAGGCAATAGGATTGTAAAAAGACCAGGGCTATCATGAGAAACATAAAGACAGGAAGAAAGTCAAAACTCAAGTCATTCACTCATGAATTCTGCTCAGGGTTCACAATATTTCTAAAGGCTTCTTAAATAACAATGGGAAATTGAATAGACAAATTCAAGCAATTATTCCCACAGGATAAAATGCAATTGAGAAGAAATTTTCAATCCTTTGATAACCGCACTGGGAAAATTCTGTACTGGATAATAAGCAAGGCTGTCTCTTTCATGAGCACATTAAGAGAATAGGTGGCCAAGAAGGAAAGATTGCCACATACATTGTTACAACCAAAAGTATAAAACACCTGGATTATATTTTAAAAATACACGCCTATGGAAAGAATAAACTTTCAAAGCACATAGAGAAGTGCTGAGGACGCCCCTCCAACAATAAAAACGTTTTTCTTGTCTGTATTTTAGAAATAATTGCTTACTAGTGTTGATTTGAAGGTGCAGTTGCACCCATTTTCTATATATGCATCTCGAGTTCAAAAACAGTTACTGTGGGAACATTCAAGGTCTTCAAAATCAATGTTAATGAGCTTTAGGAAAGGCTGCTTCAATGAAGAGAGGATTGACATGTACTGAGCATACCAATGTACCACTCCAGACCCAGTTCACTGAACATAAAAGTGAGATCTACCAGGAACCATTATGGCAAGAAACAATGAAGTCCCAGGATCAACAAATGGATTTATTCTTGAGTCATTACAAATTCACTAGAAACAACCATTTATAGCATTGCCTAGTTCTAAAACACTCATGTATTGCTATTGATCACTGGTTGACTACCTGGGATACTGCCTCAAATGTCAAATAAACTTTCTGCAACTCCAAATTACATATCTCCAATGAATAAATGTGTATGTGCAGGATGCACATGTGTGGGGGTGTTTTTCTGGCTAAAACATGTCAGAATCTGTTTAAGCCCTTTGCTTTGTGCTGAAATATCACCCTGCCAGAATTCATTACATCTTGTTTATTAATTAATTAAAATATATTTATACAGAGCAGGATTTATGAGATGAAGTAAAAAATAATGTTTTGAGAGGCATCCTCCAGACAGCTTGGCTGGTCTCCGATGGCAACCAGGAATTCAACCAGTATTCTGTGTCAATGCTACTATAAGCTTTCAGTTGGTAGGAACGTTTAGTAATTAAGGGTAGAAAAATCAAAGGAATTACTGTAGCCCAGAGCTGGAGAGGAGACAAAATCTTTTCTAGACAACTGTGTATCTTAAATATTTTGATAAGCAAAAACATATCCCTGCATCACACAGACACAGACACAGACACACACACATACACACACACACACTCAGTCATATACAAAATAGTTATGTAAATAACTACAATAAGGAAAGGAAAACAAGAACAACAGTACGAACAGAACAGGCAGTGACAAGAAATAAAGAGAAAGTGCCCGAGACCAGGGATTCTTACCCTTGTCTTCCAGTAAACACAGAAATGAAATGAAATTCTTGTACTTAAAAATGTGAGGATTATATATTGGACATTTGTTCACTGAAATATCTGAACCAGAGTTTAAGTGGAAGTTGGTTCTGTCCAGTATTCAAGTACAAACACTTATTCATGCTGTCTTTCATACCTAAATGGAAATCAATGAGAAAAATCAAATTTGATTTACCTAAGTTCCCTTTAAAACCAGCTTTCCATAACATATATATTGTACAGTACAAAGCATAACTATTTGTGATAAGGTGACTGTTACCTGTTCAATGGCAGTTGTAATCATTGACTGTCCATTTTCAACCTGTGGGTTGTACATAATCTAGAATTAATCATCTTTAAAAAGTACTAAATAGTAGTTCATGACCATATGGATCACAACTATCAGCGTTCAGGGTGAATGCTCTTAAATGGCTGAATTTTCTTCCCTAATCTCTTTAGAATTCTTAAAATGGGGTGGAAAAAATACATTTGTCTCTTTGAATAGTGCAATTTTATAGTCTAAGAGGTAGAAATATAAATTGAACTTGAGATTAGTCAGGGGTGATTTTTGCATCTGCCTTCCATTAGTAAAACTTGCTAAAGTTTAAGTGTGGCAAGGGGTCATCTGACCTTATGCCTCATTTAATAGGTGAGGGATCAGGTAGGCAGAAGGGCAGCCAGTGACCCCAGCTAATGAGAAGAGATCCTGGGTCCAGGTCCTTTGCTTGACCTTTGCCTCCACACTGAGCTGCTTCTATGAAAAGTGGCCTCACAGAGATGCCAGGAAAATGAAAGAAAGTTTCCAGAAACAGCTTAGAAATAAGCCCATGTGTTTTCAGATGGAATTTCTGAAATTTTGTTGGGATTAAAGCTAGATGTTTGATTAGGAAGTGAAGGTGTAGCCCTAGGAACAAGAGAGATGCCTACTGTTTTAAGATAGCCTCCTCATGTCCCTGATTCTGTAGGAACTATACATTTTGGATAATCTAGGTTTAAAAGAAAGCAGCAGCTTGAAATAACATTAACTTTAATACAAGAGATCTTATTTTATTTAATAATACCTTCTTTTCTGTATGACATCAAATCTATATGCCTTCTTAGAGATTGGTACAGACATTCCAGGCCAAGACAGTTAAGTAAGTGTTTACTGATATGGTATGCCCCTTTCATCTTGTATTGTCCTGGAATGTCTGTACCAGTCTCTAGGAAGACATATAGGACAGTGGTATAAGATGGTGCAAGATTGTTTGACCCACCTAGAGTTTTACGTGAGCAGAAGCAAATGTTTGTTATATTAAATCATTCAAGAATAGAGCTTTTTAAGATAGGAGATTTCTATTAATTACTCATTTTTATAATTTCTGTCAGTCCTTTATCTTTTTTTCTTTTCATTGTCCATTTCATTTCATTTCAGTGAGGGATTGATAAGTGTATAGTTTCTTAGGGGATCAGAGAAGTTTAACAAAAACTATCCATCCATCAAAGAAAAAAATACACTTTTTTGGGTTTCATGAAATTGTGAATTCTATATCTTTTAAAAAGAAAAATTCTTAATTACTATGAAATACATCTTTCACATTAAATGCTGGCCACTTAATTATTTTTATTTTATATGTATGAGAGTTTTTCCTGAATTTATGTAAGTGTACCATGTGTGTATAATGCCAGAGGAGGTCAGAAGAGGGCATCAGGTCCCCTGGAACTGGAGTTATAGATGGCTGTTAGCTGCCATGATGGTGCTGGGAACTGAACCAGGATCCCCTGGGAAGAGCAGTCAGAGCTCTCAACTGCTGAGCCACCTCTCCAGCTCCACTTGCTATTTTTAAAGGGGAATTTTTTTTCCTACATTGTCTTTTTCTTTTGTTTTTGATCAGTTTATGTTGAGTGCCTTGGTGGAATAGTCCTGACCCAACATTATGCTATTTTTTCTGGTTGGAGGTAATTTACATAATTCCTATGGCTATATTATTCCATCCTTCATTTTAATACTAGTGGCAACAAATCAGTTATAATATTTTTGGATAAGACTGTGTTGTACTCCTTTATTCTTGCCCTCTCATTTTTCCACTTACTTTTAATGGAGTTCTAACTCATCATGTGGTCATCCTGCCTCAGACTGCATTGTCTAGCTTCCCTTACAGCTACACTGCAATTACAGTTACTTCCCTACATGGCTGCTCTTGCAGCTAGGTACAATTGGTATTGAGTGGAAATGATGTATGTACCTTCTATTCATTTTTTTTTGTTTGCTTGTTTTTGGAGACAGTGTCCACCCCTGTAACTCCTTCTGCCCTGGAACTTGACCAGGCTGGCCTTGATCACACATAAATCTAACTGACTCTGTCTTTCAAGCTAAGATTTAAGGAACAAATCACAAGTCACCAGGCCTGGCTAGTCATGATCTTAAAACAAAATTTCTAAGCACTAAGCAAGACTCAAAAGACAAAAATCATATTTTATCTCGTATGTGGTGTATAAAATTAGAGTTGTGTATGAAAGAGAGAGGGGTAGAAGTAGAAAGAAAATTAAGGGAATGGAGAGTGGAAAATAAAAGAAGATGGAGGGGGAGGAGAGAATGGGAACTATTGCCTACTCTCTCGTATGTGAATCTGAAATTTAAAAAGTAACGGCATGAATGCAGAAGAGTTACTATTTCACGGGAGGAAGCAGATCAGTGGGTGGGGAGAGGATTAGGGACAGTAAAACAGACAAACATGAGTGGAGCACAATGATGTATGTGTATGAAAATGTCTTAAAGAAAACCATTATTTTGCACATTCACTACAGAATAATTTAAAAATACTACCAAACACCCAAAAGGAAATTACTTACTGTCCACTTCATCTCCCTTTTTTCTATTTTCATGGATGTGGTGCTGGAGGGTTAATGTTAATTATGCAACTGAAGTCAGTATCCTAAAACAGTACTTCACAAACATAATTTCCAAGTGATGCTGAAATGTGGGTTCTGATTCAGAAGTTCTGGTGGGTACTTTGATACGTGCATCTAGCATAGTCCTAGGTGATGCTGTTATTGTTGATCCTGGACCACACTTAGAATAAGCAAATCTTAGGGTGTAATCTACACACAAGACAGAAGAAGCTAGGGCCTCTGGATGATTTCTAAGAAGAGAGCTTCATCACTTACCCTGGTCCACTCTCTCTAAACTACTTAGTGAGAAGTGTATCCACTGAGGTAGTTGTTGTCATTACCTTGTTGTTATCTGTAACATTGCAATGAAGTGTTACACTAATCTTTGAGATGTGAGAACTAAAACAAGCAGGGATCTGGTACCATACTCACAGGAGTGTCCCTGCTTTGTGAACTTGGACATCTTAACCCTCCAGTGAGACATGAATAGCCAAATGAGACACAGTTTGATCAGTGAGTTTAAAGTTAAGGTGCCACCTTTGGGACCCAATCTACCTTTGCTAGAGTTTTTTGTTTGCAGGTGTTCGGTGAGTGTTGACCATTCCCTCCATCTACCATGTAAGGGAGGATCCCACTTTGTTATTCATGGGAAAGAGGTCCCACAAGTGTCATTCTTTCTTTCCCCATTCATTCTCCATCCAGATGACAGGAAGAAACAGACTGAGGCTAGAGAAAAAGGCACTAATAACCCTACCATATCTGATGATAAGGAAGACTGGCTCTTAGTTCTTCTTTTTAAAAAGTTAAAAAGTATATTTTAATTTAATTTACTCTTGAGAATTTTATTCATGAATATTGTCTTTGTATTATTTCCATCCCTTCTTGTTAGGGAAATCAAGGATCCCTCCTTGATTAAGGAGCTGGTCCCTAGAGAAAACTGATTCTTCCTCCTTCAGCATCCATTGGTTGCCTATTATAACGTTTCATCTTGAGTTGGGACCCTTTGAAATTTCCTCTGTCTACATTGACATGCCAACTTGTTTTGTCATTATGCAGATCTTGTTAGACTACCATGCTGTGGAGAGTTCACTGACACAGCTTCCCTATCATGTCTAGAATGTATTAAATAGCAGCAGGTGTCTTGTCCTTCTGGCTCTTCCTCACTTCTGCCCCCTCTTCTGTGATGTTCCCTGAGCCTATGTGTAGATGTTGCATTGTAGGTGTGTCACTTAGGGATGGGCACTTCACAGCCACTTATTCTTTGCATTTGATCAGTTGTGGTACTTTGTAATAGTCTCCATTTACTGCAAAAAGAAGTTTCTTTGATGAATGGTGAATCTTATAGGTACTTGTCTTCCACTAATCAGCTCTTTTTGGTTCCTGTTGAACAAGGAGGAAGGGAAGGAGAGAAGGAGGGAGGGAGGGAGACTGGCAGGGAGGGAGGGAGGGAGGGAGAGAGAGCTAATGGATTAGAAGAAAAATGTCAAGTCTTACAGAGAGGGAGAACCTTGCTTACTGCTCTGGCCTGGGGAATCCATCACCAATCAGAGCTGTAGTGCTGCGCCAGTCAGAGGGTCTCACAACAGGACCAAGGGTAATAGGAAAGGCTCTCCTTACCTCCTATGTTGTCTCATCTCAGTGGTGTCTCATGATGGGTGCAAAGCCAAGTGACACCACATTTGTGAAGTTGTATGTGTGGAGAATAATAAATGGATTAAGACACCTTCCAAGCAGAAATTAAAGCTGGCTTAAAAGTGATCCATTTCCAGTTCCAGAAGGGCAGAGGCCACACAGGCAGCTCAAAAAGATTAATTTTTGTGATAGAATAATAACGACAGCTCTGCTTAAAACCCCTGAGACTTTTCTAAGGGAGATGTTGTGTTTCCTTTGCTCTGCCATTTTTTCCCCTTCCCCTGTAGATTACCTTGATTATAAAACATGAGAGACCAAGGTCAAGAAAGGGGCAGGAAGAGTGAAATGCCAAGAGATAAGGGAGGAAATGGTGCTTCAGATGTTCTAAGAGGAGAAGGTGAGGAAGGAAAAGTGTAAGAAACTTGCCTTCCTATTAAATGCAAACTCTAGGTCTCCTGGTGAAACAATAACAGAATGTGCTTTTTGAATTCCGAACATAACAGAACTGGTAGATTTCCAGTGAAGAAGGATGATTCTGGAGTACAGAAAATCTAAATTCCTGTCCCCTGAATGCTAGGCTATAAATAGAACCTCCTTCCCTCTGTTCCTCCTTTTTTTCTGTGGCTCCACCTTTCACCCCTCCTGGAACTACTCAGCTTGGCATCAGCTGCAGAGCCTCCCTTCGACCCTCAGCTTCCTTGAGACTTTGAATCACACCCTTCGTGGAGGGTTTTCCCATATCTTGTCTTTGTTTCTAGGGGACAGGTTAAGGAGAGGACCTTCTAGTCTAATCCAAAAGTCCCTGCTGTAGCTTCCTTCCTTCAAACTCAAATTATGCCATTAATGGTAGTCATCAAGCCACAATCTTCTCAAATAATATTTATACTTTAATGCAAAAATGAATTTTAGATATTCTGGTTGGAATTCTAGAATTCTGGCAGGATTAGTGAGCAAAGCTTTTTAACATAGAAAGTCTTTCTCAGAAGCTTGGTCATTTAAAAGTATAGAAAACAATGATTGGATGTGGTGGCCCATCACTTGGGAGGTGGAGGCAGGAGAATCAGGAGTTCAAGTCCAGGCTTTGATATTCAGTGAGTTCAGTGCCAACCAGTGCTACATGAGCCCTTGCATCAGAAAAATATATAGCAACAGAATTTAACTCTTCTTAAAAGGAATGGTAGCGGTCGGTCAATTTTGTTTATTTTTTCAAAGAACCAGCTCTTGGTATTGTTGATTCTTTGTATTGTTTTCTTTGATTCAATTTCATTGATTTCTGCCCTGATTTTTGTTATTTCTTCTTGTCTGCTTGGTTTTGGTTTTGTTTGCTGTTGCTTTTCAAGTGTGTTGAGTTGGAGTGTTAAGTCATTCATTTGTGTTCTTTCTGATTTTTTGATGTAGGCACTTAGAGCTATAAACTGTCCTCTAAGGACCACT